>NC_057824.1:26919313-27219313 GCF_910594005.1 Cervus elaphus | reverse complement strand
GGAATTTCCTAAACATTTGGTCAAACATTATTTTGGGTATGTCTGTGAGTGTGTTTTTGGATGAAATTAACATTTAATTGGTAACTGAATAAAGCAGATTGCACTACCTAAATGTGGGTAGGCCTCATCCAATCAGTAAAAGGCCTGAATAGCACAAAAAGGCTAACCTTTCTGTGAGTAAGAGGAATATCCTCCTGCCTGCCTGCCTTTGAGCTGGGACATCAGTTTTTTCCTCCTTGCACACTTGAACTGAAGCCCTGGCTTGTGCTGTGTCTCTACTGGTACTCACAGCTTTAGCTCTTCCTAGGTCTCCAGCCTCCAGCTTGCCAACTGCAGATCTTGAGGTCTGTCAGCCTTATAATCACATGAGTCAATTTATTATAATAAATCTCTTTATGTCTCTATGCCCCATCAGTTCTCTCTCCCTTGAGAACTGTGACTAATACATACTCCTTTCTCCTCCACCATCTTCACCCGAAGTACTATCTTTCAGTTCTATTTCTGCACAAGCCCTGTGCTGGCTTCATTAAATAGGCCATAAACATGTGTTCAGTGTTTTCATTTAACATCCTTGGGATTACAACTAAAATCCTTGCAGAAAAGTTATGCAGAGTTATGGTAAGTCATTCAATGCAGCCATATTCGGAAGTGATGACCTCTCATTAGCATTGCATGAGAGGTAACCGCTGAGTGGTTGATCCCTGGCTTTACACTATTGTTCTTTAACAGTGTTTTTCAACTGAAAGATATGATCCAGCAACATAAAAATGAGAGGGCTCTTGCCCTCCTAATAGCAGAGTGACGAATAGAATAACTGGAACGATGATAAACCTCCACAGAAGGAGGATGATTAAGGATGCTGATGGATGCAGCAGCACTGCAATAGAGATCTGTCTCCACACTATGGGATGGAGGCAAATCTTGATTTTTTTCATGATGTGAACTCAAGCATAACATTCTGAAAGCAGAACTCCCTTTAATCAAAATCCTGCTTGTAACGCTTCAGAGATTCAAAGAGCATGTTTCTTCTTTCCTCTCTCTTTCCAAACAGCCTATTTATTTACTTGTTTGTTTGTTATTTACTTGTTCATTTGTATACTAACCTATTCATTTATTTATTATATATTTTATTTATGTATTGTTTATTTACTTACCTATGAGATATTTTGATTAGTTAATTTTAAAATGTGTGGACTGAGTTATGTCTCCAGACTGGAATAGCTTCCCCTCTTAAGTTTTTGGTTACCTTTCATGCTCCATACAAATCAAGGATCATTTCCTGAGACATCTAACCCCTCCCCAGATTGTACATGAACCCCACGGGGAGGGTGGGTTTAAAGAGGGTACTTTGGTTTCCAAATGTAGGCAAAGAGAACATTAGCGATTTGGAAACTAGCCCACCAGTTTGGTGCATCTTTTGTTTACTCCTGAAGGTCCTGCTTGGGCTACAGCGTGGTCTCCCACCACCTGTCTGTTTTACCCTCAGCTTGGTGATTGTTTCCACTGCTGGACTACAACCATCTCCCCCAGGTCTGATGTTGAAGCCCTGTCAGTGGTTCACCAGCCCTCAAGGTGAACATCCCCTCTGCAGGCTTGGTGTCTGTTTCTGAAAAGTCACCATTGTCAACCAGAAAAATACACACAACCTGAAAGTTGAGAGTTATTTTTATTTGGTGGGAATGTTTGGGACTCCGAGCCTGGAAGACATTATCTCAGTAGCTCTGAGAAAACTGTTCCAAGGAGGCAGGAGGGGAAGTCAGGCTATATACAGGTTTGCAACAAAGGGAGCAGGCCATCTGAATATCAAAGATCAGGTAGCAAGTTAAGGAATTTAACATCCTCTGTATGGGAAAATGCAAGCCTCTGGGCTCACTGAATTTATTCCTTTCATATGCATCTCAGTTGTCTGGGGCCAAATCCAGTTTCCTTGTTCACCTTAAGGAATGGCACAGGGCTGCTTCCTACATTCCTCCTCAGCAATTGCCATGGAGGGTGGCAGCATCCACTGGATCGCAGTTTTGGGACCCTCATTCATATTTGGAGGCCCACAGTCACAATGGCTGTGACATTTCTTGTGTATTGAAATGGCAGGAGTCACCCCCTCTGTTGTCATCATCTTCAGAGGAGTCACTTCATCTTTCTTTCCAAACACTCATGGTCCCCTTGAAAAATTTGCCCACACCCACCATAGCTGCCAGGTGAAGGGTGTTGGAAAAGACAGCACTTGCCAGCACACAAGAGGGTCCCATTGCTCGTCCCTCCAGGGTAGTGGTTGCCTATGAACCTGAAACCTGCCCATTTGAGTTCAGAGACGATGTTGAGAGAATCTTCTCCAAGAAGTTCCCTGTGGCCACCTGGCCAAAGTAATGGCCTCCAATTCTCTTTCAAGAAGCAACTCACTGGATGCCTTGCTGTGAAAGTAGTCCTTGTTCGTGTTAGCAACCCCAGGTTGGTGTGCCAGACAAATCAAAACATCATCGTTAGAGCAGAGCAAAGTTTACTGCCGGGCCATGCAAGGAGAAACAGTAGCTTGTGTCCCCCCAAACCCTGAACTCTCGATAGGGTTCAGCAAAGCATTTTTAAAGGCCAGGTGAGGGAGGGGCATCCCAAGGTCTGTGATCAACTTGTGTACAATTCTCTGATTGGCTGATGGTGAGGTAACAGGATGGAGTCAATCCTTAGGCTTCAGTAGCCCGGCAGGCTACATGTTCATAGGCAAGTAGTTAATGTCTTCTTTGTCTGTGTGTGTGTGTGTCTGTGTGTGTGTGGTGGCGGGTGAGGGGCCGGGGGGGGGGGGAGGGGGCGGGGGGGGGGGCGGGGGCGGGTGTCGGGGATTTCACATCTGTAAAACAACTCAGGAAATGTGCATTAGAGTTTGTTATCTAGGCATTTCATTCAGAGAGGAGCTGAAGCAGAGGATGTGGGGGAAGGGTCTTGCCCCAGGAAGGTCCCATAGGGTCCTGCTCAGTTTATATTCATTGCAGGAGACTTAAGAATTACAGATAAATCCACGGCTGATTCATGTCAATGTATGACAAAAACCACTACAAAAAAAAAAAATTACAGATGAATAATGAGAGAAAGTAAAAATCACCCATTATTCAACATTTCTTGCTTTTTTACTTCTTTGACTGGGCCGAGTCTTAGTTTGCAGCATGCAGGATCTTTAGTTGCACCGTGTTGGGATCTAGTTCCCAAACCTGGAATTGAATGCAGGCCCCCTGCGTTGGGAGCGTGGAATCTTAACCAATGGACCACCAGGGAAGTCCCTACTGATACATGTATAAAATAGATAACTAATGAGAACCTATTGTATAGCTCAGGGAACTCTACTCAACATACTGTGGTGACCTAGATGGGAAGGAAAGCTGAAAAAGAGGCAATATATACGTATATAGCTGTTTCACTTTGCTGTACTGTAGAAACAAATACAACATTGTAAAGCATTATGCTCCAATAAAAATTTTTAAAAATCACCATTTGCCTCACCCAGTGTTGAACTTCCATATGTGTCATTTCAGTCTCTTTTCCATGTACCTGCACGTACATGAGATTGAATTGTCTGGTGTTGTATCATAATCTGGTTTTTATTTTTTCACTTAATAATACATTATTCATGAATCTATTCAAAAATAGATATTGAGCAGCTTCTACATGCCAGCCACTGTTCTAGGTCCTGGGCATACATCAGCAACAAAAATTCCTGCTGTCAAGTCTCTTGTTTTTAAGTGCCCCGAAGGATAATAAATAAAACAAATGATTAAAATATGTTATTTGTCAAATAATAAACATTGAAGAGAAAACAGAAATGGAGGAAGAGGGATATGTAGAGTGCATGTCTGTGCTGGGGCCCAGAGCAGACTGCTTCAAAATATGGCTCAAGGGCATATTGATTATTTTGAATTAATGTTGCTTAAGAAATGCCTGTTGCAACGGGGACCCTCTGACCCTCCTCTCTGCCTCTGTGAAAGCAGGAAATGAATCTCTCCTGTGAAAGCTGCCTTCTCTGCGTTGGGAGGAAGAAGGACTCTTTATCACCACAGATGGGGAATTCAGGCGGAGAAGCAGTATAAACAAATCTTGTTCCTTAAGAAATTTACTACCTCAAGCCCAGACTCTGTTTGGACTTCTTGCATGCACGCTCAGTCGTCGCTTCTGTTGTGTCCAACTCTTTGTGATCCTATGGACTGTAGCCTGCCAGTCTCCTCTGTCCATGGGATTCTCAAGGCAAGAATACTGGAGTGGGTTGCTATTTGCTTTTCCAGGGTATCTTCCCGACTCAGGGATCAAACCTGCGTCTCTTAAGTCTCCTGCGTTGGCAGGCAGATTCTTTACTGCTGAGCCAACCAGGGAGCCCATTTAGACTTCTTAACTATTAATAACTACGCACCCAAACAGGGCCTCCCTGGTGGTCCAGTGGTTAAGACTCTGCACTCGCAGTGCAAAGGGCATGGGTTCCATCCCTGGTTGGGGAACTAAAATCCCACACGGTGCATAGTGTGGCCAAAAAAAGAAAAAGCACCCAAAGTTCAAGTTTCTTTGTTCTGTCAGTTCCTCACTGATTTATTGTTTCCTTGTCTAAAAAGTGTAAAAGTTGCCTGCCTTGGTCACGTCTTAGGTCCCATTTCTGTGAGACCTCTGGACTCATAAATTAAGCCTTGTTTCAATTCTCCTGTTAATTTCTCTGGTGTGAATTTTGCTATTAATCCAGCCTTAAGAACTCAAGAGGAATAGAGGGGGAAATTTCCCCCTCCCCACAGTGCATATTGAGGGTGTGTGATGGGGTAGTTGACATGTTATACGGGAGGCCTTGTGAACAAGGAGATTTCTGAGGGAAGCCTCGGAGAAGGAAAGAGAGAGGAGCATCGCCATGCAGATGAAGCCGCCTGAGTCCACAGGGCACCCAGCTTGTTGCAGGAACTGTGAGGATGTTCACCAGGACCAGTGGAGAGGGGGAGTGATGGAGGAGCTGGGGACAAATGTGGGGGGTGAGAGTAGCTGACCATGAGCCCCCTCCCCTCAGGCTCCTTCCTTGTTGTTCTCTGTTTTTGTATGATAGGATTATGGATTTATGTAGCCTACCACCTCTCACTGGACTTTCGTTTCTAGTTTTCCCATAGAAACAGTTGTGAGCCCTTGCTGGAGCTTTCCCATACTGATTGTCATGCTCCCCTGGTGGCTGAGATGGTAAAGAATCTGCCTGCAATGTAGGAGATATGGGTTCAGTCCCAGGGAAGATCCCCTGGAGGAAGGCAGGGCAGCCCACTCTAGTGTTCTTGCTTGGAGAATCCCATGGACAGAGGAGCCTGGAGGGCTACAGTCTATGGGGTCACAGAGAGTTGGACATGACTGAATGACTAACACATACATAAGAAAGGAGAGCAGATGGCAGAACATGGGCACATGAGGACTTCGTTGGTGGTCCCCATGTGGCTAAGACTCCTCACTCCCAATCCAGGAGGCCGGAGTTTGATCTCTGGTCTGGGAACTGGATGCCACATGCCGCAACTAAGAGTTTTCATGCCCCGAATAAGACCCAGTGCAGCCAAATAAATAAATATTATTTTAAAAAAAGGAAAAAGAAAATGGGTGCGTTGTTTTAGCCCATTTTGGCAGGGGGTGGGGTTGGGGTGAAATTTGGAGTCATTGCTCTTAACTTCGTGTTGGGTTTGTGAAGACATGATGCTGTTGACCTCTAGGGGCAGGAATGGCAGCTCTTCCGGCCCTGAGCAAGATTAATGGGATGATGTAATGCCTGATAAATTTACCAGACAGAGGAAGGAAGCAAGAAGGAGGGTTGAAAGGGCAGGAACAAAAAGAGACATAAAAGAGAAGACCAGAAGAAAGGGGGAGAGCTGGAAATCTTTATAACATTAATAATATTTTTGTTTTTCTGATTTTAAAAGTAGAGCACCACATTAAAGAAAATCTGGAAAGTTTACAGAAAAGTAAATATTTAAGTGAAAGCCACATAGCTCCATGTCTAGAGATAACAATGAGACTTTTTATTGCTTTCCACCCAGACATTCACAGAATTGTAGGTGCATACAGTTTTGGGTTTTGCTTCTTGTTTAAAATTTTGTCAAGAACCTTGACTTACCACTACAGGAATATTAAAAACCATGGTTTTCAACCATCATATAATATTAGCCTGGCATGCTGAAGTCCATGGGGTCACAAAGCTTTGGACATCACTTAATGACTGAGCAGAACAGATTGTAACGAAAGTTATCATTTCCTTGTTGTTGAGTGCTTTGGTTATTTTTGATATTGTACCATTAGAAATAATGCAGCCAGGCAGTCCTTCATCAGGCATCTTTGTATCTTTATTTTATTAGGATGAATTCTTAGGAGTGCGATGACTTGCACAGGCAGGTGAATTTTTCTTTTTTAAATACCCGAAGACTTGAAGGCAAATGATTGATGATTTTGTGCAATGACATTTGATTTTTGTAACCAATTGTGAACAGGTGACTGGCTATTAAGACTATGATTCTGTTGTAGAATCAGGAGTCACAAAACACTCTTCAGAGGACACTCAAGACAGTGGAGTACAGTTTATTACACTGGCAGGTCCAAGGGGAATAGGTTCCCAACAAGGACTCCGATGATTTCAGAGAACTTGGTTTTATACCCCCTGCTACATGACTGGTTACACGTTAGTAATTAGTTTTACAACATGCAGGTGCAGGCACTATTGTTAATCTATCTGAGACAACCTGACCTTTACTTCCAGTCTTTGTCATCTGTGAGGAAGGGGTTTTCTGGTTTTTCTTTAATGATGGTTAACAGGGTTCAGACCCAGTTCACATCCTGCCTTAAGATGGCTGACAGTCTTCAAGATGGAATCCCTCTTGCCCTCCTCCCAGCGGCCTCAACAATTCCATAATTTTGATGACAAAGGTCCATATCATTAAAGCTATGGTTTTTCCAGTAGTTATATGTGGATATGAGAATTGGACCATATAGAAGGCTGAACCCTGAAGTATTGATGCTTTCAAATTGTGGTGTTGGAGAAGACTCTTAAGAGCCCCTTAGACAGCAAGGAGATCAAACCAGTCAATCCTAAAGGAAATCATCCCTGAACATTCACTGGAAGGACTGTTGCTGAGGCTGAAATTCCAACTCCTGGAAAACACCCTGATGCTGGGAAAGACTGAAGGCAAAAGGAGAGGGGGTGGCAGAGGATGAGATGGTTGGATGGCATCACTGACTCAATGGACATGAGTCTGAGCAGACTCTGGGAGATAGTGAAGGACAGGGGAGCCTGGCGTGCTTCAGTCCACAGGGTCACAAAGAGTTGGACTGAGCAACTGAAACACAAAGACAAATCCAATCTGTGGTCATTCTTCAGACTGTAACAAAAATGCTTTGGAGGAAGTACAGGGCATCTAGCATTACATGTTGGACTTAATTTTTTCAGGAAAATGCCACCTTGGGCTGAAAGACATATGAATAGAATCAATGTAAAAAACATATAAAAGAGACTTAGCAGTATGTGGGCCTTAATTGTATCTGTTAAAAAACACAACGGCTGAGATGTTGTTAACTAAAAACGTGTACAATGTGAGAATTGCAAGTTAAGTTTTATTTGGGGCAAAATGAGGACTGCAGCCAGGGAAAGAGCACCTCAGATAGCTCTGAGAAACTGCTCCAAAGAAGTGGGGGGGCGGGAGGGGGTGGTCAGTATATATATGATTTTGGTGAAGGGGGAGTTCATGCAATCAAGCATTTATCCTTACAACAGGTTTTCTGCTAGTCACAACAAACTGATGTCACCACAAAGGGATTTAGTGCTTTTTTAGATATGGGAAGATGGAAAGATTGGGCTCATAAAATGGGCTCCTGAAAATATCTAGCTATCTGAAGACCTGTTCCACCAGTTTTCCTGGAGCACAGAGTGCCTCCTTCCTGTTCTCCACCGGAACCCCATTCAGGGCGTCAATAGCTGTAGCAGCACAGCCACAGAGGCAGACAGCAAATGCCAGTGAGTTGACTGTACATATTTTTTTAAGTCGACAATGTGTTACTTTTATTAGACAATCAGAAATTTGAATGGAGACTGAATTTCAATAATATTAAAATATTATTATTGATTACTTACATGTGATACTTTTCATACTATTCATGGGGTTCTCAAGGCAAGAATACTG
Organism: Cervus elaphus; assembly: GCF_910594005.1. Lineage (NCBI taxonomy): Eukaryota > Metazoa > Chordata > Mammalia > Artiodactyla > Cervidae > Cervus > Cervus elaphus. Next base: position 27,211,160 of record NC_057824.1, on the reverse strand, counting down.
AAGTGGTTTGCCATTCCCTTCTCCAGTGGACCACATTCTGTCAGACCTCTCCACCATGACCCGTCCGTCTTGGGTGGCTCCACACGGCATGGCTTAGTTTCATTGAATTAGACAAGGCTGTGGTCCGTGTGATCAGATTGGCTAGTTTTCTGTGATTATGGTTTTAGTGTGTCTGCCCTCTGATGCCCTCTGGCAATACCTACCGTCTTATTTGAGTTTCCCTTACCTTGGACATGGGGTAGCTCAACATTCAGAAAACTGAGATCATGGCATCTGGTCGCATCACTTCATGGGAAATAGATGGGGAAACAGTGGAAACTGTGCCAGACTTTATTTTTTTGGGCTCCAAAATCACTGCAGATGGTGATTTCAGCCATGAAATTAAAAGACGCTTACTCCTTGGAAGGAAAGTTATGACCAACCTAGATAGCATTTTAAAAAGCAGAGACATTACTTTGCCAACAAAGGTCCGTCTGGTCAAGGCTATGGTTTTTCCAGTGGTCATGTATGCATGTGAGAGTTGGACTGTGAAGAAGGCTGAGCACTGAAAAATTGATGCTTTTGAACTGTGGTGTTGGAGAAGACTCTTGAGAGTCCCTTGGACTGCAACGAGATCCAACCAGTCCATCCTAAAGGAGATCAGTCCTGGGTGTTCATTGGAAGGACTGATGCTGAAGCTGAAACTCCAGTACTTTGGCCACCTCATGCGAAGAGTTGACTCATTGGAAAAGACCCTGATGCTGGGAGGGATTGGGGCAGGAGGAGAAGGGGACGACAGAAGATGAGATGGCTGGATGGCATCACCGACTCGATGGACATGAGTTTGAGTAAACTCCAGGAGTTTGTGATGGACAGGGAGGCCTGGCGTGCTGCGATTCGTGGGGTCGTAAAGAGTTGGACACGACTGAGCGCTGAACTGAACTGAACTGAACATGCGATACTGGAGGAAATGGCAGTCCACTCCAGCATTTCTTGCCTGGAAAAATACCATGGACAGAGAAGCCTAGCAGGCTATTCATAGCTTCGCAAAGACTGGCAGTGTCAGACACAACTGAGTGACTGAGCACACACACGCACACACACACACATATAATCTTAAAAGATGAGCCCTTATCTTTTAGAAATATACTTGGAAACATTGAAGATGAAATGATATAATGTCTGGGATTTCCTTCTGAGCCATTTGAGGGGTAATTGATGGGGCAGCATTGACCATGAATTGATAATAGTTGGGGTTGGAGGCTGGGTTCCTACGAGTCTTTATATCAGAGTTTAGTTTAGCAAACTACGACCTGAGGGCCAAATCCAGCCTATTGCCTGTTTTTGTAAATAAAGTTTTATTGGAACACAACCATGCCCGCTTGTTCACATATTTTCTGTGGTTGATTTTGCATTGTTATGTTAGAGTTGAGTTGTTGCTACAAAGACTATCTGAGCCTGAAATATATACTTTCCTGCCCTTTACAGAGTTTGCTGGCCCTTGATTTATGCTACTGTGCCTACTTCTGTTTAAAATCATTCACAATAAAATATTTGAAGTACATTTCATTATAAAGATCTATACAGTTCCTATGACTACTGCCATAGAATAGTGTTTCTCTCCTAACTGTCTTGAATACATTAAATCACAGCTGAAACACATGGCACACATAATAAATTGCTGAAATATCTGTGGGATGATTCTTCTATTAAAATGTATTCCTCTGTGTGGGTAATACATGCATGGAACAAGATTTATAGGAAATGCTCTGGAAAGTAAGTCTCCTTTCCTCCCCATCTCTCATCCATCCTGGCCTCCTCCCTGGTGTTTCTTGTTTATTCTTCCAGGGATAATTTTTGAATGTACAAACATAATATAAATTTATAGTGTAATTTCTCTCCCATACAAGTGATAGTATACAATATATATTTGCATTTTGTCAAACTTAATAATATATCTTGGAGATCTTTTCATGTTAATTGTATAATCATTTCTAAATTATACATAATTATATGTATGTGTGCATGCATGCACGCTCAGTCACTTCATTCGTTTCTGACTGTTTGAGACCCTATGGACTGCATCCCGCCAGGCTCCTCTGTCAATGGGATTCTCCAGGTAAGAATACTGGAGTGGGTTGCCATGCTGTCCTCCAGGGGATCTTCCTGACCCAGGGATCAAACCTGCATCTCCTGTGTCTACATGTATATGTATATGTGTGTGTGTGTATGTGTATATATATGTGTGTGTGTGTGTGTGTGTCTATTCCTAAAATATATGTTTAGGAGTTTTATATGCATATATATTTATATATGAATTATATATATCTAGTAAATATATATATGAAGTATATATATTTAGGATATTTATATGCATAAAGTGTATATGTATGTGTTATTCTCAGTTTGGGGGAAGAATTAAGGGCCAGAGAGGCACGTGAAACTGAAGCCTGGAGCAAGTGTGTATGTTTGGTCAGGAGGGGAGAGTGGGATGGGCATCTGTTATTATACTCCCCCATCCCCGTTCTGAAGAGTGGTTGCAAAAAGAATTCAACAAGTTGGAGTTTGTTTATCTTTCCTTAAAATACTGAAAAAAGACAGAAATATCTGTTGGTAAATCCTATTTCCTCTCCCGTCAAAGTACCTTCAGAATCTGAGTGCTTCTCACCGCTCTCCATCCTGATCTGAGACCTGGTCCCCTCTCACCTGGCATCCATGACCATCTCCTCTCCTGGTCTCCCCACCTCCACCCTTGTTTCCTACAGTCTGTTCTTAACTCTCAGTCAGGGTCATTTTTAAAGGGAAAGTCAGATCACATCCCCACCTCTGCTCAGAATCCTTCAATGGCTCATCTTATTCGGAATAAAAGTGAAAAGCCTCACAAAGGCTCACATGGTCCTGCCACACCCCTTCTCTAGGACGCTCTTCCTTTTTCCTTCTGCAGCCACGTGGGCCTCCCCGTCTCCTCTCCCAGCTCACCATCCACATTGCTCATCCCTCACCTCCTTCAAGTTTTGCTCAAATGTCACCATTTCAAACACTCCTTCCCAACTCCTTCTTTTAAAAATCACCACTCCCGAGCATTCCCTTTTTAATGTTTATTATTTTTCTCTATAGTTTTAAGTCTCTTTTGTATTAGTTTCTTGTGGCTGCTGTAACAAATGACCACAAGCTTGGCAGCTTAAAACAACAGAATTGCATTGTCTCCTGGTTCTGGAGGTCAGAAGTCTGAAATCAAGATGCTGGCAGAGTTGGTTCCTTGTGGAGGCTCTATGGGAAAATAGATTCCATGCTCCTCTCCTAGATACTGGTGGTGACTTTCCTTGGCTTGTAGATGCATCACTCTAGTCTTTGCCTCCATTTTCATAATGCCATCTCCTCTCCGTGTTCTTGCCTTTGCTTCTCTTATCAGGGCACATCATTGGTTTTCCAGCCACCACTTTAATCCAGGATAATCTTTTCTCCAGCTCCTTTATTCCATTACATTTGCAAAGACTCTTTTTCCAAATCACATCATATTCCCAGGTCCCAGGTGTAGAACCGAGCAGGACCATTTGGGGCTCCTGGGCACAAAAGCCTTTCTGTGTCCTCCACTTCTGAATTGTAGGAAACAGGCTTCATTCAGCTTCCCATGACTTTCCCTGAGTTCCAAAGGGCAGATTCAAACAGATGCTAATTAGGAAAGAGAGGGGATGCTGGGACATGCACAAGCCTTGGGGCGAGGTCCTGGTTCCCCCTCAAGGGATACACATAACAATATCTGAGCTGTTTTTCAGATACTGAAAACCCCCCGTCAGGTGGGAGAAGTTAACTGTGTGCTGCCCACAAGCACGTAGACCCCAGACTGGTTGGAACTAGAAGGTTGATGACACTGATGCCCAGTATTCTCACTGTGAGCCAATCAGAAGAATGTTCTTAAGCTAATCACGTCCTCTTTGAACTATCACTATAAAACTCTTCATTACTTGCTCCAGGTCAGGACACACAGTTTTGAGGGTATTATCCCACTGTGTCCCCCTTTGCCTGGCAAAGTAATAAAATTATTCTTTTCTACCTCACCCAGAACTCCATCTTTGATATTTAATTCGGTGTCGAGGTACAGAGGTCAGATTCAGCATCAGGTGGACATCTTTTAGGGGAGCACCATTTGACCTATTACACCTTCTATCCCTCATACATTTGCTGATTCATTTTATATTTGTCTTTCTCTCTGTTGTAGGATATAAAACCCAACAGGGCCAAGTTTGTGGTCTGTATTTTACCCCACTGCTCTAGTGACTAGGCAATGCTCAGCATATGGTAGGGGTCCACTAAGTGTGGGCTGAAAGTGAAATAACGGTGGTATTTGCTACCAGTCTTAGCACTGTCGACAAAAAGGATGCACAACATTAGAGTTCTGAGCTAAGTTTTATTTCTAAAACTGAGAAAAAATTAGTAAAACTCATGAGTAAAACTGGGCAAAATGAGTACTGCAGCCCAGAAGGCAGCAGCCCAGATATCTCTGAGAGACTGCTCCAAAGAGGCAGTGGGAGGAAGGTTAATATATAAGGTTTTGGTGAAGTGGGAGTTCAATACCATTAAGCGCTCATTTTACAAAAGATTTTCTGCTAGTCATGAAGCTCTGATGTCACCATGAAGGGATTTAGTGCTTTTCTAGATATGAGGAGATGCAAGGATTGAGATCATAAAATCTGTTCATAAAAACATCCAACTATCTAAAGACCTGTCCCACCAGATTCCCTGGAGCACAGAGTGCCTCACTTCACCCCGAATTCCCTCAGGGGTGTTGAAGGTCAACAGCTACAACAGCACACTGTTCAGTCTCCGCAGAGGCAGATGGCAAATGCCACTGTTGTTCAGTGGTTGGCAGTGAAACTGGTAAGTGCCAATTTGTAGTTGATAGCACCAAGAGCTATAGAATATCATGTTTTCTCCCTGCCAGCCCAAGATGCCATTGTTAATACTTCACTTCCCAATAAAGTAATATGGAATGTGAAAACATGATGTGAAATGTGCCCCATGTAAATAAGTGATGTAAATCACAGAGTCCATTTATAACTAGAACCTTTTGATAGGAAAACCAACACAATATCAACAATGTCATAATCACTGAACACTTTAAGCAATGCAGACGGAAATTCTTGACTTCCTTTAGGCTTTTGTTATCAGTAACTATGAGAATTCTAAGCATAGTTTTGAACTTAAAAAATGACTTGCATACACTTTTGCCTTATATAATGATGTATGTTCAGAAACTGGGTGGTAGCTCAAAACTGACATGTTTGGTTAGAGGATTCTGCTCTTAGGACAGAGATAGACTGGGGTCCTGGGATCCTGAGGACAGGGCCTCTCCCACACAGGATCATCTGTCTCTTTTCCTGGTCCAGGATGAAAGGATGCTCCCAGAAATGCTGCTTTGTGTCTGGAAGGAACAGAGGGAGATAACGGAATTTATATTTGAACTCATAGCCTTTGACTTACAGTTTATGGTCAAAACAGAATCAAGGAACCCTCATGACTGCCACCCCATGTGACTTTGAGACACTTTCCCAGGGCGTCTCCTGTGGGAAAATTATTCCACTTGTCTAAAACATATTAGCACGTTGCCTGAGCCCAAGCTGCAGACAGGTCCCGTGGCTCTGCTCCAGAAAAATGTTCCAGTTTTCTTTCCCTCCAACTGCTCTCAAGGGTCATAGCCCAGGAGGAGGCCTCAGTGAGACCTTCTGTTCTTTACAATGTATTATTTTCAGAGATGTTCCCAGCTTTTAAATCCCAAACGAGAAAATAAGGGGCATTGAAATTCTTCTCTGATGACCTTTTTCCCTCTAATACCTTCCCCCCTACCCTGTTTATCAAAGTGATACAGGCTTGTTGGTCAAAAATTGGGAAATAGAAAAGCATGTTAAAAAGACAGTCCACATTACCAATAATTCTACTGCCAGAAATAACTACTTTTGTTATTTGAGTTTATTTTATTTTGATATTCAGTCAATTCAGTTCAGTTCAGTCGCTCAGTCATGTCCGACTCTTTGCGACCCCCTGAATCGCAGCACGCCAGGCCTCCCTGTCCGTCACAAACTCTCGGAGTTTACTCAAACACATGTCCATTGAGTCAGTGATGCCATCCAGCCATCTCATCTTCTGTCGTCCCCTTCTCCTCCTGCCCCCAATCCCTCCCAGCATCAGGGCCTTTTCCTATGAGTCAACTCTTCGCATGAGGTGGCCAAAGTATTGGAGTTTCAGCTTTAGCATCAGTCCTTCCAATGAACACCCAGGACTGATCTCCTTTAGGATGGACTGGTTGGATCTCGTTGCAGTCCAAGGGACTCTCAAGAGTCTTCTCCAACACCACAGTTCAAAAGTATCAATTCTTTGGCGCTTAGCTCTCTTCGCAGTCCAGCTCTCACATGCATACATGACCACTGGAAAAACCATAGCTTTGACTAGACGGACTTTTGTTGGCAAAGTAATGTCTCTGCTTTTTAATGTGCCATCTAGGTTGGTCATAACTTTCCTTCCAAGGAGTAAGCGTCTTTTAATTTCATGGCTGAAATCACCATCTGCAGTGATTTTTGAGCCCCCCAAAATAATTTTGATATTATCTGATATCAAATATTTTATTTTGATATATCTGTCTACATGTATTATACAGTTATTATATTTTGCATATGGTTTTTCGACATCTGTTGCAAAAATATTTTAAACATACAGAAAAATGGAAAAATCATATAGTGGACATATATGGACCAACCAACCATGTATATTTGTAGTTAACATTTTACTTAACTTGCTTTATCATTTATCTTTTCTTTCCTCTTCTGTCTTCCCTTGTTCCACCTACTCATCTCCCTCCTTTTATCCCTGCACTGAACTCTCCATCCGTCCATCCATCCGTCCGTCTCGGTCTATGTTCATTCATCCACCTACCTCATTTTTGTGGTGCTTTTCAAAGTAAGTTACAGGCATCCATATAGTTTACCTCCAAACACCAGGAGACCCAGGAGATTCAGATTCAATCCCTGGGTTGGGAAGATCCCTTGGAAGAGGAAACAGCAACTCACTCCAGTATACTTGCCTGAAAAATCCCATGGACAGAGGAGCCTGGTAGGCTACAGTCCACGGGGTCTCAGAGTCAGACACAACTGAGCGCTAGCATACACACAGCAGGCTCTCTGTATCTGGAGGTTCTTCACCCACAGTCAGTCATTCACAAGTAAAAAATATTTGGGAAAAAAATTCCAGAAAGTTCCAAAAAGCAAAATGAATTTGCCATGCTGGCAACTATTTACATAGCATTTACATTGTATTTACAACTATTTGCATAGTATTTATGTTATATTAGGTGTTATAGACAGACCTCAGAGAGATTGTGGATTTGGTTCCAGACCACTGCAATAAAGCAAATATCAAAATAGAGCAAGTCACATGATATATATTTTTTTTTCGATTTCCCAGTACATGTAAAAGCTATGTTTACATTATACTTTAGGCTCTTAGGTATTCAATAGTATTATGTCTTAAAACTGTATATATCTTTATTAAAAAATACTTTATTGCTAAAAATTCTACCATCTGAGCCCTTCAGTGAGTGACAATCATTTTGCAAATTGTAGCATCAAAGATTACTGATCACAGATCGCCATAACAAACATAACAACATCAAAAGTGTTTGAAATATTGCAAGAATTACCAACATGTGACACAGAAATACAGAGTAAACAAACGCTTTTGGAAAAGCGGCGCCGATAGACTTGCTGGATGCAGGGTTGCCATAGACCTTCAGTCTGTATAAAAGACAAGATCTGTGAAGAACAATAAGGTGAGATGCAATAAAGCAAGGTATACCTACATGAGAAAACTAGATATGATTTAAAGTGTAATGGGAGGGACTTCCCTGGTGGTCCAGTGGTAAAGAATCCACCTGCCATTGCAAGGGATGTGGGTTCAACCCCTGGTCCGAAAACGAAGATCGCAAGGCCGCAGGCAACTAAGCCTGTGGGCCATGACTAGGGAGCCCACACTCTACAGTCCACGAGCCTAGAGCCTGTGCTCTGCAACAAGAGAAGCCATGCAATGAAAAGCCTGTGAGCAGCAACCAAGACCCACAGCAGCCAAAGATAAATAAATATTTAAAAAAAAAAGTACACGAGAGAATATGCTTAAGGTTATAAGCAAATACTACATCATTTTCTGTAAGAGACTTGAGCATCTGTAGATTCTGGTGTCGCAGGGGAGTCCTGGAATCAATCCCCTGCAGAGACCAAGGGGTGGCTGTATATCCAGGTACCATAGGGTTCGGGATCTCTGGAGACAAGCACCAAAATTTGTGTAATAGTATTGTGAAAGTGACGGGCTCCCCTGGTGGCTCGGACTGTAAAGACTCTGCCTGCAATGCAGGAGACCAGGTTCCATCTCTGGGTTGGGAAGATCCCCTGGAGAAGGAAGTGGCAACCCACTCCACGTATTCCTGCCTGGGAAATCCCATGGACAGAGAAGCTTGTCAGGCTACAGTCCCTGGGGTTCCAAGGAATCGGACATGACTTATCAACTAATACTTACTTACTGTGAAAGTGATACTAGCCAACACATGTAGTACTTACTACATGCCAGGCAAAGTTCCAAGCACTGTATCAACTTCCTTAACCCTTAACAATCCAATGAGACAGGTGTTTTCTTGATGATAGCCTCTACTGCTTATATTGGTTAAGACAGTGATGGTTAAGATGCTTGTGGTGGTGGTTTAGTCACTAAGTCGTGTCCAACTCATGCAACCCCATGGACTGTAGCCTGCCAGGCTCCTCTGTCCGTGGGATTCTCTAGACAAGAATACTGGAATGGGTTGCCATTTCCTTCTCCAGGGGGTCTTCCCAACCCAGGAGTCGAACCCAGGTCTCCCGCATTGGAGGCAGATTCTTGAATCTGGGGCGAATTGGGGGCCATGTTACAACGATGTGGGCTTCTCTGGTGGCTCTGCTGGTGAAGAATCCGCCTGCAATGCTGGAGACCTGGGTTTGATCCCTGGTTGGGAAGATCCCCAGATGTGAGGGTGTTGGGCCTGCAAGATTTTGCAGATGCTTGCTCCCGCAACCTGGAAATACATAATGCCATGATGTGGCAGGCCCAGGCAAGCCAGGAAAATTCCCTGCAATTCTGCACACCGGACTTGGCTCTGTAGTCACTGTGTTCCCTCCATTACAGGGGAAGCGGCATTTATGGCAGTGGGAGTGGGAGTGGGGAGAGGTTCAAGCGTTGGTTAAGCTTGACCAATAAAGCTGTTTGGAAAAAGAAAATCCCTTCGCTTCTTGGGCAAATTGCTGTCTCCTCTTCCCAAACACAGCTTTGCTAACTGCACAAAAAGGAGCATTTTCTAAGATATCCAATCTTTCCTGAAAACAAGAAAGGTGAGCCGCTAAGACTCCAGGTCAGGAAGGTGTGGTGGGATTTTCTGAGACATAGCTCAACTTTGGAGAGAAAATAACAGACTGAAGTGCTATCTTCTCTTCCTCCCTCCTGGATGGCAGGAAAATGAGCGCCGGCAGTGACTTTGAAACGCTCCAGGATACAAAGCACTGTCCTTCTTATTCCTCACCGTAAGATGGCGCTCTGATGCCTGCGTTGTAAACTAGGTCTGCTGGAGAGAGGGCTCCTTGAGCTACCACATAAGCAGAAAGACACTGCTCTCATCCATATTTGCTTTACATTTCTATGCTAACAAGGTGCGATAATTTCATTCCAAATGTGTAAATATTATTGAGTTTGTCAGGGCTGCTGCCCGAATCTGGAACAGAGGACTGATGTTCAGGACCAAGAGGATATGGAAGAAAGAAGCAGCGTAGGGGACGAACAGAGAAGCTTGGCTACCCTGGCTTTGTTCAGCTAACATTTCCATGTCCTTATGCATTTTGTATTAACACACCGCAGTGAGGATCTCTTTGGGGCTGTGGCTCATACATACCCTGTTCTCTGGCCTCAGAGGTGGGAGGTAATTGTGCCCTTTGCACTAAGGCAAGGATGAGGGATTCCAGGAGCAGAGAGCTGGTTGCTCAGGCCGTGGTTTGCCTTCTCTCATGTTTCCAATCCCTTGATTGACTCTTTCTTCTTCTGATTGATTATTATCTGATGCTTTGCTTAATTGACTACCTAATTACCCTCGAGGTACCTCAACGTTTCAGCAATTGAATGAATGAGAGTCTCATCCTGTCTGTGCCCAAGTCAATCCCTCCCCCAAATCCAAGGGATTTTTGAGTCTTATCTGAGTTATTGAGAAGACAAGGAGATATCAGAGGAACTAGTCTTCGTCTTGAGCTATTCTCCTTTTTGTCTGTCACTGCCTCAGAGAGATGAGCTTCTTGTGTGCCCGGGAAGCCCAAAGTATCTCACTCCCTGCTCGTTGTTTTCTTAGGGGCCTGGAAGCCTAGTTTGTAGTAAGAGCTGCATGAATATTTGATTGAATGGATGGAGGGATTGGGTAGATGGGTGGATGGGTGAAAAATCAAACCTCTCTACTGGTAGCTGAAATGGTATTACATGATTTCAGTACCAGATGAGGAGACAGAATGTTGATCTATTGTTAGGAAAATTGAAGATCATGTTTAACAGTTTCTGTCCTGAAGAAGCTTAGAGTTTGTTTAAAAATTAATTAATTAATTTAAAAGTTGAAGTCTAGTTAATTTACAATGTTGTGTTAATTTCAAGGGTGCAACAAAGTGGGTCAAGTTACGCATATATATATACTATTTTTTCCAGATTATTTTCCATTATAGGTTATTACAAGATATAAGAAGTTTAGAGCCTTATAAGGAATTTAAGATAAGCTTATAGTTATTAAATGATTGAAAAAACTACCATCTATTAATCCTCTGCTATATACCAGGTTTATATTATAGTTTCATAGCACATGTATATTTTAATATGTATCAAACTTCTTTTAAGAGCATATGCATATATAACTTTTATAAGTTTATATAATTTATATGTAAATATGTAACATATAATATGCTATGCATACATTTATATGCTCTTAAAAGATGTCTGATGGTAGGTGGGGCAAGGAAGTATTGGGAGTTTAGAATTTGCAAATGAAACTTACATATAGGATGGATAAACAGCAAGGCCCTATTGTATAGCACAGGTAACTATATTCAGTATCTTGTGATAAACCATAATGAAAAGAATTATGAAAAAGAATGTGTATATATGTATGTGTGTGTGTGTATTGCTGAATCATTTCAATAAAAAATAAAGAATCATCTCTAGAAAAAAAGAAGCCGGATATTAATAAAACGGTTACCATTGTGGTCTTCTCAGCATTCATTGTTTCCGTTCTCATTCCCAGTAAAATTCTGCTTTTGGTCAGTTATTCCCCACCCCTACACAGCTGATCCCTTCCTTCCCAGCTCCATCAGCGGGTCCTATTTAGTCTAAGACGTCTGTGACATATCGAGCCCTATTGCTAGTGTTGGAGTCATAACCAGGCTTCAATGAGTGTTCAGCACTCCTCTGGTTACTGCAGTTAATCCAGGAGTGAGGATGTAACCCGTGTGGGTGCAGTCAGTCTAAGGGAAGAATATCCCTGCCAACTCTGTCGCCAAACTGGGGAGAAACCTTGCTCCCTTCTGTGGGATAGGAACAGAGAAGCCTGTTGTTGATAGCTTTATGACATCTAGAAGGAAACTGACCTTAGGATGCTATTAATGCTTTGGCTGGCAGAGCAGTGAGATGCAAAGAATCTCGGTCCTTAGTGACATCATTTGAGTGACTGTGTCAACCAGCTCTGGAACCCATTCCGTCCCTGGGCTTCCTATTACATGAGATATATTAAAATATTTTAATTGTTTAAGCCAGATAAAGTTGGTATTGTGGCTGTTTTTAGTTATATTATTGCCTTTTTAAAAAACAGATAACAAAGAAACTGAAGTTCAGAGAGGTCAATAACAATGACAATGGCAAACTATATTGTGACAAAGCCAGGACTGGAACCCTAGACCATCTGACTCTACAGGCCGTACTCCAAATCCATCGTATCACCCCCAGGGAATACAATGTAGAAAGTGTTTAGGAGTTTACTAGGGGTTGTAGGAAGGGGGGACAAAAAGAACTTACAACTAGGGAAGGAAAATATTGGAGAGTGTTAAATGAAATTCCTTCTTCCCATAGAACATGGGATAATAGACATGCCAGCAGAGGGAAAACTTGGTTTGTCCAAACTCTGATAGAGATGAATAGTAATACTATTAACTTTGGTAAGCTTAGTAGAACTTGAAATTGGATGTAAACTAAAGTTGATGCTTTTGTGTATTTTGGGAGGAAATGCACTCTCCCTTCTTTTTTTCTTATACCTCTTTATTTCTTGTTCTGTGATCAGGGCATGAGAAGAGATCATTTATTTTCCTATTTAAAGCCAAAGGAAAAAGCCCAACTCCTCAATGTCTCTTTAGTCCAGAATGAAGGACAAGCTGACAACTGATGACAACTTGATTTTACCTGGTTCCTGCCTCCTGGAGTGTGACTTCTTGGACCTTTGCCCAAAGTTGGATTTGCCTGTCACTTCAGATGTTGCAAAGAAGCCTTGCAAAAGCTCTCTCAGGGAACTTGCTGACTGGGGGAATGAATGATGTAGTTCAGGATGAAATTTGCCGAGAGATGAAGTAGAGTGAAACTTTGATTTGTCAGAAATATCAAGAAAGTAACGTTCTTGAAGTATGTAGCAGATTTATTCAAGTAATAGGCTCTATTGCCTGCTGCCAGACTTTAACTTTTTATTTGGAAAAGTTTTAAAAATACAGAAAGTTTGAATACACACTTCTCTCAAGAAGATATACAAATGGCACATGAAAAGATGCTCAATGTCAGCATTAGGGAAATGCCAATCAAAACAACAATGGAATGCAACTTTATAGCTATTAGGATGGCTATAATTAAAAAAGGAAAAATAGCAAGTGTTGGCAAGGACTGTAGAGAAATTGGAACCCTTACGCATGCATTGCTGGCGGGGGTGTGAAATGGTGCAGCTGCTATGGAAAACAGAATGGTGGTTTGTCAAACAATTAAATATACAGTTACCATAACCCAGTAATTCCATTTTTGGTATACACACTCCAAAGAACTGAAAACAGGAACTCAAATAGATAATTGTATACCAATGTTTATTACAGCATTAGTCACAATAGCTAAAATGTGGAAACCACCCAAGTGTCTATCAACAGAAGGATGGATAAACAAAACGTGGTATATGCATACAAAGGAATATTATTTGAACATAAAAAGGAATGACATTCTGATGGCATCCTACAACATGGATGAAAACACTGTGTGAAGTGAAATAGGCTAACACAAAAGGAATGGGCAAATTCATAGAAATAGAAAGTAGGTTAGAGGCTACCAAGGACTGAGGGACATGGGAATGGGGGTTATTGCTTAATGGGTACAGTTCCTCCTTAGGGTGATGCACTATTGGGAAATAGTGGTGGTAGTTGTACAACATTGTGAATGCAATTAACAAAATTTAAAGAAAAAATACAGAAAAAAACCCACACAGCACCACGGAAAATGTAATGCCCATCAGATTGAATTAACAAATATTAATATTTTATCAGTAGGGAAAACCACTAGAGTAGGTATGACCTAAATCAAATCCCTTACGATTATACAGTGGAAGTGACAAATAGATTCGAGGGATTAGATCTGACAGAGGACCTGAAGAGCTATGGATGGAGGTTCATAACATTGTACAGGAGGTAGTGATCAAAACCATCCCCAAGAAGAAGAAAAACAAAAAGGCAAAATGGTTTTCTGAGGAGGTGTTACAGATAGCTGAGAAAAGAAGAGAAGCAAAAGGCAAAGAAGAAAAGGAAAAATACATCCATCTGAATGCAGAGTTCCAAAGAATAGCAAGGAGAAATAAGAACGCCTTCCTAAGTGATCAGTGCAAAGAAATAGAGGAAAACAATAGAAGTCGCTCAGTCGTGTCCAACTCTTTGTGACCCCATGGACTGTAGCCTACCAGGCTCCACCATCCATGGGATTTTCCAGGCAATAGTACTGGAGTGGGTTGCCATTTCCTTCTCCATGGGAAAGACTAGAGATCTCTTATTAAAGAAAATTAGAGATACCAAGGGAACATTTCATGCAAAGATGGGTACAGTAAAGGACAGAAACAGTATGGACTTAACAGAGGCAGAAGATATTAAGAAGAGATGGCAAGAATACACAGAATAACTAATCAAAGTAGATCTTCATGACCCAGATTAACATGATGGTGTGATCACTCACCTAGAGTCAGACATCCTGGAGTGCGCAGTCAACTGGGCCTTAGAAGGCATCACTATGAACAAAGCTAGTGGAGGTAATAGAATTCCAGCTGAGCTATTTCAAATCCTAAAAGATGATTTTGAAATGTTAAAGTGCTGCACTCAATATGCCAGCAAATTGGGAAAACTCAGCAGTAGCCACAGACCTGGAAAAGGTCAGTTTTCATTTCAATCCCAAAGAAAGGCAATGCCAAAGAATGCTCAAACTACTGCACAATTTCACTCATCTCACATGCTAGCAAAGTAATGCTCAAAATTCTCCAAGCAAGGCTTAAACAATACTTGAACCAAGAACTTCCAGATGTTCAAGCTGGATTTAGAAAAGGCAGAGGAACCAGAGATCAAATTGTCAACATCTGTTGGATCACAGAAAAAGCAAGAGAATTTCAGAAGAACATCTAGTTCTGCTTCATTGACTATGCTAAAGCCTTTTACTGTGTGGATCACAACAAACTGTGGCAAATTCTTCAAGAGATGGGAATACCAGACCACCTGACCTGCCTCCTGAGAAACCTGTATGCAGGTCAAGAAGCAACAGTTAGAACCAGACATGGAACAACAGACTGGTTTCAGATTGGCAAAGGCTGTATATTCTCACCTTGTTTTTTAAACTTATATGTAGAGTACATCATGCAAAATGCGGACTTAATGAAGCGCAAGCTGGACCCAAGATTGCAGGTTGAAATATCAATAAGCTCAGATATGCAGATGACACCACCCTCATGGCATAAAGTGAAGAAGAACTAAAGAGCCTCTTGATGAAAGTGAAAGAGGAGAGTGAAAAAGCTGGCTTAAAATTCAGCATTCAAAAAAAAAGAAGATTATGGCATCCAGTCCCATCACTTCATGGCAAATAGATGAGGAAACAATGGAAACAGTAATAGACTTTACTTTTGGGGGCTCCATAATCACTGCAGATGGTGACTGCAGCCATGAAATTAAAAGACACTTGTTCCTTGGAAGAAAAGCTATGACCAACCTACACAGAGTATTAAAAAGCAGAGACATTACTGACAAAGGTCTATATAATCAAAGCTATGGCTTTTCCAATAGTCATATACGGATGTGAGAGTTGGACCATAAAGAAAGCTGAGAGCTGAAGAATTGATGCTTTTGAACTGTGGTGTTGGAGAAGACTCTTGAGAGTCCCTTGGACTGCATGGAGATCCAACCAGTCCATCCTAAAGGAAATCAATCTTGAATATTCATTGAAAGGACTGTTGCTGAAGCTGAAGCTACAATACTTTGACCACTTGATGCGAAGAATTGACTCGTTGGAAAAGACCCTGATGCTGGGAAAGATTGAAAGCAGGAGGAGAAGGGCACAACAGAAGATGAGATGGTTGGATGGCATCACCACCTCGATGGACTTGAGTTTGAGTTGGTGATGAACAGGGAAGCCTGGTGTGCTGCAGTCCATGGGGTTGCAAACAGTTGGACACGACTGAGTGACTGAAATGTACTGAATATTTTATCATATTTATCTTAGGGCTGTCCTGGTGGCTCAGACAGTAAACAATCTGCCGGCAATGCAGGAGACATTGGTTCGATCACGGCAACCCATTAGGTATGGCAACCCACTGGGTATTTGAAATCTAAAACATTGCTGACAGAATTATTCCCTTGTAGCCTACATGACTAATGCCGCCTGCCGTATCCCTGAAGCCAGTCTCTGAGTCCCGTTGCAGCTAGGGTAGACAGTCCCGGTGCATCCTGACTGCCATCTCAAAAGCTTGCATCCTTCATCTTCTGTGGAGGAGGGCTCCCCTCAGTGGGAGGGAGCTTGCACAGCCTGCCCACAGGGCAATCCCAGAGGGACCAGAGTTATTCCTGGAGGCCAAGCCTTATCACTGAGAGATGGAAGTTGGAGAATAAATATCTTGGATTTCTTGACCCTTGGCGAATCATGTCTGAGGCATGTTTTCTCTGTGGCTCTTCAGAGGGTCCCCAGGGAGACTGAGCCCCAGTTGCCTACAGTTGTACCCTCTTGGTTGATACATACTATGTCGGCTTTTTGGCCTTCCCCACATCCTTACGGTGCTTCCTGCAATTGACACCCCCAAAACTATTTGTGCCCAATATCTTGTTTTAGGCTCTGTTTTTGGAAGAACCTAAACTAAGACACCCACTTTCCTCCTCATTCTCCTCTTCACTTATAGGAAGAAATCACTTTCAAGAAGTTGATAAAGCTTGGGTGGTTTACCCAAAGTTTATAAATTGGTGGTTAATAACTAAGATATGGAACTAACATTCCAGGTTCCTATGCAATACTGAGGATGATATGCCTGCATGGCATTACTGATGCAATGGACATGAACTTGGGCAAACTTTGGGAGATGGTGAGGGACAGGGAGGCCTGGTGTGCTGCAGTCCATGGGGTCGCAATGAGTCGGACACGACTGGGAGGCTGAACAACAACGTAAGATATGTGTTATCCCAGATGGCGCTAGTGGTAAAGAACCCGCCTGCCAGTGCAGGAGATGTAAGGGACCTGTATTCAATTCCTGGATCAGAAAGGTCCCCTGGAGAAGGGCACGGCGACCCACTCCAGTATTCTTGTCTGCAGAATCCCATGGACAGAGGAGCCTGGCGGGCTGCAGTCTAGAGGGTCACAAAGAGTCAGACATAACTGAAGCTACTTAGCATGCACGCTTGCACCTAAGATATACTTGAATGGATTTAAATAATTTTATGAATGGAATCACTGTGTGTGTGTGTGTGTGTGTGGTGTGTGTGGCTCTGCAACTTTTCTCACTCAATATGTTTTTAAGATTTCATGTGATAACAGAGATCTAGTTCATTATTTTCAAATAACCGTGTGCAGTTTTAAATGTTGTATGGCTTAATCATATTTTATTTGGCCAACTCCTTCATCTTGAGCATTTGTACTTTTCTGATAGATTTTGCTATTATAAACGTGTTTCAATGAGTACCCTTATACTTTTGTTTTGTTTTAAAGGAATGTATCCAGAAGTGGAATTGTTGGATTGTAGGGCATGCATAAAAATTAATATCTTAAAAAATTGATTGAGGTGAAATTCACATAACGTAAGATTAGCTATTTTAAAACAAACAATTTAGTGGAATTTAGTACATTTCACAATGTTGTGCAACCACCATCCCTTTCTAGATCCAAAACAATTCCATCACCTATTAAAGAAAACCCTGTACCTATTAAGCAGTGTCTTCCCCTCCCCGACACTCCTCAGCCCCTTAGCAACCACCATTCTACTTTCCATCTCTAGTAACTTGCCTATTCTGGGCCTGTCAGTCTGCTGCAAACCTCAGCTCCTCACTTGCTAGCTGTGCAACCTATCATGAGTCACTTAACCTCTCTGAGCCTCCATTGCCTCAAGTGTAAGATGGAGGCGGTTATCTCCCTGATAGGAATATTTTGAGGATGAAGTCAGATAGCATATGTGAAGTGTAGAGCACAGTGCCTCATCCCCAGTAAGTGCTCAGCAAATGTTAGCTAGTATTGTTATTCCAAAATCAAATAGAGGTGACACACAGCAGAAGTTCCTTTCTCACTCATGCTACCTCAGCACTTTGATTCCCCTTTTTACCTGGGAAACCCAATAAGCAATATGCTACAATGAGGGCTTTGGGATGGCAGGAATCGTGTCTGTCTGTTGTATCTCTGTTGTTTCTCCAGTGCCTGGCACATGGGAAGTGTTCTGTACATATTTGTCAAATAAAATAATGAGTAAGTGAAAGTGAGGGTTTCCCAGGTGGTTCAGTGGTAAAGAATCTGCCTGTCAATGCAGGATATACAAGAGATGTGGGTTTGATCCCTGGGTCAGGAAAATACCCTGGTGAAGGAAATGGCAACCCACTCCAGTATTCTTGCCTGGAAAATCCCACGGACAGAGGATCCTGGTGGGTTACAGTCCATGGGGTCACAAAAGGGTCAGCCACATTTGAAGTTACTAAACAACAGCAGCAAGTCAAAGTGAAGGGTAGCAATCATCGGTGCTGCTCACCAAATATTTTCATGATAGCATCTCACTTCCCTGATTCCCTGATGTTCACTGTGACTTGTTTTGACCAATAAAATGCAAGCCAAAGCCATGGGTCTGGGTAGTGGTCCTCTAAGCCAGTGCTGTCCTCAGTACATCCCTCCCACAGCCACGATGATCATGGGAATCACGTTGAGATAAAGCCTCCTCTGGCCTGAGTTCCTTGGTCACTATGATGCTCAGTCTACTCCCACTCTCCATAATCACTGACTTGTATTGTACATGCAGCATAGGCAAGAAATAAACTTTTGTTAAGTCAATGAGATTTTGGGGATTGCTTGTTACTGCACCTAGCCTCTCCTGATTAATACACAGGCCTGTCACTTAATGGAAATTTTGGGATGTTATTAAAAAATTCAAACAAACCATTCCATAAGCACTGGCTTCTTCAAGGCCTCACTTTGGGACTCTATGCTTTATCCCATTATTGTCATTGCTTGGAAGACACTTTTAGAACTGCCACAAGAATCCCCAGCTCATTTATTTCTAAGTCCCTGGAGCTGGGTGTGCTCAGTTGCTCGGTCGTGTCTGACTGACTCTTTGCAGCCCCATGGACAGTAGACTACCAGGCTCCTCTGCCCATGGAATTTTCCAGGCAAGTATGTTGGAGTGGGGGCCTACTCCAGGGGATCTTCCTGACCCAGGGATCAAACTCATTTCTCTTGTGTCTCCTACATTGGCAGGCGGATTCTTTACCACTAGCGCCACCTGGGAAGCCCTCCCTGAAGCTAGCAAACCTTTATTCTTTGGGGATGAAGTTTATGTTTGGAAATAGTTCACACCAAAAGACACTGCAGTCAGGTCTAGAAAGGAAGGTATGATTCAGCAGGCTGGGGTCATTTTTCGTCCAAAACAAGATGGGACTGGAAAGAAGTGGGATTTATTTGCTTGCTCCATAGTCTGGCCTGGAATTATCAGTATTGGCTGACTGTTGTGACATGTTTCCTTTGTGCCAAGCATGTAACGAAGCACACCGCTTACAATAGTCCCAAGAGGTGGGCTTGAGGGTCCTCACTTGACACGTTGGCTCAGGGAAGTGAAGCTCACGGCTCAGCCCCACCATGGCATGGCTGTGAAGCTGTGGGCTGCCCTCGGGACTCTGACCCCAGAGCACTCAAGGGAAGACACTCAAGGGGAGACAAAACCCAAGCTTCTGATGGACAAGAAGAAAGTGGTAACGAATGTGTTCTGCTGAGAGGTTTGGGTGTAGCCTTCAGTTCTTATCCTGGGGAGGCAGTGAGCATCGTGGTCAGTGCTCTGTCTGACCCCCTCTGTTTCCTCACCTGTGAAACAGAGTAGGCATCATCCTGTGACTAGGTTGTCGTGGGACCCGATGAGCTCTCTGTAAAGCTGTTATTGTGGGGCTTTACAGATGATTCACTTTTAACCTAAGGACATGACATTGTAACTAACTCCTGTTAATTTGAACCCTTAACTACATACTGGACAGCTGAGCACATGGACTTGGGGTCCAGGCTGCATGAATTTGAGTCCCATCTGCATTCCACCTGTGGTCCTGGACAAGCCCCTTGACACCCGGGTTAAATTTTTGCTTGTGCAAAATGGGGGTATTGATTGTACCAGCTTCATAGTGCAGATCAAATGAGCTAATGAGTGTGCAGCTTCTAGAGGCTTCCTGGCAGCAGCATCAACACACCAACTTGTTATCTCCTAATCCTCACCACAATAATGCAATATAGATAGTGCCACCCCATTTGTCAGGAAAGGAAACTGAGGGAAGAGGGGGACCAGGATTTGAATTCAGATCTGCCTCACTCTAATGCCTGTGCCCTCTCCCTTATATCACACTACTAAGTAGCCTTCTTTGTATCTACAGCCACTTTCAGAACTGCAGAATGTTCCAGCTTCTCTGCTGTCTGTTTCTGTGTATCATTTGGGCTCCAAATGGCAGCCTAGAGCCCCTGCTCCCCCTTTTTATTGGAGTAGTCAGTGGTGAGATGGATCCCCTTGCTCTGGCAATTGGAGTTGAAAATATTTTTCTTGAGAACTGGGACTTGAATTTCTGCTCATGTACCTGCTGTAAACTGGTCTTCCCTCTTGTTTCATTTATCGCTGTTTGGAATCCTCCTTTCAGAAAGGGTCTCTGAGTTAAAAAAAAAATAATAATAAAATTCAAAATTCAATTGGCCCTAGCCCAGACTAAGGCTCTACCCACTGGCTACTTAAACTGCTGATCTCTGGACCAGGAAGCCACTGGGCCTCCTGCGGGAGGTGCTCTGAAAGAACTCTGGTGCCTTGTTAGAGAGGGCTTTGCTGTAATACATTACAGGAAGCAGGCTCTGGGGGATGGAGTGGATAGGCTGAAGCAGCCAGTATCACTAAGCACTTTAAAGCAGACCATTTCCAGCACAGTGGAAAGTTAAGGAAAAGGCTTATGTTGCAAAAGTGGGAGTTTTGGAATGCTAATACACAAAACTGCAGACTTTCAGGAGAGCTCACAGGCCAGGTCTCTTTGTAGAGCGTTTCCATCAAATGTTTGTTGAAACAGCAGCTCAGCTGGATCTTTGTGGATTTACTCATTGGTTGTTAGCTGCTTGAAGGAGAAGATGGGGAATAATAAACCTAGAAGCTTCACATGAAAAGTTAGAAATTTTTGTCATCAAATGTGAAGAAATGGATATGAAGAAATTTTCTAAAACTCCAAGGTAAATGAATCACAAGCATTTAAAAAAATGGATCTTTGGAACCCAAATTTTGGTTGTAAGCAACCATCTCCAAATCTCTCCAGACACTGTTTCCTGTGCTGGGACCACTCTTGGCAGCTGCCTTTCTGCCTGCCTGATCCCAGTCAGTCTTCTGTTTTGTGCCAGGGCGTCTGGACCACATGGCCTCTGGACCACATGGCCTCCAAGCTCCCTGAGGCATACAACCTCTTCATGGCCTCAACCCAGAAGTGATCCATATTCCTCTCACTCTATTGGTCAGAACTAGTCACACAGCCCCATCCTGACTGCAGAGGGAGTTGGGAAATGTAGGGGATAACGTGGACCATTTGTTGAGGATTAAGTTTCTGCTACAAATTTTCTTCTTATGTGTTTTCAAGTCATCCAGTCTTAGCAGTCTCTCTCTCTCTCTTTTTGGTAATTGCCTGTTGCTTAGTCCACCCAAATCCCAAACCTGTAAAATCTGAGAGAAAGAACTGGAACTCATTCTCTATTGTATACCTTGTATCTAACCCAACCCAACACATGGTGGGGAGAGGGGCTTTCACTATCTAGTTACTGATACAGGAAAAAAAAAAGAGGGACTTCCCTGGTGGTGGTTCAGAGGCTAAGACTTCATGCTCCAATGCAGGGGGCTCTGGTCAGGGAACTAGATCCTACATGTCATAGCTAAGACCTGACACAGCCAAATAAATAAATGAAATATTTTTTTTAAAGAAAGAATGAAGAAATAAATGACCCAGGAATATAGCCATTTAAAAAAATGGAGGCATAATTTTTTTAGGTAAGTCTCTCACTCAGGAGGTTTAATGTTTTATTTATAATTCAGATCACCTTTAACCTCTTGGATGTCCATCAGATTTCTGTGATTTGAGAATCAGTCTTCAGACAAGGCTAATGGAAATCTCCCGTCCCCGAAATGTGTATGTGCTAGTGCATGCATGCCCAATTGCTTCAGTTGTGTCTGATTCTTTGTGACCCTATGGACTGTAGCCTACCAGGATCCTCTGTCCATTGGATTTTCCCAGCAAGGATACTGGAGTGGGTTGCTATGCCTTCCTCCAGAGGATCTTCTCAACCCAGGGATTGAACCCATGTCTCCTGCATCCCCTGCATTACAGGCAGATAGATTCTTTACTACTGACCTACCAGGGAAGCTTCCTAAAGGAAATCAGTGCAGAATATTCATTGGAAGGACTGATGTTGAAGCTGAAACTGCAATAGTTTGGCCACCTGATGCGAAGAGCTGACTCATTTGAAAAGACCCTGATGCTGGGAAAGATTGAAGGTGGGAGGAGAAGGGGACAACAGAGGATGAGATGGTTGGATGGCATCACTGACTCAATGGAAATGAGTTTGAGTAAACTCTGGGAGTTTGTGATGGACAGGGAGACCTAGCATGCTGCAGTCCATGGGATCACAAAGAGTTGAACATGACTGAGCAACTGAACTGAACTGAACTACCAGGGAAACCTCTAAATGTGTAGATGTCCTGTGTTTAATACTAGGCTCTATTCAAAGTTTCATGGCTTTATTCTAGCTTCCATATTAAAAATCATGACTTGTTTCATTGTTTCCTATTATGCACACACAAATTAAGGAGAAAAAGTACATGATTTTTTTTTTCTCAAAAACATGATCCATGTTTAAAAACTATTATTATATATGTAAAAAGTAATTGCAATATTGTGATTAATAAAAAAATACATGTATGGTCTTTCAGATGACCAAGATATATATATATATATATATATATATATGTTTCTCATATATATTTGGTGTTCCAGGAACTTCCGGAGTTCCTGGCTCAGCTCCCAAAACCCTTGGAATTTCCCAAGTGTGAAGAGGGATTACAGCGTCTTTTGCTACGTTAATGAGGTGACTTTTGGAGCCCCCCTAAGGATGGGGGCTGGTTGTTGAGGGATCCAGCCCTGTCACTAGAGGGTTAGAACTTTCAGTCCCTACCTCTGAGGAGGGGAGGTGTGGTGTGAGGAACTGGAGGCTAAATCACCAGTGGCCAATGATTTAATCAGTTGTGTCTAGGTAGTGAAGCCTTATGCTGCTGCTGTTCAGTCCCTATGTCATATCTGACTCTTTGCAACCCCATGGACTGTGGCACACCAGGCTCCATGGGGTTCTCCAGGCAAGAACACTGGAGTGGGTTGTCATTTCCTTCTCCAAGGGATCTCCCTGGACCAGGGATGGAACTCGCATCCCCTGCTTTGGCAGACAGATTCTTTACTTCTGAACCATCAGGGAAGCCCAGTGATGAAGCCTTTGAAAAACTCTGAAAAGGACAGGAGTTGCAGAGCTTCCAGGTTAGTGGACACTTGGAGGGGCTGGGAGAATAGCATGCCTGGGGAGGGCATGGAAGCTCTGCGTCCCTTCCCCAGGCCTCACCCTAGGACTCTCTTCTGCCTGGTGGTTCCTCAGTTACATCCTTTCATAATAAATCGGTAGTTATGGGGTAGGGGTGGGAGAATGAGAATCGGGACCCCTTTCAGTTTCCAAGAGTTGCTCCTTGTCTAAGGTCGTGGTCCGGGTGCGTGTTGGAGTAGAATTTCTAGACATGAGACAGAATGAGAGGGAAATAAAGTTTATTAGAATGGGAGACGCTGCTAGAACAGTGGGCCAGCTCAAGGGAGAACCCATGTTGAACAAGGGCCTTTATTCCACTTTTATACCCAGGGCACAGGGAGTGGGATAGGGGTCTTCCGGGTCATTTGCTGATTGAATGAGGCACATATACTGGGTAGGGGGAAGGGTGAGGCGAATACCTTCTCCCTATGGGGTAGCAGGGGAGACAGGTTATACTGCTGAAATCCGTTAATAGTTACAACATGGGGGAGGGAAGGACGATAAGGGTCTGTTTTTTCATTCCTGCATTCCAGGACCCTCCTTGGTTTTATCTGCTCTTTCATCCTTGGATCACCACATCTAACATTTGGAAATGAATTGTCCAAGGAGAGATACATACGGACAAAGCAAAAGACTTTCCATACGGACAAAGCAAAAGACTTTATTGAAAAGGGTACTGGTACGGAAAGCAGTAAGGCCAGTGAGCCCAGGAGGCGTGGCTTGCAGCCTCAGGGTTATGGTAGTAGGATTAGTTTCCCGGTTGTCTCTGGCCAATCATCTTGTTCGTTCCCATGTTTGGTCCGACTCAGGGCCTCCCTCGCTGCGGAAGATCTCAATCAAGATGAGTTCCAGCGCAAGAGCTTCTGGGAGGACATATTATAGGCTGACATCTCCTTCCGCTTTGGCCCCTCCCGAGTTCTTCCGGTCTGGCGGCAGCTTGTCTGCGCAGTGTTCTTTATCAGGACCTCGTGTTGAGAGACAACTCGTGCAAAGGGTTACTATCGTGCCTGATTGGGGTGAGTGGTTTCCATCCGTGGTTCCTTAACAATCTAGTAAGTTAAATATTTCTCTGAGTTCTGTAAGTCGCCCTAGCAAATTATTCGAACATGAGGACAGGAGTCGTGGGAATGTTTGATGTATGACCAGTCAGTCGGAAGCAGAAGTAGCTGGGCTTGGGATTGGTGTCTGAGGTAGAGGGTGGTCTTGTGGGACTGAGCCTTTTACTGGTGGAATCTGATTCTATCTCTGGAATAGACAGTGTTAGAATTGAGTTGAGTTGAATTCTTGAACACCTTGGCGGTGTCTGAGAATTGCTTGTTCCCGTGGAGAAGCCTACACACACGTGCGAGTGTGTGCACACACAGAACTGGGTCCAGGAACCCAGGAGAGTAATACACACCTCTAAGGCATGTATTCATTTGGGTGATGCTTGCTGTTATAATAAAAACCCTACAAATATTGATGGTTTATCAAAAACTTCTAGCTTACATGGCAGTCGAGTGTGGGTGTTCTATGTTAATGCAAATTCTTTTGCCCCATTCACAGTGAGACCAAAAAAACTCAAATGTCAGGGTTAGAAGCAGAGAAAAATTTGTTGCAAGGTCACACAAGGCCCAAGCACCCTGAAGGGTTGTGGCAAAGCACTTTTAAAAGCCAGATGAAGGAGGGGGATTTGCAGGATATAGGATCAGAATTGTGTACAATTCTCTGGCTGATGGTGAGATAGCAGGGTAGTGTCACCGGGGTTAAAGTTATCAGTCATCAAGCTCCAGGAGGCCTGCAGCTGTGTGCTCTTGGTTGTGAAGTAGTTAACATCTTTTATTTGTCAAAGAGGTGGAGGTTTTTACATCTGAAAACAGCTCAGGAAATGTACATCAAATACTATTCTCTAGGTATTTCAGAGTCCCTTGGACTGATAGGGAAATCAATCCTGAATATTCATTGGAAGAATTGATGCTGAAGCTGAAGCTCCAATAATTTGGCCACCTAATGCGAAGAACTGACTCATTAGAAAAAGACTCTGATGATGGGAAAGATTGAAGGCAGGAGGAGAAGGGGATGACAGAGGATGAGATGGTTGGATGGCCTCACTGACTCAATGGACATGAGTTGAGCAAGCTCCGGGGGATGGTGAGGGGGGACAGGGAAGTCTGGTGTGCTGCAGTCCATGGGATCGCAAAGAGTCAGACATGACTGAGCAACTGAACAACGACAAAGGTATTTTGGAGAGGAACTAAAGCAGAGGATGTGGGGGAAGGCCTGTCCCAGGAAGGCCTGTGGGGTCCTGCTCAGTTGCACTTGATGGGAGGACAGGTAGCTTTTCATGTGGTGAACTGAGGAGCAGCCTCTTCCTGTCTTGTGTTCCTCCCTCCTTTAGGGCCTTGGGTTCTTCACTTCTACTTTGGTTTTCGTTCTCTTAATGAGAACTAGTTATAGAGCCCACCGTAGACACAAGGCTGGCTGGGAAATGTCGTCCATGGCCAGACAGCTCTTCCCTGTCAACAGATGCTCCAAAGACATCTGCATGGCTGCCTCTTCAGCATCCTTTTGTCCCCACAACAGCAAGTACTTTGACTCTCCTTGGGGGAATTCACCCTCTACATTCTCAACCATGTGATTTAGATGCAGTTGTCTCCATTTCAAACTCTACTCAGTGTAAGCTAATTAGCAAGTTACATACCTGTCTTAATGAAATGCATAATGTGAGAGCTGCAAGTTAAGCTTTATTTGGGGCAAAAGGAGGACTATAGCCTGGGAGACATCACCTCAGATAGCTTTGAGAAACTGCTCCACAGAAGTAGGGGGAAGGACAGTATATATGTGATTTGGGTGAAGGAGGAGTACATGCAATCAAACATATTTTTTTTGTAGAAAATTTCTGTTGGTCCCATGAAGCTTCTGCTATCACAAGAAACATTCATCACCAGGCATTTTAGTGCTCTTCTAGATGTGATGAGACACAAGAATTAGGCTCATAAAATCAACTCCTCAGGACATCTAACTATCTGAAGACCTGTCCTGCCAGTTTTTCCCAGAGCACAGAGTGCCTCATTTCTGCACTCCACCTGAACTACTTCTGGAGGTGTTGAAGGTCAGCAGCTTCAGCAGCACATGATTTAATCCTTGTAGAAGTAGATGGCGAGCACCCTTGGCAAGTGCCAATTTGTAGTTGACATACCACTGGCCACAGTGACTGGGTGAGTGGTGGGCACATCATATAATTCAGGCCTGTGTGTGTGTGTGTGTGTGTGTGTGTGTGTGTGTGTGTAGAGTAGGGTGGGAAGGCTGTTTGGAGCCAGGGGATAAAGCCAATGCTTGGAAAGCAGAGCCCCTGAAATAGGTAGAAACCAGATCTTTGGTGATCTTATTGTTGGGACTGGAATATCCCTAGCCTGCAACTCACACTATGTCTTGGATTTTCAGTTACATTAGTCAATTGATTCCCATTGTTAAGGCAGTTTGAATTTGCTTCATTGTGATTGAAAATATACTAGCCAATAGGGACCATTTTGGTTTTATAAAAATATCAAGGAAGTTTGGCAAAGCATAAAGGTGACCATAGATAATTTTTCAGTGTTTTCAGAGAAGACATTATAATAGATAGTTGAAATCATGTTGCATATTTAATTTAATCCTGCTTTTTTTTATGTTAGCTTGATTCGTAATTATCTCTCCATATCATTAAATGCTTACTGTAAACATTATTTAAAATGGGTTCAATTTATGTAATGCCAAAACATCTGGTCTTGTTCATCATTCCAGGCAAGAAGTTAGTCCAGTGGGTTGTTTGGTGTCATATACAGAAAGCAACTGGCTGGTTAATTGGTGTTTTGATTATGGCTGAATTGGCTCGGTGTTGACACATCAAGTAGACTGCTGTTATTACTGGATCCAGAGGTTATTACTGGAACAGAGGCAGTTACAGGGAGAAGCAATAAAAATAGGTGCAATTTTAAAAAATGAGTTCATATTCTAGTTGGTGAATACTGCCTAACTGTTGGGCATTTAAGTTTTTTTGAGTTTTTGCTTACCTGATTTTTTTCTTTAGGATCCATTCCTAGAAGTGAAGTTACCTGTTCAAAGGTAGGGCTGAAAAGAGCTTGATAAAAATTGCCAGATTGTTGTTTTAGTTGCAGCGTGTGCAATCTAGTTCCCTGACTGGGGATTGAACCCAGTCCCCCTGGATTGGGAGCACAGAGTCTTAGCCACTGGACCAAGAGGCAAGTCCCTGATTGCCAGTAAGTTTTATGTTTCCTTTTAACACACATCTGATGACGTAGTATTTAATATACTGCTGACTCTCAGGCACTTGACTTGCTTGCCCTCTTGACATTTGCCCTGCTTTAGCAGTCAGCTTCCAGATATGATTCTGAATATCAGATCAGGGTTTCTTAATCTCTGAACTAGTGACAGTCTCCTAGTGACACACATACATATATACATATATATGTCTAGGTACAGGTATCTATCTACATTGTATATATTTAAAAATTTTCTGTATGTTTTGACATCTTAAAAACCCTTTATTTCTGACTAAGGAGAGATTGCCTCTCCCAGGCTAGCCAATTCTTAGGGATAGCAAAGGGCCCCGTGGAAAGCATGCCTATGATATGCAAATGAACCAGTCCAGAGCCACTCTGTCTGTGGCTCTCCCACCTCAGGAGACAGTACTCCTCTGCCTTCATCATCCCAGGTCCAGTACCAGGCCACTGAAGACCACTCCAGAGCCAGCAGTAATGATTCAAGGTAGCCAGTCCTAAGCTGTTTTCACCATTTTGCCTTGCTTTCTCCCCGGAAACCCTAGAAATGGCCGTGGCCTAAACATTCTCCTCTCTCTTATCTTCTGCTTCCTGATCAGTTCAGTTTCCCTCTATGACCCTGTGTCACATACAGTGACCCCCCTCTCAAAACCTGTGCATACAGTCATCGCTCAGTACCCATAGGTTTGTTCTCGGATCCCCCAAGGATACCAGAATCCAAGGATGCTGAAGTCCCTTATATGAAATGGTCCTCCCTATCCTCGGGTTCTGAATCTGAGAATTCACCCAAGTGCAGTTCGGTTTTGCCTGCGTTGGTTGAATCTGTGGACTGAGAACTAGGGTTTCGGAAGTCAGGCTGGTATAATGAGCTTTGTTCTATAAGCCTCTCCTGTTCCTCCCATGCCACCTCGCCCCCTCCAGGCCATCCTATGAACAGACAAGTTGAAACAGTTTTAACAACCCACTATCTATCCTGCTGGCTTTGCTTCTCTGTTGAACCTTGCCTAAACAGACTTGAATCTATTTCAAAAACCAGGCCAAGAGGAGCTGCTGATGGTCTGAATGAAGGGGTGCCAGCACCCTTGGCCTGTGCAATTAACCCCGGTTCACATACTCTCAACTTGAAAAAGCCAAGGTTTTGCCAAAGTCAGGTTCGGGCGGTGCACCTTGCCTCCTTCTAAGTGGTTTCATTCTGTGCCTTTGACATTTTCCCCCAGAACAGAGTTCACCTCTCCAGACCCTGTGTACTGATCATTCCTTACAGGGCTTCCCTGTTCCCCCGGCCAGGCTTATTAGCGGCATTTTCAGCGCAAACCCTGCAGGAGCCCTGGGCAGAACTCCATGAAGTACAAGTGAATGTTTTCAGTGCCAATGACTGCAGCCCCCGAATACCTCTAAAGGACATTTTCAGTCCTTTCTCTTATGTCCACCACCTTCCTCTAGTGCTTAAAGGGTGAGGGATGGTGGTGGGTGGGCTCTGAGCTGTGTCTGTAAGACCCTGGTTGGAGGAGACTGATGGTTCTAAACCAAAATTTCCATATGGGAGGCAGAATTAGAGATGCTGTCTGAAGCCTTTCAAAGGAGTGTAGCCACCACTGTGTAGATCTCAGGGAGGAGGACCATTTCTTCTTGTGGAGCATTCATGGGGCGATTGCTCAATTAACCATAGATCTTCCCAGAAGTTTCTAGATGTGATTGAAAATCCCTGCTCTCTGTGGGCAAAGAAGCATCCGAGGAGTGGAAAATTGGGGCACATACTCCCACTGGGGCCTGGGAGGGGGTCTTTAGTTTCAGATTCTTTTGAGCAGAGAGAGTGACTCTAGGTTGCAGACACAAAAAGTTTAAAAAAAGAAGCCAAGTTCATTTATAGTCGACTCATGACCTCCCATTCTCTTTTCCCCCCAGGAAGGCAAAGAGAGGGGTCCTTTCACTGTGGCACCTGCCCCTGTTCAAGGCTTTCCTTGAAAGTCGAAAGCATCAGGAATGAATCCTCCTCCACTGTAAAAATCATATATGCTCATTATAGAAACAAAATTCACACAGCATATATATATATATGAAAGAGGAAAGAGAGAAACCTTTCAAAATCTACTACCCAGATAATAAGCATTGTTAATATTTTGATGAATATTCTTCCTGGATATTTCTAAACACACATTCTCTCCCCTTTTCTCTTTCTCACACACTTACACACACACACACACACACACACACTCACACACTCATACACCCACACACACTTCTATGCAAATGAGATCACATCACGCTTGTTCTCTTATTCTGTAACCTGCTTTTTCACTCAACATTATGCCATGGTCCTCTTTCTGGGTCAACAAATTTAGAAATATTCTCATCAATTTTAATAGCTTCTTAAAATTCCACTGGGTGGTTGAAATGGACAATATTTAACTAGTTCCCTATTGGTGGACATTTAGGCTGATTTTGATGTTTATTGTAGAGAATATGGCTATGAAAATCCCTGTGGTTATATCTTGATCCACACATATAATTTATTGCTCTTTTAAACATCTCTCTCTTTTTAAATTATTTATTTATTTATTTATTTCCATTTATTTTTATTAGTTGGAGGCTAATAACTTTACAATATCTCTCTTTTTTTAAAAAGTGCTATACATAATAGCCTTTTCGGGGGTTGAGATGAGAAAAGAATGTGGCATTTCTGGAGATTTCTGAATGCCCTAGGAGAGTTCTCAGCATGGAGGTAAAACTCAGGAGCCAGGCCCAACATCAGTGCTGTCCTGATTTATAAGGAGCAAGAGAAGTGAAAAGTGAAAGTTGTGTCTGACTCTTGGCAACCCTGTGAACTGTAGCTTGCCAGGCTCCTCTGGTCATGGAATTCTCCAGGCCAGAATATTGGAGTGGGTAGCCGTTCACTTCTCCAGGGTACCTTCCCTACCCAGGGATCGAACCCAGGCCTCCCACATTGCAGGCGGACTGTTTACCATCTGAGCCACCAGGGAAGCCCAGGGAGCATGAGGGTACATGCTGAAAGTCCCAGTGCCTAGAATCTCTGCAACATATTGCCATAGCTTCCTCAGGGGGCTTGTATTTCAGCTATTTCAAGCCCTAGGCACAGGTGGGGACCTGAGGCAGAGAGAAGCAGGAGAAATTAACACTGTATATCGAGGATTGGATTGAGTTTAAATCCAAATGCCCCTGGGAGAGGTGTGGGGAGCCAGGAAATTACAGTAGAGTGAGGTAAGTGTTAAGTATGAAATATGTTGGACACATCAAAAGGCTCATCAGTCTTTGAAGATCCAAGACGCCTTCTTGGAGGAAGCCAACTCCAAGTAAGCACTATAAGGTATCTTGGAAATGGCCAGGTAATAGAAACGTGGGGAGGGAGAGAGCATCCTGGGAAGAAGACACAGCTGCTTTAAGGCTGGGGTTGGGGGAGTGTGGAGAAAGATATGGACCTTGCCCTCACTGAGCCCCAAATCTAGACAAATAAACAGGTAAGTTTAAAATATAGTGCTAAACGTGATGAAGATAGGGACTATGACCCAGCCTGGGAAGAAACTTGGGATCCCTTAGCTTATGGAAACCTGATATTCTACTGAAGGGCATTTCTTCTTTCTTGGCCTTGGGGAACCAAAAGCATTTCTCCTGTAACTCAGAAAACAATATAGTGGTTGCTTCAGGGACCACTCGCATTATCATTAAGGGTCTTCATTTTCATGTGGCCAAGATAGAACTGAAGTAATTTACAAGAAGGGAGGCAGAATTGGGGCAAGTAAACAGGCAGGATTGTTTTGTGATAGGGACTGTTTATCATTGAGAAGTAGGAAATAGCTTTGTAGTCATTGTGGAGCTGGGATTATGAGAAGAAAACTGGGGAGAAAAGGTTATTGTAAGAAACTGAAATGCCCCTAAGAATTAATTTGATGTATGCTAAAAATTCTGAGACTTCA
Organism: Cervus elaphus; assembly: GCF_910594005.1. Taxonomy (NCBI): domain Eukaryota; kingdom Metazoa; phylum Chordata; class Mammalia; order Artiodactyla; family Cervidae; genus Cervus; species Cervus elaphus. The sequence continues at coordinate 27,179,620 of NC_057824.1, read as the reverse complement.
AAACTCCCTTCTCAGCTTGGGTGGTTTCTGGAATTTCTAGTTTTGAGTGAAGATGTAAATGTGATTGCTTGATTATATGTGCAGTGTGCTATGGAGTGTGGTTTATGAACCATGTATGTTAGAACCATCTGGAACCTTCTAGAAGGCACATCCTTGGGTCCTAGCACATCCTAAGACCTGGGGGAGGTCTTAGCTGTTATTCTAGCATCCACCTCAGCTCTGTTCCTACATGCTTCTCTTTCCTAAAGAATCAAAATCTTGTGGTTCAGTTGTGCACCCCTCCCCCATGCTCCCATCAAACTCTAGAGAAACTAATCTTTGGTATAATTGAGCTTCTCTCAAGGAATTGCTATTTTCCTGCCGGTGATTGCTTCAAGAATAGTCATTTGACCCAATTTGGTTCTCTGCTCTCACTCAGTAAAAGAAAGCCTTTTGAAAGCTTCAGAAAGTTTCCTTTTTCATAAGAAAAAGATCTGGGGAGAGAGAGAACCTGTCTGCTTCCTCTGAATGTTGTTGATTCTGAGCATCTACCTACAACTGCTACTGTGGCCATTTGTGACCAACTGAGGATGAAGCCAGTGCTGGAGAGGACAGGGAGAAGAGCACGAAGAACCTGGCTTCTTCATGACCTTGCTGAGCAGCTGGATCCACCTGCCTTTGAAGCTCTTGATCTCTCTGCCACCTTTCATGTTACCTGGGATAATAAACTCTTTACTGTTTGAGCTGACATTTCTTTTCTTAAAAAAAAAAATTATTTAATTATTTGGCTGTGCCAGGTCTTAGTTGCGGCATGTGGGATCTAGTTCCTTGACCAGGGATTGAACCTGGGCCCTCTGCATTGGGAGTATGGAAACAGCCTCTGGACCACCAGGGAAGTCTGTCCTATGAGTTGAAGTTTCCATTACTTGCAGATGGAACACTCTAATTGATATATACTCATTGAGTCAGAACAGGACACAGCTGTTCCAGGTGATTCTGATGTGTGTTCAAGTGTTTAAGTGTGGAAATACCTGGAGAGGTGAAGGGGATACTAAGCTAGACGTCAAAAGTCTGGGTTCTGGTCCCAGTTGTAATGCTAGATTGCTGAGCAGCCTGGGGCAAGTCCTGCTGCCTTTCTGAGCCCCAGCTGCCTCATGTGACAAAGGGATACACCCTAGAAATTCTATCCTTGTGAATTTTCCCATCTTGCTATAATGTGGTTCTAGGCAAGTAGAGTGAGGACCTTTGGCAGGAGACGACATCAAGGAAAATATTTCATTAATGTTGATGTCAGTGCAGTAGAGCAGGAAGGAATATTATTGCTATTCAGCTATTGGTTTTCAACTTTCTAGAGAAATACCATAATTAACTCAGGAATTTGAAGGTTCTGGTGTTTAGAAAAATGACTTGGTGGCCATTTTTATTTCAATATGGGCTACTACCCCCAACCCCAGGAAAGCCTGGATGAATGATAGTGAAACAGGAGAGACTGGACTTCTCAGTACTGTGTATTGGAAGTTTGAGGCAACAGAATCTTGCATTTCCAGCAGTCCATAGAGAAAGGGCATGGGGTCCAGAAGCAGAACAGAAGGGAGATGTGGGGAAGGTCTAAGGAAGGAGATGCCTGATTAGATGAACTGTGGTGAGCCAGGGCTTCCAGGGGATGTGGCCTGGAGAGAAATTTCCTGGGATGCAGAATGGCCCATTATCATCAGGACAGTGATGTCTGACTTGTCACTTGGCCAGTTTTGTGCTGTAATTCCCCTCCCTCACCCCAAACCATCAGTGAAAATGTGCAACACACTTCCTGTTCTCCTGTTTGGGGTTCTTTGGGGAAATAATGAAAACATTGAGGATGAGTTCCCTGTAATCTGAAGATGTGTAGAAATAGCATGGATATCACAGGAAGAAATTTTCAGAGTCTTCCCACTCTACAGAATCAGAGAAACCTAGACAGCATTTTAAAAATCAGAGACATCACTTTGCCAACAGAGATCTGTCTAGTCAAAGCTATGGTTTTTCCAGTAGTCATGTATGAATGTGAATTGGACCATAAAGAAGGCTGAGCACTGAAAAATTGATGTGTTTGAACTGTGGTGCTGGAGAAGACTCTTGAGAGTCCCCTGGATAGCAAGGAGATCAAGCTAGTCAATCCTAAAGGAAATCAACCCTGAATATTCATTGGAAGGACTGATGTTGAAACTGAAACTCTAATACTTTGGCCACCTGATGCAAAGAGCCCACTCAGGGGAAAAGACCCTGTTGCTGGGAAAGATTGAAGGCAGGAGGAGAGGGAGACAACAGAGGATGAGATGGTTGGTCAATGGACATGAGTTTGAGCAAACTCTTGAGAGTTGGTGAAGGACAGGGAAGCCTGGTGTGCTGCAGTCCATGGGGTCACAAAGAGTTGGACACAACTTAGCAACTGAACAACAATAGAAGCAGAGAAACTTGACAAGGTGCAACCAAGTGAACTTATTCCCATGTCCAGAAAATCCTCAGAACCACTGGAGGGGAGATGGGGTGGTGGTCATCAAGTTTGACACAAAAAGTGAGATGAGAGTTTGAGCCATTCTCTGAGAATAGTGTAAAGAACAGTGAGCTGACAAGCTGGAGGGCTGGAGGAACATCAGGGGGCTGGTGACTGGGTAACAGCGCAACTCTCTTTTCAGTGTCCTGTAGACCCACTAGTCCATGTTATTCTTTCAGTAACCCTGGAGATAGATTAATTATTAGACCCAATTTCAGGTATGAAATCTAAGGCTCAGAGAGGTCTTCCCGCCTTCCTGATGTCCTCATCTTTTCCTACCTGGGACTTTCACTTCTGCACCAACATTTTGCAGCTTGATTCCCCAGCTTGGATAAAGGAGTGATGAGATTTGATTAGGGATGTGAAAAAAGGTAAGTTTCGCAAATTAATTTAATTGATCTCATTTTGAAGACATCTGGTCAGCACCCCCCCCCACCCCATTTTTCCAGTTCTTGATGGCTGATGTCCTCAGATTGAAGGAGGAACTCAGATGAGGGTGGAGCTCTGAGGTATGAGCACCTTCCAAAAGTTGGAAATCTGCCCTTCTGGGCAGTGTGGATTACCTGCAGCAGGCTGATCTGTGGGAAATAGATCCAAAGAAACCCTCACAGGAGACTGGAAGTGGCTTTTTTAACCCTCCCCTGCAATCTGTAAATCTGTTAAAGAAACCAAACCAAAACAAAAACAGTGCAGCAGTAATGGAGGCACAGTTGCTAAGGCGCCAGGGTTGTCACTCAACCACCCGGAGTTTCCAGGCTGCACTAACGTAATGGGGGCAGCCACCCACCAACAAAACCCCAGCTGGCTGCAGATCTGATGGCCGAACAATCGTGTGAATGAAGCCGCCACCTCCAGCAGCCTTATTCAACAGCTCTCTCTCTCTCCACTCCTGTTGGCATGTCCTGTTGATTCTGCCTCAGTGATAACTTTCATATGAGCATCCCCACTGACAGCTTTTCTCCCTGCCTCTGGATTATAAGTTCAGACTTAATCAACTCTCATAGGGAGTTTTGCCATATTCTTTACCTGATCTCCCAACTTGCAGTTTCTAAACGCTCTGCATTATGTAACAGGTCATCAGAATTCTTTTTTGTTTTAACTGAAGTATAGTTGATTTACAACACTGTGTGGTTTTCAGGTGTATAGAGAAGTAATTCAGTTTGCTATACACCTGCAACTTTATGGGAAATAATCTGAAAAAGAAAAGGTATATTATAGGCTATTACAAGATACTGAATATAGTACCCTGTGCTATACAGTAAGTCCTTGTTGTTTATCTGTCTTACATATAGTTGTGTGTATCTGTTAATTCCAAGCTCCTAATTTATACTCCTCCTTCCCCACCCTAAGAATTCTTTAATTGTCTCTTCCAGGGCCTCTCTCAGCTCTAGGGTTATAAACAGTACCCTCTGGCTTTGATTATATTTCTCTTCCTTCCTTTGTCTCCTGGTTCCCACTGTTCACTTTTTTCCCCCTTTGGAGGTCTCTCTTCTGCCATAGGTCCACTGTTCCTCTTAGCCTTCTTCAGGAAACATTTGTCCTAAGCCTGGGTGACTTCTGGATCCTACATCTTCACTCTTTCTATGGGTCAAAATTGTATCTAGAAAGTATAGTGTGATGCTATATCTCACCACTAAGTGCTATGTTTTTTCCCTTTTTTTGACTAGGCTGCATGGTATGTGGGATCTTACTTCCCTGACCAGGGATTGAACCTGCATCCCCTGCATTGAAAGTACAGAGTCTTAACCACTGGACTGCTGGGAAGTCCTGACTGTTCACTTTCCTATTATAAACACCTTCATGAGATAAGAACTTTTTTAGGATCAGACACCACTTGTAGATTCTAGGGACAATGAGATAAACAATAATGGATAGTAACACCCTGGCAAATTTTCATGTTATTTTATAGTTCAGTATTAACTCATATTAATATGGACCCAGGTACTAATTTCCATCTGAAGTTTATTTTTGAGCATGTTCTCTTGTGTTGGGCGCCAGGACAATTTCTGTAGAAAGGTGGGTTAGGCAGCTCTTGTGCAAAGGAGCTTGCAGTGCTTGATGATAACTTTTTGTGGGACTTCATACTGTTTTCTAAATTGATAACTACGCATCATGGACTTTCTCGTTCTGAAAATGTCCATCTAGGACCTAATTTTTGTCATTTTTTTTCTTGTAATACTCAAGTTTCTTCTCTACAGCTGCTATAATTAAACAAGAAAGGCATTTGAGAAACCCTTTTAGATGAAGAGCAAGGGAAACTGAGTCTCAGTGTGGTCTGCTAGTCTCATGTTCATTTGTAACAGTTTTCTTTGATTTTGTTTGAGAGCAACAAGATAAACTTGATTTTTAATTGTAGATTCTGTCTCTTTAAAAAAAATTATTTATTTATTTGGTTGCACCAGGTCTTAAGTTGCGGCATGTGAGATCTAGTACCCAGACAAGGAATCGAACCCAGGCCCCCTGCATTGGGAGTGCAGAGTCTTAGCCACTGGATCACCAGGCAAGTCTGATTTTTAGATTTAAAAAGGAAATCTTTAAATCATGTTTTATTAAGGTTTAGAGTGGCATGACATTAAGAGTAATAGAAAATCAGAGGGTTGGAGTTCCAGTTCTCATTTTGCTATGTTCTGTGACCTTGGCCCATATGTCTGATCTGAAGGGACTCAAAGTTCTGACCTGTGAAACAAGACAGTGGTCCTAGAATGAGGGACACCCAATAGACTACGATTCAAGTCTGTTACTAACGGCTGCCAAAGCTGTGAGCTGAGAAGGATTACGAGGCTGAACACTGCGATCGGTTAGTCATGTCTGTCGTGGCTCCAAGAGTGCGAGAAGTGAGACAAGAGCTATGGATTTTCCATGCTTTCTATATGACCTTTCAGTTTCTCTTTCAGCCTGTAAAAGTCCTGCTTCTATTCCTACAAAACAATGAAGGCTCAGGTGCCCTGTTAAACTATCTCCAATGTGTTGTTTATTAATTTAAACTTAAACTCCAATCCTGATTCAGCCATCACAACTTGCAGCAGTGAACTGTAAATGAACTTTAACATTTGGGGTTCATTGTCCATCTTTTTGTGCTATCAAGGCATCTTTTGACACTTGAGCAGCTGGCCTCATCTCTTTTTCCCGACTTTTAGTTACAGTTGTCCTTCTGTATCTGAGGGGATTGTTTTCAGGATCCCCATCAGATATCAAAATCCACAGGTGCTTGAGCACCTGAAGTGAAGTACAGTGTACCCTTTATAGCCCCAGGCTCTGTATCCATGGACAAGGACGACCAACTGTATTTGGAAGTAATAATTTTAAAATATTTTATTTTTGATTTTTAAATTTTTTCTTTTTCATAATGATTTACTACAGAATATTGAATATGGTTCCCTGTGCCATACAATAGGACCTTGTTGTTTATCCATTCTACATATAGTTTGTGTGTGCTAATCCCAAGCTCCCTATCCAAACCTTCCCCCACCACCCAGCAACCACAAATCTGTTCTCTAGGTCTGTGAGTCTATTTCTGTTTCATAGATAAGTTTACTGGTGTCACATTTTAGATTCCACCTATAAGCAGTATCATATGTTGTTTGTCTTTCTCTTTTTGATTTACTTCACCTAGTGTGATAATCTCTAGGTCCATCCATGTAGCTGTTAATGGCATTTCATTCTTTTGTATGACTGAGTAGTATTCCATTGTATATATGTAGGACATCTTCCTTGTCCATTTATTTGTCCATGGACATTTAGGTTTCCCTGTGTTGGCTTTCTTAAGTAGTTCTGCTATGAATATTGGGATGCATGTATCTTTTCAAATTATAGTTTTGTCTGGATATATGCCCAGGAGTGGGATTGCTGAATCATATGGCAACTCTAGTTTTTGAGCAATCTTCATTCAGTTTTCCATAGTGGGTATACCAATTTACATTCCACCAACTGTGTAGGAGAGTTCCCTTTTCTCCACACCCTCTTCAGCATTTATTTGCAGACTTTTTCATGATGGTTACTTTGACTGGTGTGAAGTGGTGTCTTATTGTGTTTTAATGTGCATTTCTCTAGTAATTAGCAATGTAGAGTATCTTTTCATGTGCCTGTTTACCACCTGTATGTTAGAAGTAATCATTCTTAGTGTGAAAATCATAGGCAGGTTAAGTGAAATAGGAAAGACCAAGCCACAAAGCCCCAGATGATACAGAGTTAGATCAGAGCTACACTTTTTAAAAAAAATTTATTTAGTTTAATTGGAGGCTAATTACTTTACAATATTGTAGTGGTTTTGCCATACATTGACATGAATCAGCCACGGGTGTACATGTGTTCCCCATCCTGAACCCCCTCTCTCCTCCCTCTCCATCCCATCCCTCAGGGTCATCCCAGTGCACCAGCCCTGAGCACCCTGTCTCATGCATCGGACCTGGACTGGCGATCTGTTTCACATGTGATAATATACATGTTTCAATGCTATTCTCTCAAATCATCCCACCCTTGCCTTCTCCCACAGAGTCCAAAAGACTGTTCTATACATCTGTGTCTCTTTTGCTGTCTTGCATATAGGGTCATCATTACCATCTTTCTAAATTCCATATATTTCTTTCTTACTTCACTCTGTATAATAGGCTCCAGTTTCATCCACCTTATTAGAACTGATTCAAATGAATTCTTTTTAATGGCTGAGTAATATTCCATCGCATATATGCACCATGGTTTTCTTATCCATTCGTCTGCCGATGGACATCTAGGTTGCTTCCATTTCCTGGCTGTTGTAAACAGTGATGTGGTGAACATTGGGGTACACGTGTCTCTTTCAGATCTGGTTTCCTCGGTGTGTATGCCCAGCAGTGGGATTGCTGGGTCCTATGGCAGTTCTATTTCCAGTTTTTTAAGGAATCTCCACACTGTTCTCCATAGTGGCTGTACTAGTTTGCATTCCCACCAACAGTGTAAGAGGGTTCTCTTTTCTCCATACCCTCTCCAGCATTTATTGTTTGTAAACTTTTTGATAGCAGCCTTTCTGACCAGCGTAAGATGGTATCTCGTTGTGATTTTGATTTGCATTTCTCTGATAATGAGTGATGTTGAGCATCTTTTCATGTGTTTGTTAGCCACCTGTATGTCTTCTTTGGAGAGATGTCTGTTTAGTTCTTTGGCCCATTTTTTGATTGGTCATTTATTTTTGTGGAATTGAGCTGCAGCAGTTGCTTGTATATTTTTGAGATTAATTCTTTGTCAGTTGCAGAGCTACAGTTTTGAGCAGAGGGCATGGGTTCAGGGTTCACTGAGATACTGGGAGGTGAACTAATTCTCCCAAGTGTTGTGCGTGTGCACTCGCTCAGTCATGTCCGACTCTGTGATCCCATGGACTGCAGCCCACCAGGTTCCTCTGTCCATGGAATTTCCCAGGCAAGAATACTGAAGTCAGTTGCCATTTCCTACTCCATGGGATCTTCCTGACCCAGGGATCAAACCTACATCTCCTGCATTGGCCATTTTACCACTGCACCACCTGGAAAGCCCAAATTCTCTCAAGACCCCGTGGCTAATAAGTGGCAGAGCTGGGGCTCTAGACTGCCAGGAGAGAGGGCTCTTCTACAACCTGCCAATTCACTCCAAAGCTTTTGTTAACTGGGGTGATTTTTATCCCCAATAGAGAGTGCAAATATGGTTATATTATTTCATTTTTTACCTTAAAATCAGAATAAGCAAGAGTATTAGCAGGAATTTAGCACCCGTGAGAGATTAGCATGAAATTCAGTATCTATTTTAGGAGCTCTACCCTTACCCCTCCATGAACTGGGCAAGAAAATGGAGGGACTTACAAGGTCTGAGGGAGAGTCATTCAGGCAGGGACGACCTGGAGCCTTTCAGCCTGCTCCTGCTCGTTACTTCCCACTGCCACATGGTGTCGCTGTGGAGCAGCAGGCCACAGTCTGATAGACAAGGCTGTCCTCCTGTATTACCTTCCTTAGATGTTTGGTTCTAACAAACAAACAAGGATGTGTACTCATCTTTTCCTGTGAGAACTCCAAAAATGCAACACGCTTCTGAACAGCCATTGACAGGAGAATGCTGGATCCCAGCAAAAAAAAGATACCCCATGTCCAGGAGCAAAGGAGAAGCCCCAACAAGACAGTAGGAGGGGTGAAATTGCATTTAGAATCAAACCCCATACCCGCCTGAGACGCCTGGAGGGCTCAAACAAAACCTTGTGTGCACCAGGACCCAGAGAGCCCACAGAGACTGAGCCAGACCCGCCTTTGAGTGTTTGAGTGTCTCCTGAGGAGGCACAGATCAGCTGCAGCAGACCTGGAGCAGAAATTAAAAGATGCTTTCACCTTGGAAGAAAAGCTGTGACCAACCTAGACAATGTATTAAAAAACAGAGACATCACTTTACTGACAGAGGTCCATATAGTCAAAGCTATGTTTTTTTCCAGTAGTCATGTATGGATGTGAGAGGTGGACCATAAAGAAAGCTGAGTGCCAAAAGAATTGCTTTCAAACTGTGGTGTTGGAGAAGACTCTTGAGAGTCACTTGGACAGCAGGGAGATCCAACCAGTCAATCCTAAAGGAAATCAGTCCTGAATATTCACTGGAAGGACTGATGCTGAAGCTGAAGCTCCAATACTTTGGCCACCTGATGAGAAGAGCTGACTCATTGGAAAAGACCCTGATGCTGGGAAAGATTGAAAGCAGGAGGAGAAGAGGACAATGGAGGATGAGATAGTTGGATGGCATCACTGACTCAATGGACTTTAGTTTGAGCAAGCTTCGGGAGCTGGTGATGGACAGGGAGGCCTGGTGTGCTGTAGTCCATGGGGTTGCAAAGAGTCGGACATGACTGAGTGACTGAACTGAACTGAACTGAACTGAAATGTTTGGTTACTACCAAATCTGGCTGATGACATCATGACTTGGCATTCAGTACCTTAGGTCTCAAAGGGAGCGGTCCTGGTAATAGGTGGCACCTGTCCATTATAAACCTGTCGCCCCCTCCCTCTTCTTTTCCCTGGCGACCCATACGCAGAGTATGAGAAGAACTTCAGACCTCGAAGGCACTGGTTCCTTTTAAAATGTTCAAAATATCAAAGGATATCAATACTCTTCTTTTTCCAGTAGTAGACCCTGATTACCTCCAAGTCAGTGGTTCATACCAGGAGGTGATTTATGCCCCGCCCCCGGGGACATTTGGTAAGATGCCTAGGCCAGAAACAGGAAGTGACTTGTTCACATCCATCCACGTGTTTCTGAACTTTGGGTGCCTCCTTCTTGTAAAATCACACCCAAGGTCTGGACTCGGGGCAATAACCTCAAATGGCTACCAGGGCCTGGCCAGTGAGGCAAGTAAGTGAGGCAGGGGGGGAGGAGCTGCAGAGAACCACGGAGGGCCTGCCCGTCCATCACAGGCTGCTGTGTGGGGAGGAGCCCAGCGAGGGAGACCTGCTGATTGTTTTATCAGGAGAAACCATAAAGTGATACTTCATTTAAAAAAACTCCCCTTTAAAGACACTAGCTCCTTGGAAGAAAAGCTGTGACAAACCTGGACAACATATTAAAAAGCAGAGACATCACTTTGCCAACAAAGGTCTGTATAGTCAAAGCTATGTTTTTTCCAGTTCAGTTCAGTTCAGTTGCTCAGTCCTGTCTGACTGTTTGCTACCCCATGAATCGCAGCACACCAGGCCTCCCTGTCCATCACCAACTCCCGGAGTTTACTCAAATTCATGCCCATCGAGTCGGTGATGCCATCCAGCCATCTCATCCTCTGTCGTCCCCATCTCCTCCTGCCCCCAGTCCCTCCCAACATCAGGGTCTTTTCCAGTGAGTCAGCTCTTCGCATGAGGTGGCCAAAGTACTGGAGTTTCAGCTTCAGCATCAGTCCTTCCAATGAATACCCAGGACTGATCTCCTTTAGGATGGACTGGTTGGATCTCCTTGCAGTCCAAGGGACTCTCAAGAGTCTTCTCCAACACCATAGTTCAAAAGCATCAATTTTTCGGTGCTCAGCTTTCTTCATAGTCCAACTCTCACATCCATACATGACCACTGGAAAAACCATAGCCTTGACCAGATGGACCTTTGTTGGCAAAGTAATGTCTCTGCTTTTTAATATGCTATATCCAGGTTGGTCATAACTTTCCTTCCAAAGAGTAAGCATCTTTTAATTTCATGGCTGCAGTCACCATCTGCAGTGATTTTGGAGCCCCAAAAAATAAAGTCTGATACTGTTTCCACTGTCTCCCCATCTATTTCCCAGATGATGTGATCTTAGTTTTCTGAATGTTGAGCTTTAAACCAGCTTTTTCACCCTCCTCTTTAACTTTCATTAAGAGGCTTTTTAGTTCCTCTTCACTTTCTGCCATAAGGGTGGTGTCATCTGCATATCTGAGATTATTGATATTTCTCCCGGCAATCCTGATTCCAGCTTGTGCTTCATCCAGCCCAGCGTTTCTCATGATGTACTCTGCATATAAGTTAAATAAGGAGGGTGACAATATACAGCCTTGACGTACTCCTTTTCCTGTTTGGAACCAGTCTGTTGTTCCATGTCCAGTTCTAACTGTTGCTTCCTGACCTGCATATAGGTTTCTCAAGAGGCAGATCAGGTGGTCTGGTATTCCCATCTCTTTCAGAATTTTCCAGTTTATTGTGATCCACACAGTCGAAGGCTTTGGCGAAGTCAATAAAGCAGAAATAGATGTTTTTCTGGAACTCTTTTGCTTTTTCGATGATCCAGCAGATATTGGCAATTTGATCTCTGGTTCCTCTGCCTTTTCTAAAACCAGCTTGAACATCTGGAAGTTCTCATTTCACGTATTGCTGAAGCCTGGTTTGGAGAATTTTGAGCATTACTTTGCTAGTGTGTGAGATGAGTGCAATTGTGCGGTAGTTTGAGCATTCTTTGGGATTGCCTTTCTTAGGGATTGGAATGAAAACGGACCTTTTCCAGTCCTGTGGCCACTGCTGAGTTTTCTGAATTTGCTGGCATATTGAGTGCAGCACTTTCACAGCATCATCTTTCAGGATTTGAAATAGCTCAACTGGAATTTCATCACATCCACTAGCTTTGTTCGTAGTGATGCTTTCTAAGGCCCACTTGACTTCACATTCCAGGATGTCTGGCTCTAGGTGAGTGATCACACCATTGTGATTATCTGGGTCGTGAAGATCTTTTTTGTACAGTTCTTCTGTGTATTCTTGCCACCTCTTCTTAATATCTTCTGCTTCTGTTAGGTCCATACCATTTCTGTCCTTTATTGAACCCATCTTTGCATGAAATGTTCCCTTGGTATCTCTAATTTTCTTGAAGAGGTCTCTAGTCTTTCCCATTCTGTTGTTTTCCTCTATTTCTTTGCACTGATCACTGAGGAAGGCTTTCTTATCTCTCCTGGCTATTCTTTGGAACTCTGCATTCAGATGGGAATATCTTTCCTTTTCTCCTTTGCTTTTCACTTCTCTTTGTTTCACAGCTATTTGTAAGGCCTCCTCAGACAACCATTTTGCCTATCTGCATTTCTTTTCCATGGGGATGGTCTTGATCCCTGTCTCCTGTACAATGTCACGAACCTCTGTCCATAGTTCATCAGGCTCTCTGTCTATCAGATCTAGTCCCCTTAAATCTATTTCTCACTTCCACTGTATAGTCATAAGGGATTTGATTTACATCATACCTGAGTGGTCTAGTGGTTATCCCTACTTTCTTCAGTTTAAGTCTGAATTTGGCAATAAGGAGTTCATGATCTGAGCCACAGTCAGCTCCCAGTCTTGTTTTTGCTGACTGTATAGAGCTTCTCCATCTTTGGCTGCAAAGAATATAATCAGTCTGATTTTGGTGTTGACCATCTGGTGATGTCCATGTGTAGAGTCTTATCTTGTGTTGTTGGAAGAGGGTGTTTGCTATGACCAATGCGTTCTCTTCTACAAATGTGAGAGTTGGACCATAAAGAAGGCTGAACGTTGAAGAATTGATGATTTCAAATTGTGGTGCTGGAAAAGACTCTTGAGACTCCTTTGTACAGCAGGGAGATCAAACCAGTCAATTCTAAAGGAATCAACCCTGACTTTACGTTGGAAGGATTGATGGTGAAGCTCCAATACTTTGGTCACCTGATGTGAAGAGCCAACTTACTGGAAAAGAAAACTTTCCCCTGATGCTGGGAAAGATTGAGGGTGGGAGGAGAAGGGGGCAGCAGAGGATGAGATGGTTGGATGGCATCACTGACTTAATGGACATGAATTTGAACAAACTCCAGGAGATGGTGAAGGACAGGGCACCCTGGCATATATGCTTTAGTTCATGGGGCTGCAAAGAGTCAGACTCCATTTAGCAGCTGAACAGCAAAAATACTGACAGTTAAAGTGTCTTAGACATGGTGCATGGTATGGTGGGGATGGAGGGGAAGAAAGGAAAAGAAAAACCTGAGGGTTTCCTGAGATCCTGTTTGTTTGCTGCAATGGGGCAGAAGCTTGCACCTCTTTTGGAAAATCTGTGGCAGCTCCCTTTCTTGGGTTCCTTTGCCCTCACTCATCTGTACATCATTCTGAGACATAGTTAGCTGTTAATCTGGTTGGAAGGTAGGAGTTAGGGCACAGATTTTTTGATGAAGCCGTTAACTTGATTTGACAAACACTTATGTACTGCTCACCACACTCTAGCCCTGTTTTGAGCACAAATATCAGCTCATTTCACCTCCATAACAACCCCCTAGGGAGCTACTGCCCCTAATTTCATATTACAGATGAGAAAACGGAAGACAGAGAGATTGTGGCACTTGCAGTCAGGCATTGAAAAAAGGTTGCAGCCAGGATTTGAATCTAGGACGTTTAGACTCCAGAGTCTGTGCCCTAAACTTCTATCCCATCAGCCTTTCAAAACAAAGCAGAAAAAAAAAAAGCAACCATTGTTTTCTGTTTAATGTAGAATCATCTTTAAAATGGAGGGATTGGGAAAAGAGTATGCAAATGAGCTAGACTGATCTGGCTCCAATGGCAAGGAAGGCTTCGAGAAAGCTTGGTGAGGACCCAGCCATTTCCTTCTCTGTCTCCATCACAGAGAGCTCCCCAGGGTCCTGTGAAGCCCCCATCCTCCTACTGAGTTTGGTAATGCAGCTAGATTATCACAGGTGGGGAAGATGGCTGCTAAACCCGAAAGATACAGAGATATGAGGTGAAGTATTAGTCTCCCTATAAAAGATAATTAGACCCAGAGATGACTTTAAAGGCTGTCTTTAAAAAAGGGCAGACACAGCTGAATGCATTTCTAGTCATCAAAAGTGTTCTTCATTAAATGGGTATTTTATGAGCGGAAGAGTGGCGGGGATGAAACGGGCATGCATATTTATGTTTCATCAAGAAAACTCCAAGTTTCGGGAGTTCTGGGTGGTGAAAAGAAGCAACACGTCTATCTGATCTTTTGGACACAGAGACTGTTAGTCGCTTCAGTCGTGTCCGACTCTTTGTGACCATATGGGCTGTAGCCCGCCAGGCTCCTCTGTCCTTGGGATTCTCCAGGCAAGAAAATGGAGTGGGTTGACATTTCCTCCTCCAGGGGATCTGCACGACCCAGGGATCAAACCCGTGTCTCCTGAATTGCAGGTAGATTCTTTACCACTAAGCCACCAGGGAAATCCATGTTAGTTTCTAATGTACAGCAAAACCAATCAGTCATACATATACACACATACACATACATATATCCCCTCCCTTGAGGTTCTTGCCATTCTGTGTTTGATTTATGTTGGTGGAAAAGAAGATGAAGCCAGCTAGCTAGTGGTTTTCATGCATGGTGGGGAGAGATGGGTTTGGTTCTCCTTAAAGTTTGGGAAAAACCCAATTTCCAAATTGGGAAAGGAGCACGTAAAGGCTGTATATTGTCACCCTGATTATTTAACTTATATGCAGAGTACATAATGAGAAATGCTGGGCTGGATGAAGCACAAGCTGGAATCAAGATTGCCAGGAGAAATATCAGTAACCTCAGATATGCAGATGACACCATCCTTATGGCAGAAAGGGAAGAGGAGCTAAAGAGCTTCTTGATGAAAGTGAAAGAGGAGAGTTGAAAAAGCTGGCTTAAAACTCAACATTCAGAAAACTAAGATCATGGCATCTGGTCCCATCACTTCATGGCAAATAGATGGGGAAACAATGGAAACAGTGATAGACTTTCTTTTCTTGGGCTCCAAAATCACTGCAGATGGTGACTGCAGCCATGAAATTAAAAGATGCTTGCTCCTTGGAAGAAAAGCTATGACCAAACTATACAGCATATTAAAAAGCAGAGACATTACTTTGCCAACAAAGGTCCATCTAGTCAAAGCTATGGTTTTTCCAGCAGTCATGTATGAATGTATGGATGTGAGAATTGGATTGTCAAGAAAACTGAGTGCTGACGAATTGATGCTTTTGAACTGAGGTGTTGGAGAAGATTCTTGAGAGTCACTTGGACAGCAGGGAGATCCAACCAGTCCATCCTAAAGGAAATCAGTCCTGAATATTCATTGGAAGGACTGATGCTGAAGCTGAATCTCCAATATTTTGGCCATCTGATGCCAAGAACTGACTCATTTGAAAAGACCCTGATGCTGGAAAAGATTTCAGGCAGGTGGAGAAGGGGATGACAGAGGATGAGGTAGTTGGATGGCATCACTCACTTGATGGACTTGAGTTTGAGCAAGCTCTGGGAGTTGGTGATGAACAGGGAATCCTGGCATGCTTCAGTCCATGGGATCCCAAAGAGTTGGACAGGACTGAGCAACTGAACTGAACTGAAAGTTAGGGCTTTGGGAGTTCTGGTGAAGCCAAAGCTGGGTCTGTACCCTGATACCAAATTAGTTCTTGGAGACAGAGTTTTGAGTGAAGTAGAAAAGATTAGCTTTATTGCTTTGCCAGGCAAATGAGGGCACAGCAGCTTCATGCCCTCAAAACTGTGTCTGTACTCGATGTGGGCAGTGAGGAGTTTTACAGAAAAGAGGATGTGATTAGCTCATAAACATTCTTCTGATTGGTTGGTGGTTGCTTGGGAGTCAGCATCATCAACCATCTGCTTCTGACCCATGTAGGGTCTCTGTGCTTGTGGGCAGCATATAGTTAACTTCTCCCATCTGGTAGGGGTTTCAGTATCTGCAAAACAGCTCAAAGATATTGTTGTGTGTATCCTTTGAGGGGGAACCAGGACCCTGCCCCAAGGCTACACTATTGTTTCTTGACTTCCTTGTCTCTGTGACCGCTTGTTGTTGTTTTTGAGTTGTTAAGTCATGTCTGACTCTTTCGTGACCCCATGGATTTTATAGCCCATTAGGCTCCTCTGTCCATGGGATTTCCCAGGCATGAATATTGGAGTGGGTTGCCATTTCCTTCTCCAGGGGATCTTCCTTTCCCAGCGATGGAACCCTGTCTCCTGAGTCTCCTGCATTGGCAGGTGGATTCTTTACCCCTGAGCCTCCGGGGTAGCCCCTGCATTCCTGCTGTTCCCTAATTAGTAACTGTTTGAACCTGCCCATCAGAAATCAGGGAAGGTCATGGAGGCTGAGTGAGACCTATTTCCTGTAATCAACAAATGGAAGACATAGAAAGGCCTTGTGCCCAGGAGTGCCACAGTGTCCTGCTCAGTTTCACTGGGAAGAAAAGCCTGGTGGGAAGAAGTTAGGGGGAGAATCAGCTAACTTGATTTCGGCTGCATTTCTAAGTCTACTTGCAGTGAGTTGGGATCTCTGAAAGAGACATGGAGAAGTCCTAAGGACTTTCCTGGTGGCTCGGATGGTAAAGAATCTGACTGCAATGCAGGAGACCTGGTTTTGATCCCTGGGTGGGGAAGATCCCTTGGGGAAAGGAATGGCAACCCACTCCAGTATTCTTGCCTGGAGAATTCCATGGACAGAACAGCCTGGTGGAGAAGGCCCACAAATGTCTCATGGAGAAGGAACCTTGGTCCACATTTCCCAAACGTGGATTGGAGGGCAGAATCCAGAGTATCTATTCAGCTGGTCCAGGGATGAAAAATTCCCTGTCCTATGCTCCTGGCAGACGTTGCTAATCAGTCACAAGGGACTGTCCGGTGAGCCTGGCTGTGGCTTCACAGCCCATTCAGCAGTGTGTTCTATATGGTCACTAGCAATCAAATGGACGTGGTTTGAGAGAGGAACTATATTGGGCTTCCCTGTTGCCCTTCCCAGGACCTCAGCCGTCTCTTTTCAACCTCTAGCGCATTGGAGAGAAGTAGTATAACCCATTAGTTGGGCTCTGGTGTCAGATCACTGGGCTTGGAGTCCTAACTCCACCTCCTGGTCACTATGGTCTTTGTCTTGGCTTATTCACACCTAACCCCCACTTCCTGTCCTGTGAAATGGAAGCAGCACCAGCATCAACCTCGTAAGAATGGTGGTAGTGCTGCTGTTGTGTGTGTGTGTGTGTGTCTGTGTGTGTGTGTACATGTGTGTGTGGGTAGACAGCAAGTATCTAGCCCTATGTCTGGCTAGGTGCTCTACAAATGAGATTCTTTCCTCTTTCCTCTAAAGAGTCCCACAGGTGGGTTTGGGGGTTGGGTGTAGGCACTGGTTAGAAGGTAGAATTAGAAGAAGATGGGGCAGTCAGGGAATAGACCTTGTAGGGCCTTGAGGTCAGGGTTGGGACCTTTGTCTTTTTCTTAAAAATCAAACTGAGCAGGAGATGAACACCTTTGGCTTCTCAGAGTTTGCCATGCTCCCTCCCATCTTTTGTTCAAGTTTGTCCTCTTTGCTAGAAAGCTGTTTTCTTGTCTCCTGTCTCAAGCCAATCTTGCTGCTGCTACTGCTGCTGCTAACTCGCTTCAGTCGTGTCCGACCCTGTGCGACCCCATAGACGGCAGCCCACCAGGCTCCCCCATCCCTGGGATTCTCCAGGTGAGAACACTGGAGTGGGTTGCCATTTCCTTCTCCAATGCATGAAAGTGAAAAGGGAAAGTAACGTCGCTCAATCGTGTCCGACTCCTAGCAATCCCATGGACTGCAGCCTACCAGGCTTCTCCATCCACGGGATTTTCCAGGCAAGAGTACTGGAGTGGGTTCAAGCCAATCTTACATCTAGTTAACTTTCGAAAGTCTTCCAGATGGCTCTCAATGATCACCTCTTCAAAGAAGCCTTCCCCGATCTCTTACTGCCTTGTGTTATATGCTCCCAGGACCCACACTGTTAACCTCATAGCACCTCCACACTTGGAGTTTCACCTTTATTTGTGTAGTTATATGACAAAACTGACTGTGCATGTGTACTAAATTGCTTCAGCCGTGTCTGACTCTGTGTGACCCCATGGACTGTGGTCAGCCACACTCCTCTGTCCATGGGATTCTCCAGGCAAAATACTGGAGTGAATCATCATGCTCTCCTCTAGGGGATCTTCCCAACCCAGAGACTGGACCTGTGCCTCTTACATCTCCTGCCTCTTACACCTCCTGCGTTGGCAGGTGAGTTCTTTACCACTAGCGCCACCTGGAAGCCCCCACTAGTCTCTCAGCTATGTTATCTCCCTAGAACCTCACAGGTTGCCTGATACCCAGCAGATGCCCAATAAGTATTAATGTGTCAAATACTGAATAAGTGAAGAGACAGTATTGTGCTCTAGAAATGTCACTCTGACCACATGGAAGAGAGGACACAGAGCCAGGAGGGAAGCAGAGAAACCAGGGAGGAGGCCGTCCCTCCAAACCAAATGAAACGTCAAGGTGGCTTTGAACTTAGATGGTGACAATGAGCTTGGAGGGAAATAGGTGATGTCTAGAGCAAGGAAAGCAAACTTTGTATTAATAAATTACTGGCAGACATTTTTCTTTTTCTTCCTTTCTTTTTTGGACATTACAACTGGCTTCTTGCTTAATAGAAATTTCCGAAGGATAAGAAGAGGCACAGTAAACCTCGTGGCTTAGACAGTAAAGAATCTGCCTGCAGTGTGGGAGACCCAGGTTTGATCCCTTGGTCAGGAAGATCTCCTGGAGAAGGGAATGTCTACCCACTCTAGTATTCTTTCCTAGAGCATTCCATGGTCAGAGGAGCCTGGAGGATGGTCACAGAGAGTTGGACATGACCGAGTGACTTTTATGAAAATGTAAACTGTTTTGCAAACTGAGATGGGAGAAGGCTCCTAGTCCCCATGCTAATCAGAAGTGGGCAGAGCCCGTCTTGGGACCTCCTTTCCCCACTGGTTCTCCAAGAAAGGATGCTACTAGCCTGTGAAATCTGTACCTTGTTCTGCCAACCCACAGCTCAAAATGCCCAGTGCGTCTTAGGAGCTCAGTGGATTAGCTGCTGAGTGGAGAGGAAGAGGCTTATTCAAGTAGGCAAAGCTGAAAGCCTTGTTTGAACTGTAATGTGTCCTGCCGAGCATTTTATGAATATGCAGAATCAAACAGGAACTAATAGGAGCCAGAGGGAGCAGGCAGATAGAGGCTTTCTTTAAAATCACAGCCAATGGAGGCACACATTTCAGCTCATTAAAACACACAACAGGCTGTTACAGACACTTTCAAAAAGAGCTTTCTATTGAGTAATATCCTGGGGGACTTTTATTATTATTTTTTTCTTTGTAGAAAGTTTTCCAGGGGCGACACCAAATGTTCTAAAGCAAATGGCTGTCTCAAAGGGCCGGACAGAAGTGGAGGGCAACCTTCCTGCCGGGGACAAAATCGGGTCTCCGATCTGGGCCTTCAAAAGGCACTTGCCTTTTCCTGCTGATCTGTCTAATCTCCCAGATTCATTTACACTTTTCAGTTTGATGGTCTGCACTCGACAGCATGGCCCATATGCTTGGCGCTTTTGATGGAAATGGTCCTGCTTGAATTCCCTTATTTAGTTTTAATTTCCTAAGTTTAGGTTTGGCTCTGGGTGTTTCAACTGCTTATGAAAGTAAATGGCAACCACTCCTTTTGAACACCTCACTGGAACACTCTCTCTTCCTCCCTGGAGCCTGAAGACCCTACCTAGGGTCACCTTGAAGATTTCTTGGCAAAAAGCTTAGTAAATCCTTATTGTTGATTTATTCAGGAGACACGTCCTGGCACCTCTTATCTCCTGGTGTGGTGGCAGAAGCTGTGATTTTCCTAATTTAATATTAAAGTCTTCCCTTTTTCCTTTATTTCTTTGGGTTTCTGGATCTTTCTTATTTGACGTCAAGCTTATAGGAGGCTTCTATTTCCATCCTCCCTCTAAATAAAAGCTATTTAATGAAAAGTAAAAAAAAAAAAAAATAATAATATATATATACATAATGACACTGGAAAATAAATTTTGCTACTTTTTCTTGCCTAAATACCAGCTAGTTAGACCCAAGACCACCTTTGTTATCATCTTCACGGTTGTCTGCTTTGGTAGTTTGTCAAAATGGTACCCTACCCAACAGCCATGTCATGTGACTTTATAGAGCCCTCCCACTTTGGCTCTGGACACCAAGTGACTTTACTGGATCAATACAGTGTCAGCAATATGTGACTAGTAGGGGCAGGCAAATCCTTCCTGATTGGTCCTGTCTGTTCTTGCCCTCTGCCACTGCCATGACAAGGACATTCCCAGGTTCGCCCACTGGTCTCAGGGTGAGGATGAGAGATGCATGGAGCAGAACTGAATCTCGCAGTCCTCCTAGCTGACATCTAGCCAAGACCAGAAGGGAGAACCATCGAGCCAAGCAGAATCATGAGCTAAAATAACTATCTTGTCAAGACACTTGAGTCTGGGGGGAGTTTGTTACACAGCATTATTTTAGCAGCAGATAGCTACTATATCCTGAGAATGCAGCTATGAATGGTTCTGCAAATTCTTTCCTAATGCAGGGAATATAGATTAAATTGCTGAGTGTATGCACTGACAGTAGGGTATCAGCTGGCCTGGTCTTCCCTGATGGCTCAGGAGGTAAAGAATCTCTGCGATGCAGGAGACACAGGAGATGTGAGTTCGATCCCTGGGTCGGGAAGATCCCCTGGAGGGGGAGATGGCAACCCACTCCAGTATTTCTGCCTGGGAAATGCCATGGACAGAGGAGCCTAGTGGGCTATAGTCTATGGGGTCTCAAAGAGTCAGACATGACTGAGCACAGTACAGCACACCAGCTGGGCTGGTTTCTTTAGAAGAGATGGTGAAAACTTTCAACCAGGAAAGCTCAGAAATTTTACTCTTGGAAGCTGAGAAGCTGAGGAAGTTCTTCCTTGGTTTCAGCTTTTTTTTTTTTTTTTTTCACCCCTTTGTTCTATTGGTGGGTGAAGGTCTGATTGAGTGATGATGGATATCTCTCAATGTTAGTGCACTGCCTGCCTATTGCTTGTATGGCCAGTAAACCTAATAAGCTGGTTCCAGTCTTCAAAACAATGATGAGTCTTCTTATGAGTCTTTGGAGGCTGTATGCTGGAATGAAACTCACTGGTATTTGAGGTTTACTGCCCAGTCAAGCTTTGAAATACCTAAATCTTTTAAAATAGATTATCTTTTTTAGCTACACTTGTTTTTTTGCAGAAGGAATATAATCTGTGTCTCCATGAAAAATCCATTTCCTGATACTTGATTCATAGCTGTGATTTTGGAGTCCTGAAAAGAACTTTTATTTTTAAAATATAAAATGAATTTATTTGAGTGATTGGATTTATTACGGTTGACCTTCCTCATCCCTAACATAAGACAGAATATGAAGGAATAGTTGATATTAACTGGAAGTTATGGAGTTCTAGTCATTTCCTGCCCAAAATCCAGTATACACAGTTTCTCTGATAAATGTATCCTCAATTTCCTCTCAGTTATGATGTCTCCCCCACTTTCAGTCCATGTGTTTCTGGTGGATTTGACTTTACCATGATGATCTCCATGTCCCTCCCTATTCCTCCTCACTTCCTCCAGAGGTGAGCATGTGGCCAAAGCCTGGCCAATCAGACTCTCATATCCTTTGAAACACTGGGGTATTATCACATGACCCAAGCAAAGCCAGTGAGGTCACTGTGATCCAATTAAGACTTTTTGGCTTGTGCATTCAGAAAAGAGGCATGCTTTTTCTTTCCTGTTGAAACTGGAGCTCTGAGAATGTAAGTCTAGTATTTCTAGAAGCCATCTTGTTGCTAGAGGTAGCTACCTGTCTGTAAATGGAGCCAGCACAAGGGGGATGCAGACATGAAAGATGGAGGGATGAACGGTTCCAATGACATTGTTTGAGCTCCTGGATCCAGCCATACCTGAAGCCATATAACCTGTGATGTACATTTTCATGAGCTAATGTTATCCCTTTGATTGTACTTTTGAGTTGGTATTTTTTTTTTTTCACCAACAGCCAAAATTCCTCATTAAGAAATGGTGTTTGGAGAGCACAACTCCTTTTTAAAAAAGGAATAAGAATCTTCTTGGAGCTTGAGAAAAGATGGGACAAAGACTTGAAGGACATTTTGATGAGAGGGAAACAGATGTTCTGTAGATAAAGGGGAATTGCAGAGGCTTGAGAATGTGAGAGTGGGAGAAATGCCATATTTGATGAACCTGAAAGTGCTTTCCTTGACAAAATGGACTATTATGTTTTTGATAATGAGAACTATGCCACTACCTATGTCTCCCTTTTTATTTATTTATTGGGCTATGACAGGTTTTAGTTGTGGCATGTAGGATCATTAGTTTCAGCATGTGGGATCTTTAGTTGTAGCCTGAGAACTCTTAGTTGTGGCCTGTGGGATCTAATTCCCTGACCAGGGATCAAATCCGGGACCCCTGCATCAGGAGCGCAGAGTCTTAGCCACTGGACCACAGGGGAGTCCCTGTGCTTCCCTTTTTAGTTTTGACTGCCAAGCTTTCTTGTATTCAGAAAGCCACATATGTTCTTGGTGGCCGGTACATATGTGTTGTCCCCATTCAGCTCAGTTTGATGAATGTACACTCTGCACTCATTCATGTCAGACCAGAGGCTATGGGAATACCTAGATGTGTCTGTGGAGGAAAACAGATACACACGCAAAGAATTAAATACAATCTATTAGTTGCCACCTGCTGTGGACTGAATTTTGCACTCCATTAAGTATGTTGAAGCCTTAACCCTCAGTGTGAGTGTATCTGGAGGTGGGTCTAAGGGAGGCAAATAAGCTTAAATTATACATAACTTAAGTGACGTAGCACACAGCACATGTGGTAGGGCAGGACCCCATCTAACAGGAGTGGGGTCCTCATCAGAGGAGGAGGAGACACCAGAGGTCGCTCACTGTCTGTGTAGGTGCAGAGGAAAGGCCATATGAGGACATGGTGAGAAGACAGTCATTTGCCAGCCAGGAAGAGAGCTCTCATCAGAAACAGAACACCGCCAGACCCTGATCTGGGACTTCCAGCCTCCAGGATGATGAGAAATGCATTCCTATTGTCTAAGCCATCCAATCTGTGCTGCTTTGTTATGGCAGCCTGGTCTGAATAATATACTACTTATTCCTTAATTTCATGGTCTCAGTTCCTTATTATTTACAAATTCATCATTTCTACTGATTGCAATTCAGTGCTCGGTCACCATGAATCCCCTGGAAGGTGAGGTGAAGTACAAATAAATATATGTAAAAAGATCTGTTTGAAGTTTTCAGTTGTCTTCAAAGCATCAGCCTTAGCTTGCATGCGTGTGTGCTAAGTCACTTGTCTTGTCCAACTCTTTGCGACCCTATGGGATATAGCCCACCAGGCTCATCCGTCTATGGGATTCTCCCGGCAAGAATGCTGGAGTGGGTTTCTGTGCCCTCCTCCAGGGGTTCTTCCTGACCCAGGGATTGAACCCATGTCTCTTTCATCTCCTACATTGGCAGACGAGTTCTTTACCACTGGCACCACCTGGGAAGCCCCCCATCTCATCTTGTATTTCCTCAAAAGCCAACCCCAAGACAAGGACCCAAGCAGGCAGCTTACCTGGGGAGATAGACCCCATGAATCACATTGAAGGAGGGGAGGGTGGAAAGAGAGGGAAAGGAGATAATCCAGTAAAGTTTCATTCATGAGTAGGTTCTTGGGCAACTGGTGTTCCATCCCCTCGGGATCCTCTGAGAAAACGTGTGCAACACACCTCCTGAGTTATCTGGGCTGAGAGGCTGGGATATAACTTCATTGACTGAGGATTTCTCCCAGGCCATTGGATCCCTGGCACTTCTCCCTTCCCTGTGTGTGCTGGGCAAGCTCCCTGAAGAAGCTCTGAGGCAAAAAACCAGGAAGAGGCAGGTACCTGAAGTGGGAAGCCAGCCACAGGCAGGGGCTATGTGCAACCTCAAAGGTAGACCAAGAATACCTGGGGTTGGACAGGTAGCAGCTGCTACAACCCAGGTATGAAGCATGGCCTGCAGACAGTACTCAACAAGGATTTTTTTTTTAGTTGTTTATTATTGGCTGCACCGAATCTTCATTGCTGCATGTGGACTTTCTCTAGTTGCAGCGAGCAGGGGCTGCTCTCATGTTGCAGTGCTTCTCTTGTCGCGGAGTACAGGCTCTAGGGTGAATGGACGTCAGCAGTTGCGGCTTGTGGGCTCCAGAGCACAGGCTCAATAGTTGTGGCACATGGGCTTAGTTGCCCTGTGGCATGTGGGATCTTCCTGGACCAGTGATCAAGCCCATGTCTCCTGCCGTGGCAGGTGGATTTTTAACCATTGAGCCACCTGGAAAGTCCTCAACAAGGATTTGAAAGGCCATGAAACCTGAGTCAATTGCCACTCTGCTTTATCAAAAGCTTGTGGATAAACATTTTGAACAAGACTCCTCAGATGAGGAAAGCGTGAATGGTAATGCTTTCTGAAATCTGGCATATAATAATGGTCAGTTAATGTTTGGATCATGGCATCTGGTCCCATCACTTCAGGGCAAATAGATGGGGAAACAATGGAAACAGTGATAGACTTTATTTTTTTGGGCTCCAAAATCACTGCAGATGGTGACTGCAGCCATGATATTAAAAGACGCTTGCTCCTTGGAAGAAAAGTTATGACCAACCTAGACAGCATATTAAAAAGCAGAGACATTACTTTGCCAACAAATGCCCATCTAGTCAAAGCTATGTAGTAGCTTTGTATGTAGTAGTCATATGTGGATGTGAGAGTTGGACTATCAAGAAAACTGAGTGCTGAAGAATTGATGCTTTTGAACTGTGGTGTTGGAGAAGACTCTTGAGAGTCCCTTGGACTGCAAGGAGATCCAACCAGTTCATCCTAAAGGAAATCAGTCCTGAATATTCATTGAAAGGGCTGATGTTGAAGCTGAAACTCCAATACTTTGGCCACCTGATGTGAAGAACTGACTCACTGGAAAAGACCCTAATGCTGGGAAAGATTGAAGGTGGGAGGAGAAGGGGATGACAGAGGATGAGATGCTTGGATGGCATCACTGACTTGATGGACGTGAGTCTGAGTAATCTCTGGGAGTTGGTGATAGACAGGGAGGCCTGGCATGCTACAATCCATGGGGTCACAAAGAGTCAGACATGGCTGAGCGACTGAACTGAACTGAATGTTTGGATGTCTGCATCTGCCACCACATGCCTTCCCCCAGCTTATTAAGATATGACGTTGCTTGATCTTGTATTACCGTATTTCTTGATTCCAGGATGCCACTGATAGCAAGACAGACTATTAATTTAAGAGCAGCTTTTTTGGAGGGCCGAGGAAATGACATTAAATATGCATATCAACTACATGACACATCCCAATTTCAGAAGAGTTAGAACGTGAAGGAAAAATATACATCTTAGAGACAAGAAAACAGAGTATATTCAGTTTCATAATACTACCTACTAAGTACAAAGTTCTAGTCTAAACTCTGATGTGGTTCCTCCATTAAAATTAATCAAAGTACATACTTATTTCTTATTTAACATTTTTATTGATATATAATTCATAGGCCATACAATTCACTCCTTTAAAGTTCACAATTCGGTGGTTTTTAGTCTATTCATGGAGGTGTGCAGCCATCACCACTATCAATTTTAGGACATTTTCTTACCCTTTAACAATCTCTCCCCAGCCTCTCCTCACCCCACCTCCTGGCTACCACTCATCTATATTCTATCTCTAAAGATTTGCATGTTCTGGACATTTTTTATAAATGGAACTGTATAATTAAACATTTTTCATCACTTACTTCATGTACCAGGCACAGTTTTAAACAGTTGATTAGTATTTTGTAAATTAATCCTTCACAACTGGTCTACCAAGTGGAGACTCTCCACATCTTCCATACCCACATTTCTGATGAGAAGACTGAAGCAAAGAGAGATTAAGTGGCTTCTGCAAGGTCACACAGCTAGTAAGTGGCAGAAACGTGAATTTATTGCCAGGTAATCTGCCCTGATATTCTTTTTTTTTTTTTTTTAATTATTTATTTATTTTATGTTTGACTGCACTGGGTCTTTGTTGCTGCCCATGGGTTTTCTCTAGTTGCAGTGAGTGGGGGCTAGTCTCAAGTTGTGACATGCGGGGTTCTCTTTGCAGTGGCTTCTCTTATTGCAGAGCATAGGCTCTTGAGTGTGTAGGCTTCAGTAGTTGCAGTGCATGGTCTTAGTTGCACATGGGATCTTCCCAGACCAGGGATTGAACCTGTGTCCCCTGCAGTGGAAGGCAGACTCTTAACCACTGGACCACCAGGGAAGTCCCTTGAAAATGTTCTTAACCTTTACTGACTAGCACTGAGGAAATGTGAGAACTTGGATTATCCTGAACCACACTCTGGAAGTTTCCTTGCCATGTGTTCAGTTGGGGTCCTCCTCCATGGTGGGGCCACCTCTGTATATGAAAGCTGATACTTTAGGATTGTCTTCTGTAACAGGGAAGCCCTCCAAGCATTGAAGTTCATGTCATGGAGAGGTTGCTCTGTGTTCTACCAATAGCTAGAGCCGTTGGCCATTGAGTGAGCTCTTCCCTGGCTGAATCGTCTGTTTCCTTATGTATACAGTGAAAATTCTAACTGACACATTTCTGAAGTCTCATCTTGGGCCACCTTTGACTATTTTTATCTCTATCCTGCTTCCTGGAGAAGACTGTGCTTTAAGAAATTAGCATCAATTCCAGTATGAAGATGCCACTTTAATGATACAGTAAAGAAAATGGCTTTGTTTTAGGTTAGTTTCCCAAAGTGAATTTTGAAAATCTTGAAATGCATGGTTTGATATTATGGAACGTTAAGCTAATTTTTAAGACAAGGGAGAAAAAGGAAAAGAGGGTTATGATACTGTGAATTTGGGAGACATTGAGCAAAAACTGTGTATATGTTTACTGCAGGACTTTTAAGAGTCTTTAATGTCCTATAATCTCTAGCATGAGGCTTCCCTGGTGGCTTAGATAATAAAGGATCTGCCTGCAATGCAGGAGACCTGTGTTCAATCCCTGGGTCAGGAAGATCCCTTGGAAAAGGGAATGACTACCCACTCCAGTATTCTTGCATGGAGAATTCCATGGAGAGAGGAGCCTGGTGAGCTACAGTCCATGGGATCTCGAAGAGTTGGACACGACTGAACAACTTTAATTTTAATTTAATTATATTGACCTCCAGCATAGGGATTTCCTCGCTGTAGGGGACTCACAATGGGACACTGCAGTATGAGACACACCAGCATCCTTTGCTAAGAACTACCCCTCCTCCTGAGCCTTATGATGGTAGCAGGAGCAGCTGTGTAACTAAGCCACCTGCTTCAGTGGCTTCAGAGAGTGATTGTCCAAATCAAATGGGACAATCACAGTATGATATCCCCTTGAACTAGTGAGTTCCTTCTTGAGTCTGTATTTGGACCCCAGAGGAAGGAGAGGCAGTCTCTCCCCATAACATGTAAAATGCAGGAGTTTTCAGTACATTGTACTAAGTACTTAGTACGTGGTATGTTCCAAGATGGGAACTGAGGATGCAGCTTTTTATCCCAAACTTATCTGTATTAGCCTTTTAAGGAACAGCATCGTTTAGCCTGTGCTCCATTGTTTCCACCTGGACTGCATTCTCATGAGTTTCAGAATATTCTTTCAGGCTGTATTTTTCTCCTGTAATGAGAATTCAGGCAGGTAATTGTAGGTAATTGCTGGTGTTTTTCAGTGGTTGCAGCATTGTGTGGCAGATATCTCTATATTCCTCTTGGTCTTTTCCTTATGGTCACAAAGCAGCTGCAGCTTTTCCAGCCATCCTTTTTTTTTTTTTTTTTAATCCAAAGCCAGGTAATGGAAGAAAAGGTCATGTCAACTGCATTTTCAACTTTTCACCAAATAAAGTTAAAGCTTACTCAAATTCTAGATATCCTTATAGCAGAGCTTTCTTATGTCTCAGAACAATCAAAATTGTGTCTCATGGGATTCCTCATGTGCTAAGGAGGCTGGGAAATTTGGAAATAGAATTGTTGTGATTGGTTTAAATCAATCCCAGTCCATTGATTAAGGCTGGACACAGAGGTTAATCTAAATTGAGGTTCTGTTTTCATGGAAAAAGGAAGGAGTGAGTAATGAGAAGTCAGATTACAGAGTCTGCTTTGCCTGCAGCACCTCTGTACTTAGGTGGACACTTACGAGCCTTCTGGAAGCTTCCTGGGGCTCAGAGAACTATTCAAGTGTCAATAAGCCAACAATTTTTCTGTTGGTGAGCCTTGAAGATGGCCAGTTTCTCTCCTAAAGCAAATGTGTGAGATATAAGAATTATGGCCCTAGGCAGAATATAAGCATTTAAGGCAGCTGATCATTTTTCCTCTTGATTAATACTCTAACTTGTTCTCACCCTAACCTGACTTTAAATGATTTCACCATTCTTCTCTGTTGCCACTTAGTATCTATCTATCTATATTGGTTAGTGGTTTCATTTTTAAAAAATTTTAATTAATTAATTAATTTTAATTGGAGGCTAATTACATTACAATATTGTGGTGTTTTTTTTTTGCCATACATTGACATAAACCAGCCATGGGTGTATATGTATCCCCCATCCCAAACCCCCTTCCCACCTCCCTTCCCATCCCATCCCTCTGGGTTGTCCTATTGCACCGGCTTTGAGTGTGCTGTTTCATACATTGAACTTGGACTGGTCATCTATTTCACATATGGTAATATACATGTTTCAATGCTATTCTCTCAAATCATCCTACCCTTGCCTTCTTCCATGGAGTTCAAAAGTCTGTTGTTTATTTCTGTCTCTTTTGCTGTCTCATGTATCAGCTCATCATTACCATCTTTCTAAATTCCATATATATACGTTAATATACTATATTGGTGTTCTTCTTTCTGACTTACTTCATTCTGTATAATAGGCTCCAGTTTCATCCACCTCATTAGAACTGATTCAAATGAGTTCTTTTTAATAGCCGAGTAATATTCCATTGTGTATATGTACCATGACTTTCTTATCCATTTGTCTGCCTATGGACATCTAGGCTGCTTCCATGTCCTGGCTATTGTAAACAGTGCTATGATGAATATTGGGGTACATGTGTCTCTTTCAATTCTGGTTTCAATTCTGTATGTCCAGCAGTGGGATTGCTGGGTTGTATAGCAGTTCTATTTCCAGTTTTTTAAAGAAATATCCACACTGTTCTCCATAGTGGCTGTACTAGTTTGCATTCCCACCAACAGTGTAAGAGGGTTCCCTTTTCTTCATACCCTCCCCTGCATTTATTGTTTGTAGACTTTTTGATTGCAGCCATCTGTGTGAGATGGTACCTCACTGTGGTTTTGATTTGCATTTCCCTGAAAATGAGTTGAGCATCTTTTCATGTGTTTGTTAGCCATCTGTATGTCTTCTTTGGAGAAATGTCTGTTTAGTTCTTTGGCCCATTTTTTGATTGGGTCATTTATTTTTCTGGTGTTGAGCTGCCTGAGCTACTTGTATATTTTTCAGATTAATTCTTTGTAAGTTGCTTCATTTGTTACTACTTTTCTCCAATTCTGAAGGCTGTCTTTTCACCTTGCTTATAGTTTCCTTCCTTGTGCAAAGGCTTTTGAGTTTGATTAGGTCCCATTTGTTTATTTTTGCTTTTATTTCCATTACTCTGGGAGGTGGGTCTTGCTGTGATTTATGTCAGAGAGTGTTTTGCCTATGTTTTTTTCTAGGAGTTTTATAGTTTCTGGTCTTATATTTAGATCTTTAATCCACTTTGAGTTTATTTTTGTGTATGGTGTTATAAAGTGTTCTAGGTTTATTCTTTTACAGGTAGTTGACCAGTTTTCCCAACACCACTTGTTAAAGAGATTGCATTTTATCCATTGTATATTTTTGCCTCCTTTGTCAAAGATAAGGTGTCCATAGGGGCGTGGATTCATCTCCGGGCTTTCTATTTTGTTCCATTGATCTATATCTCTGTCTTTGTGCCAGTACCATGCTGTCTTTATGACTGTAGCTTTGTAGTAAAGTCTGAGGTCAGGTAGGTTGTTTCCTCCAGTTCCATTATTCTTTCTCAATATTGCTTTGGCTAATTGAGGTTTTGTGTATTTCCATACAAAGTGTGAAATTATTTGTTCTAGTTCTGTGAAAAATACCATTGGTAGCTTGATAGGGATTGCATTGAATCTATAGATTCTTTTGGGTAGTATACTCATTTTCACTTTATTGATTCTTCTGATCCATCAACATAGTATATTTCTTCATCTATTTGTGTCATCTTTGGTTTTTTTCATCAGTGTTTTATAGTTTTCTATATATAGTCTTTTGTTTCTTTAGGTAGATTTATTCCTAAGTATTTTATTCTTTTCATCGCAATGGTGAATGAGATTGTTTCCTTAATTTCTCTTTCTGTTTTCTCATTGTTAGTATATAAGAATGCATGGGATTTCTGTGTATTAATTTTGTATCCTGCAACTTTACTATATTCATTGATTAGCTCTAGTAATTTTCTGGTGGTGTCTTTAGGGTTTTCTATGTAGAGGATCATATCATCTGCAAACAGTGAGAGTTTTATTTCTTTTCCAATCTGAATTCCTTTTATTTCTTTTTCTTCTCTGATTGCTGTGGCTAAAACTTCCAAAACTGTGTTGAATAGTAGTGGTGAGAGTGGGCACCCTTGTCTTGCTCCTGACTTTAGGGGAAATGCTTTCAATTTTTCACCATTGAGGATAATGTTTGCTGTGGGTTTGTCATATATAGCTTTATTATGTTGAGGTATGTTCCTTCTATTCCTTCTTTCTGGAGAGTTTTTATCATAAATGGCTGTTGAATTTTGTCAAAGGCTTTTTCTGCATCTATTGAGGTAATCATATGGTTTTTATCTTTTAATTTGTTAATGTGATGTATCACATTGATTGATTTGTGAATATTGAAGAATCCTTGCATCCCTGGGATAAAGCCCACTTGGTTATGATGTATATGAGTCTCATTTCTTTTAGTTCTTTTTTCCTCTCTGCTTCATTTATTTCCACCATTCTATCTTCCACCTCACTTATCCTATCTTCTTCCTCAGTTATTCTACTGTTGGTTCCCTCCAGAGTGCTTTTGATCTCATTTATTGCATTATTGACTCTTCTTTATTTCTTCTAGGTCCTTATTAAACATTCTTGCATCTTCTCAATCCTTGTCTCTAGTCTATTTATCTGTAACTCCATTTTGTTTTCAAGATTTTGGATCATCTGTACTATCATTATTCTGAATTCTTTTTCAGGTAGACACCCTATCTCCTCCTCTCTTGTTTGGTTTGGTGGGCATTTATCATGTTCCTTTACCTGCTGAATATTTCTCTGCCTTTTAATTTTGTTTAGATTGCTGTGTTTGGGGTGGCCTTTCTGTAGGCTGAAAGTTCGTGGTTCCTCTTTATTGTGGAGCCTGCTCCCTGTGAGTGGGGTTGGACTAGTGGCTTGTCAAGGTTTCCTGGGTGGGGGAGCTTGCGTCTGTGTTCTGGTGAATGGAGCTGGAGCTCTTCTCTCTGAAGTGCAATGATGTGTCCAGTGGTGAGTTCTGGGGTGTCTGTGGGTTTGGCATGGCTTTGGACAGCCTGTCTTTTAATGCTCAGGGCTGTGTTCCTGCTTTGCTGGAGAATTAGCATGATATATCTTGCTCTGGAATTTGTTGGCTCTTGGGTGGAGCTTGGTTTCAGTGTAGGTATGGAGGCTTTTGGGTGAGCTCTTTTATATTAATATTCCCTGGAATCAGGAGTTCTCTGATGTTCCCAAGTTCTGGAGTTAAGTCTCCTGCCTCTGGCTTTCTGTCTTATTCTTATGATAGCCTCAAGACTTCTCCATCCATACAGCACAGATGGTAAAACATCTAGGTTAATGGTGAAACAATTCTCCACAGTGAGGGACACCCAGAGAGGTTCACAGAGTTACATAGAGAAGAGAAGAGGGAGGAGGGAGATAGAGGTGACTAGGAGAAGAGAGGGAGTCAAAAGGGGAGAGAGCAATCTAGCCAGTAATCAGTTCCCTAAGTGTTCTCCACAGTCCAGAACACCCAGAGAGATTCACAGAGTTAAGTGGAGAAGAGAAGGAGGAGGGAGGAGATGTGGCCAGGGGGAGAAAAGGGAGAGTCAAAAGGGGAGAGCTCAATCAAGCGAGTAATCACACCCGTAAGTGAAAAAGGATACTGAAGATAAGATTCTCAAAGGTACAAAATTGATAACAAATACCTAAAACCAAAGATTAAAAACCTTGAGTAGAGTTTAGACTCTCAAAAAAAAAAAAACAATATTAAAAATACAAAACAAAATCAATCAGAAAATTATAAATATATATATATGAAGTTTGCTTTAAAAATAGGGTTTTTTTTTGGCAAGGTAATAGTAGGTTATAAAAATGAAAATTAAAGGAGTAATAACTTAAATTTTAAAAAGAAATTAAAAAGTGATAATAGTAAAAATATATCTAGGAATTTCTCTGGATCTGTTGTGGGCAGTGTGGGTTCAGTTCAGTTTCAGATAGTATCTTGTTCCAGCTTGTACTTGTTCTCAGGGTCTATACGCCCCTCCAATGCTTAGTCAATGTTAACTACAGGGTTTTAATCTGTTGCACCTGTCACTTCCAGAGCGGTTCCCTCTGTTTATTTTGGCTTCCTCTTTTTGAAAGTCTCTTCAGTGTCTAATTTCTGCCCTGACACAAGGGGGCAAAGGTGGTCACTTATTTAGGCTCACTTGTTCAGTTGTGTTGTGGGGAGGGAGGGAAACTGCAAGCAAATATCGCTGGCATGTGTGGGGAGTGCTCGCAGTGTATGGACCACACTGGGTTTGCCCCAGCTGAAGGCAGTGTGTGCTTCCCGGGTCTACACTGCTCAGGCTCCAGGGTGCTCTACAGGGCACTGTCCAAAGCGGGCCCTGCCTTTTGTGGACTTCCCAGGTCTAAGCTGCTCAGGTGCAGGTTCTTGGGTACTCCGCAAGGGCACACACTTGCTTGGGCATGCGTTCTGTGCCCTTCCCAGGTCCAAGAAACTCAGGCAGCCAGGTGTTTGGCAAGTGCACTGTCCCACGTGGGCCATGCGTCTTAATCACCTCTCTGGCCCGGCCGCTCAGTTTCCCCGAGTGTGCCGGGAAAGCGCCGTCTCATGTGTGTCGCGTGTGTCCTCTGGGGAGCTGATCTCCGGCTGTGATACTCCTGGCAGATGTCAACCGTCCAGGATCCCAGGAAGACGTGGTTAGCAACAGGGAGCCTGCTCACAGTTTGGTGGAGGATGCCAGTCTTTGGGGTCGAGATTGCAGCAGCCCCTTGCCTTCCCTCTGGCTGTCGCCCGCCTGCCTCTCTGGCTCTGGTGGCAGGAGGGCCCTGTACGCAGCCAGCTAGCTCTCCTTTGGTGTTCGCTCAATCCTTTGTTCTGTGAGTGGGCCAGGCTGCACGTTAGAGCCTTTCACGGGGAAGTTCTTTGTCTTTTCCTCTCTGGTAATCCCACAGTTTGGGTTGCTGTCTCACTCTAGCTCCGTCAGGTTGTCCCCAGGGCATTCCTGGTCCTTACTCGAAGCACCGATTATGCCACCCGTGCCTCCCTGTCCAGCCCCTGCTCACTGGTGGCGGTCGTGAGCGTCTGGGCTACTTCTCTGCTGGCAGTTGTGGTTAGGCGCCTATTTGGTGGTTTTTTTCTTTTTACCTCCTGGTTATGTTGCCCTCTGAGATTCCAAAACTCCCCACAGACCCACCTATGAGAGGGTTTCCTACTGTTTGGAAACTTCTTCTCCTTCATGACTCCCTCCCCAGGACAGGTCTCCATCCCTAACTCTTTTGTCTCTCTTTTTGTCTTTTATATTTTGTCCTACCTCCTTTTGAAGAGAATGGGCTGCCTTTCTGGGTGCCCAGTATCCTCTGCCAGCATTCAGAAACTGTTTTGTAGAAGCTGCTCAGCATTCAAATGATCTTTAGGTGAATTTGTGGGCTTCTGCCATCTTCAGACAGGAGAGCAGTGGTTTCCTTCTTTTAGGATTTGTTTTTTTTTCTTTTGGTGTGGACCATTCTTAAAGTCTTTATTAAACTTGTTACAATGTTGTTTCTGTTTTATGTTTTGGTATTTTGGTCCTGAGGCATGTGGGGTCTTAGCCTCCCAACCAGGGATTGAACCGGAGCTCCTTGCATTGGAAGGCAAAGTCTTAACCACTGGACCTCAGGGAAGTCCCTGTTAGTGGGTTCTTACACATATTTCCTTGGTGTGCAATTGCCCCTCAGAAAGGATTATCCTTGCTCCATGGCAGGCATTGTTCTAAGCATTTTACAAATAAAACTCATTTTTATCTTCACAAGCATTAGAAAAGTACTCTGTAATGTAGGCGCTATTATTAGCATCACTTTTCAGGTGGGAAAACTGATGTTCAGAGGCATTAAAGTACTTGTTGGTGAGTAAATGATAGAGCCAGATTTGAAGCAAAACTGTATGCCTCCAGAGTTCATAGTCTCAACCTTACTGTAGGCAGCTGTGCAGTGCAGTAGAGTGTCCACTGTGGGGAGAACAGCCAACACAATTTGCTATGAATCACCCCATCTGTCTTGTACATTGTGGACTGTACAATAGCAGGGGCATCCATGTTTCAGTATGAGCCCATGTGGTCTCTTGACTCCAGTTCAGCAAATCATGGTACCCCACCTTCCAGAACCAATGACTGCCTTCCCCTGAGAATCTTTACTTGAGCCAGAAGGAGGGGAGTCTGTTAGTTTCTCTTACCCATAACACAAAACTCAATACTGCCGGTGGCTATGACTGGAGACAGGATGGAAGAAGAGGGATTGTTTTAGCCCTTGATTTCCACAGGTCATTCTAGGAAACCTGCAAGAATGCTGTATCTTTCTTCTTCTACTTCACTTGGGATTCAGTTGATGGCAACCCAAAGGCTTTATTAATATTATATGTGTCAGTTATTTATTGGAAGTACAATGCTGCCCAAGAAACAATCACAAAACTCAGTGACATCCAATAATATACATTTATTTAGCTGTTAAGGTTCAGGGTTGACTGATCTCAGATATCTGGCTCATGCTCTCTGCTTGGCTGCAAGTGGGGTCAGCAGCTCTACTGAACTTGGCTGAGATCTTTCACAGGGAAGTCTGGGGGTTGCCTAGGGGTTGGCTAGTTTAGACTGGCTTCTGCTGGGGGGATTGTCAACCATGTTCTGCTCCATTTGACTCACCCACCTGCAGACCAACATGGGCATGTTCTTGTGGTGATGGCAGGAAAGATGCAAGAGTGAGAGATGTGCAAATGCTTCTTAACCCTCTGTGTGCATGTGTCATACTTGCCTACATCCCACTGGCTAAAGCAAGTCACATGGTCAAGCCCAAGGTGAGAGTGGGTGGGCTCTACAGTCATTGGCAAAGGGTGCAGGTGGATTGGGTGGGTGTGGAGAATTGAGGCCAGGTTTTCAAACATCTGCACCAAGGGATAATGGCTCAGAGATAGCTGTTTTTGAATAATTTTTAAGCTAAGAAAGAGTTTTACATTGTAAAAGAACTGTAAAAGAAATAATAATAATTTGTGACAGAGGCCATATGTGTCCTGCAAAACCTAAAATATTAACTATCTGGTCCTTTTCAGAAAAAGTTGACCAGCCTGTGGTTTAGAGTGTGGATGCCAGAATCAGTCTACTTGAATTTCACACCCAGCTCTGCTGCTCATGGGCTGTGTGACTTGAGAAAATTACTTGAACACTCAGGTTCCTCATCTGTAAGATGGGGTTTCCAATAGCATCTACCTCATAGGATTTCTGTGAGGATTAAACAGAGAATGTAAAGTCTTAGTCCAGTGCCTGGCACGAGGTAAGGGCCGTGTAAGCCCATCTAGTAGTATTACTCCCTGGGGACATTGGGCAGACTGGACGGAATGAGGAGGAGCTTCTGTTGTATTATATCGAGTCAGCTTAGGGCTTGGCATGCATGCTTTGAGCTTTTAAGTTTGTCTAAGCCAAGCTCTGTTTAGCCCCAGGTGTGTGATGTACTATGTTCTTAATCACACTTACAGGTGTATCTAGATACATACACAAACACTATAGAGAAATGCAGGTCAGTCTCATGCCCGCAGAATGGCAGGTAAGTGGAGACTGGCTCCAGCTGTCCTGTCTCCAAGGTGTCAACACAGCCAAGCCTTGGATCTTCTCAGGTACCCTTGTCCTGCTGTGACACTGCGTGGCTTCTTAGCAAAGGAGGAGGAGCAGCTGTTTCCAAGAAGTGTTTCAGCGAGCTGTTTTTGGCTGGCATCTGGGAGCAGCTGCCGCCACTACTTCACGCTGAGTCACCACACTGCTCTGCCAAAGCCTAGGTGTGCAGAGGAAGGTTGACTCAGGAAGCCCTGGAGAAGTTGTCACTTGATTCTCCAAAGTGATGCGGGTGCTGACAACTTTTGAATAGAGATTCCAAAGGACCATTCTAGGGCACTGTGCACCATGCTTATTCATTGGAATTTGTGTGTTGTCTTAAAGCCACTTAACCTTCCTAAACTTCTGTTTCCCTCACCTGAAAAACGGCAGCAACGATGGTATAATAGGGAAGAACAAATCTGACTTCATATTGGATCCGTTATTTTTACTTTAACCTTTGTATTCTAAAAAACTAACTTGTACCTTTCCCTAAAGGGTACACTAAAGGGATGTTGTTATTGTTTAGTTGTTAAGTCATGTTCTGCGTGACCCCCTGCATTGGGAACACAGAGTCTTAACCACTAGACTGCCTTTCTGGTTATAGTTATAGTTAATACTTTACAATATGTGAAAGT
This sequence comes from Cervus elaphus, assembly GCF_910594005.1. Taxonomy (NCBI): domain Eukaryota; kingdom Metazoa; phylum Chordata; class Mammalia; order Artiodactyla; family Cervidae; genus Cervus; species Cervus elaphus. Next base: position 27,143,064 of record NC_057824.1, on the reverse strand, counting down.
TGTGTGAAACTCAAATTTCAATGTCTATGAATAAAGTTTTATAGAAACACGACCACACTTATTCCTTTACACATTGTCTCTGCAATACTGCACGACCATGGCAGAGTTGAGTAGTTGTGATAGAACAGCGTGGTTAGCAATATTTACTGTCTGACCCCTTACATGAAGAGTTTGCTAACCCTGATGTGGAACAATATATTGGTTTGTGTTCCCCCAGAGGCAGGCCTCAAGACAAGGATTTGAGACCTTGGTGCTGGGAAAGACTGAGGGCAAGAGGAGAAGTGTGACAGAGGATGAGATGATTGAACGACATCACTGACTCAATGAATAGGAGTTTGAGCAAACTCCAGGAGATAGTGAAGGACAAAGATGTCTGGCATGCTGCAGTCCATGGGATCACAAAGAGTCGGACACTACTTAATGACTGAACAACAACATCTTTATTTGGGAGGTGATCCCATGTAACAGGGCTTCCCTGGTTGCTGAGACAGTAAAGAATTTGCCTGCAATGCAGGTGACCTGGGTTTGATCCCTGGATTAGGAAGATGTCCTGGAGAAGGGGATAGCTAAGCACTCTAGTATTCTTGCCTGGAGAATTCCATGGAGAGAGGAGCCTGGCGGGCTACAGTCCAAGGGATTGCAAAGAGTTTGGATGCAACTAACACTTCTACTTTTCACTTCACTTCCCATGTAGAAATAGAAAGTATAATGTAAGGAAAGTAAAGTAGCCAGTAAAGGGTGTATTGTTCAGATGGGTCATTAGAGCTTAATCCCATTGGGTAGCTTTGGGAATCAGTGTAAAATACAGCCTTTGAGATATTCTATCCAAGGAGTAGAATTAGTCACTATTTGAAGGCTGCTCTGGGAAAGGAGGGAAGCCTTGATCCTGGCATTTATGAGAACAAGCAAGCCATCTTAAATGTAGTAAAGGCTCCATAGGTAAGTAGTTGTTCATAAAAAAATGATGAGACAGTCAACTTTGGAAACTGGCAAAATGTGTTGGTTGAGTCAGACTCTGGTGACTTTGGGCAAAAACTTAACTTCTCTGAACCTCCTTAAGTCTGTGGTCAGGATTAAATGAGATTATGCTTGGCACGAAGTAAGTGTGCCATAAATTTTAACTACTATTAATACTTATGGATTGAAATATATTCATACATTGAGTCAGATTCATAAAACTTTTATGAAAATTGTGTCTGTTTCTTTTAAAACCCCTGAGCATGTAATAAGATTCTGTAATTAAAATATTGGAGACCTCGGAGAAGTCAAATATTAATGAGTTAAGAAAGGAGAACGAGAACTTGGGCTGATGGCGCTGTTCTGTGGGAGTGTTTCCGAAGTGCATGGATACTTGTGTCTGAGCGTAGAAGTGTCCCAATTCGTAATTAGTTCCTAAGGATTGTGCTGCGGATCTCATTTTTGTGGAAGTTAGGAGGCTCAGGAAGTCCAGGACACATTGCTCAAAATCCTTTTGGTGTCCTTGAGAATTTTTAAACCAGTTTATTTCAATAAACCAATGTCTTGGCACACGTGTGCCAGTCATTGGGTTACTGACCAAAGGCAAAGTCTCCAACTTTAAGGTATTCCTAGTCTGCCTGAGATGTTCTTACCATGGGCACATCAGCCCAACTAATACTACTGAAGATACTGATCGATGGGGGAGGCTAACTCTGAGCGTGAGAGTCAGCAAAGATGTTCCCAAAGGAACTTTTCTGATGGTCTAGTGGTTAAGACTCTGTGCTCCCATTGCAAGGAGTGTGTATTTGATCCCTGGTCAGGGAACTTAAGATCCCACATGCAGCACAGCATGGCCAAATAAAAAGAGAAAAGATGTTCTCAAATAGGTGGTAGGTGTGGACTTGGAAAGATGAGGCAGATTTTATACCTGGAAAGGGAAGAAGGAACAGGTATTTCTGGAAGAGGGAGGATAAGCAATTGAATAGAAACTTGAAAGAATGCTTCCTGGCAGAGGGTGTTCCATTAGGAATGGGGCTAGAGCCAGAAGAATGGATTTTGGCATCTTCCATCTTGCAATGAAACCTTCTATTTGAATTTGAACTTTATTGCATTAGCAGTGGGGAACCATCTAATCTTTCAGAGCAGAGCATTAACACGATAAATGGCTCTGTTAAAAATTCTTTTGACCCAAGCGTGAAGGATCTAAGTTCAGAAGAGAGGGAAATAGGAAAGAGACTCTTCCAATAAAAGGTTCAGAGAAGAGGCTGAAGTTAGATAAGTGCTGAAAGAAACAGAAAAGTGGGCAGGAGGTGATATGAGCCTCTTAATAACGAACTTTCCTCAGGGAGCAGAAAGGAGGGACAGAAAGGGTAAAGGCAAAGTGGTGTATTTGCTGTGCTTTTACATATGGCTGCTGAGATGCTCAAGATGACCATTCTGTTTACCCGCCTGGGAAGCTCTGAACACTGGTTCTTCTTTGTAGAAGGTCTTGGCTTGGTCTTTTGAGTGAGTTGGTGCTTATGAGAGTTATTCATGCTTGAACATGGGTCCAAGAGCGGTGAAGGAAGGGGAAAACAAAGAAAAATAGCACTAAGGCTAAGAAAAGGTAGACACCTTTGAGGGGTGGGGAGTCTGATATGGAAAGAAGGGTGAGAGGAAATAGAGATGTAGCTTCTTCTTCTTCTTCTTTTTTTTTTTTAAATGAGGTAAAATTCATACAACGTAACATTGTCATTTACCATTTTAAAGTTTTCAATTCAGTGGCATTTAGTTCATCTGAAATGCTATTGCAGCCACCACTTTTATCTAATTCTTAGATATTTTCATCACCCCAAAAGGAAACCCTGTGCCCACTAAGCAGGCACCCTCCTTCCCCACCAGGCCCTGGCAACCACTGATCTGCTTTTTGTCTTTATATGTGTGTGCTTAGTCACTCAGTCATGTCCAACTTTTGAGACCCCATGGACTGCACCCCGCCAGGCTTCTCTGTCCATGGCATTCTCCAAGCTCATTCTCCAAACTCACTGGAGTGAGTTGCCATTTCCTGCTCCATTCTGTTTCTATGGATTTGCTTATTCTGGATGTTTCCCATAAATGGAATCATTCAATATGTGACTGTTTGTGCCTGGCTTCTCTCACTGAGCATAATGAAGCTCAGAGCCATTTTGCTGGGTCATGTCTGTGATAAGGAGTCAGTTATATGTATATGTTCTGTGGTCCCTGGTGGCTGCGATGGTAGTCTCCTGCAGTGCGCAAGATGAGGGTTCCATCCCTGGGAAAGGAAGATCTCCTGGAGAAGAAAATGGCAACCCACTCCAGTGTTCTTGCCTGGAAAATCCTATGGATGCAGGAGCCTGGCAGGGTACAGTCCATGGGGTTGCAAAGAGTCGGACATGACTGAGTGACTTCACTTTCACTTTGATACGTGTGTTCCAGTCTCAAGGAGCTCACCCTTGCTGAGCCCTTTGCCTGGAATGCTTTTTCCTCATATGCACACATGCCTGACCCTCTCGCTTCATTTCACGTCTCCACTCAAGTGTCACCTCCTCAGAGGATACTTCACTAGTGGGGTTGGGGATAAGTTGAGAGGACAAAGAAGACCAAGTTGAGAGGACCTTGAAAAGACAGGCTTGGGCAGAAAATAAGAGAGAACTCCCCCAAGGTCATTGTCAGTGTAAATGAACTGATGTTTTATGATTCAGCTTGTTTCAGCTGGTTTTATCTGGTGGCTACTGTCTTTTTTAAAATATTTATTTATTTGGTACATCTAGTCTTAGTTGCAGCATGTGGGGTCTTCCATTGTGATGCACAGGGTTCTCTCTAGTTGCATCACGTGAGCTCATTAGTTGCCGTGAGTGGGCTCCAGAGTGTGTGGGTTCATTAGTTGTGGCTCTTCGGCTTAGTTGCCCTTTGGCATGTGGGATCTTAGTTCCCTGACCACAGATCAAACCCATGTCCTCAGCATTGGAAGGTGGATTCTTTACCACTGGCTACTCTTGCATGGAAGGAACTCTGTGATGGCTTAGGTTGTGTTTTAAAATGTAGGTTTTTATTATTATTTGCATATGGCAAGGTCAACACATCAGGAGACATTGCCATTGAAGAGACAGCTTGTTGTACTCACAGATCCCAAGAGAAGGGAATATGCTATGACAGGCCACACAGGCAACCACCAGGGTTGGTCAGGAGGCAGAAAGATTGAGGGGAAAGCATAGGTAGATCCTTCATTGGGATTTCTGCAAGAAGGTGCAGGTCAGGCAAGGTGAGCAGGCCTGGGATTGGCTAGTTCGAATAATTTCAGCAGGTTCTGGGGTGTGAGGGCTGTCCCTAGTTGTTTGGTATCTCGGCTAGGCATAATGAGGGTAGGGTGATGGTAGCCTGGAGCATGAGAGCTCCATAAAAATGGTGTTTCATGGTATGGGATCTGGACTGGGGGGCTTGCACATGAAAGAAGCACTCACCATTGTTCTCATCCTCTGAAACCTGGATAACTTTGGGAGAGGTAATCCATTCAGGTGAGCATGGCCTCCTATATTAATCATCAAAGAACAGAAAATAAAAATACATGTTTAGGGACTTCCCTGGTGGTCCAGTGGCTAAGACTCCACACTCCCAATGGAGGGGGCCCAGGTTCTATCCCTGGTCAAGGAACTAGATGCCAAGTGTGGCAACTAAGACCCGATACAGTCAAATAAATAAATATAAATATTAAAAAAACTGAAGAGGGCACCATTTGAAAAAAAAATGCATGATTAATATAGGCTGTTACCTCTTTTGATGACTTGGTACCTTGATTGTTTTTCTTGCCTACTGCTTCCTCTGAGGATGGTCAGGCCCACCCAAAAACAGGTTGGAGGGAGAACAGAAATCAGCTAGGCAGCCCCTTCCCATAGAAGCTTGGTACGAGATGCAGTCTGTGCATGAGGGTTTTTCAGGCCTCCTGGAACCCTGGGAGTTGTTTATTTAATGTTTCTTCATTTAGGGGAGATTGCTCTTTCTGAAACTGCTTTGTGTTGGTGACTGCATCTCCTTTATCTGATTAGTCCTGCTTCTTAGAGTCATTCAAAACCTTTTTTTCCCTCCATGGTACCATATATTTTTCCTTTGAGTCTATAGTACTTTACACTCAAATTCTGGAACTATGATGTGGTATTTCTCTCCTGATGATTCCTAGCAGGTGGCTTAGCTCAGTGACTGGTAATGGCAGGGGCTGTTTATGTTATGGAGAAAGCAAGTAGATGTGTGTGTCTGTGGATCTTTGATTTCCGTGTCTATAGTCTTTGACTTCCCCTCCATATCTATTTCCTCCTTTACTGTTCTTTCAGCTCATCTCTTACATGTACCAGCATTACCTGTTGCTTTGACATCTGTTCGAAGAACTCTCTATTAGCCTGCCTATGACAAAGACATTTGGGCTCTTGGGGGAGTAGAGGTCATATTTATTTATTTTTTAAAAGTTTTTCTATTTTATTTTTATGTATTTATTTATTTTGTTTATTTTGGGTTGCACCGGGTCTTCACTGCTATATGCGGGCTTTCTCTAGTTGTGGTGAGCAGGGGCTACTCTTCATTTTGATGTGCGAGCGTCTCATTGTGGAGGCTTCTCTCTTGGTGTGGAGCAAAGGCTCTGGGCACCCAGGATTCAGTAGCTGCCGCACACAGGCTCTGAAGTTGTGGTGTGCAACTCCAGGGCGTGTGGGTTCCAGAAGTTTCAGCTTGAGTGCCTGAGCTTCAGTGGTTGTACCAAGTGGGCTCAGTAGTCGTGGCACATGGGCTTGGTTGCTCCATGGCCTGTGGAGGCTTCCTGGACCAGGGATCAAACTCATGTCCCCTGTATTGGCAGGTGGATTCCTACCAACTGCGCCCCTAGAGAAATCTTGAGGTCATTTTTAAAAGATGATATGGTGGGTGACTCAGTGGTTAAGAATTTACCTGCCAGTGCAGGAGACCCTTGATTTGATCCCTGGGTCAGGAAGATCCTCTGGAGAAGGAAATGGCAACCCATTCCAGTATTCTTGCCTGGAGAATCCTGTGCGCAGAGGAGCCTGGGAGGCTGAAGTCCATGGCGTTGCAAGAGAGTCAGACACAACTTAGCAACTAAACAACAACAACAAAATGATAAGATTTATTGAGTCTTACTATGTGCCAGACATTGTGGTAAGCATCTTCCATTCATTAACTAATGTATTCTGTCCCCAAACCATCTCGGGTATGTATTCCCATTGTACAGACGAGGAAACTAAGACCAAGAGACTTCCTAAAGACCACAAAGGTAGCAAGGCCAGAATTTGGACCCATACCTGATTCCAAGGTATTCCAAGTCTGATTCCAAGACTATATTTACCAACTTGACTAGATAATGGTTTGTGTGTAGTCCTTAGCTACTTTTGTGTCTGTGATTCATTCATGTCTTTCTTCATCTAATAAAGTCCTAGAAACTCCAGAATTCCTGAGTCATCAATAAAAAAGTCCCAAATTTTGGACTCTGGACAAAACTGTAAGGAAAGGAAATTTGTCTGCAGGGTCTTCATCTTCCTCTAATTTATTCAACTTTTTCTTTAGATGTTCAGTGGCCTCCTGGTCTCTCCTTTTCCTCATTGTTGTTGTTGTTCAGTTGCCAAGTCATGTCCAACTCTCTGCGACCCTATGGACTGCAGTATGCCAGATTTTTTTGTCCTTCACTGTCTCCTTGAGTTTGCTCAAATTCATGTCCATTGAGTCAGTGATGCCATCCACCCATCTCATCTTCTGTTGCCCCTTTCTTCTCTTGCCCTCAATCTTTCCCAGCATCAGGGTCTTTTGCAATGAGTCAGCTCTTCCCATCAGGTGGCCTAAGTATTGGAGCTTCAGCTTCAGCATCAGTCCTTCCAATGAATATTCAGGATTTATTTCCTTTAGGATTGACTAGTGGACAAAACATGGTCCACTGGAGAAGGGAATGGCAAACCACTTCAGTATTCTTGCCTTGAAAACCCCATGAACAGTATGAAAGGATAAGGTTGTTGTAAGGATCAAATGGGTTGCTATTCTGAAGCACTTAGAACAGTGCCTGGCACATAATAGAGTATATAACCATTTGTTAAATAAATAACAGAAAGGAACATCCAACTCTAGCATCCTACTGTGTGGATGGGTCCTTAGGTACTGGGGGGAAGTCACAGGATGTAATTGTGTTGGACACCCAGATCTACCTTTGTATCTCTCTTGGGTCATCCACTGGCAACTCTTGATTGCTCACGAATTAATTTTCAGCACTGAATGCAGCTTCCTCCTCTCTACCACTTAGGTGGGTCTCAGGAATAGGCCAGAGAGGACAAAGGCAAAATTCATTGACTCTCACCTGTACAATGAATTGAGATATTTCCAGTTGTCACAACTGGTGTGAAGCTGGCATCAAATGAGTAGAGACTACGGATTCTGCCAAACATCCGGCAGTGCAAGGACCAGCCCCCAAAGAATTATCCGACCCCTAAGAGCAAGCGTGCAGAGGTTGAGAACCTTGGTTGGACTTTGTTAAGGTGGCAGTTTTTGAGATACATTTGATCTCATCTGAGTTATAGAGTCATTTGTTGTTGTTTAGTCGCTAAGTCATGTCCAACTCTTTGTGACTCCATGGATTGTAGCCCGCCAGGTTCCTCTCTCCATGGGATTCTCCAGGCAAGAATACTAGAGTGGGTAGCCATTCCCTTCTCTAGGGGATTGTCCTGACCCAGGGATCGAACCCGAGTCTCCTGCATTGGCATGCAGATTCTTTACCACTGAGCCACTTGGGAAGCACCTGCAGAGTTATTAGAAATCAGCAAGCTTGAAAGGCCTTGCAGACCCACTCTGCTCCCAGGTGAGGCTATTTGAGCTGAGCACCTCTCCATATTTCTTCTTTGAGCAGAAAATTCTACAGAGGGAGTTGCTGGAAGTAAAAAATCCATCAGTTCTCATTTTACCAGGCATTTAGGAAAATAACTTTTCTCCTGCAGAAGAAATTACATGAATTACATTAAAATGGTGCTAAGGTAATAAAATTACATGCTCAGGATTCTTCTGAAAACTTCCTTTGTCTGGCAGAGTAATTTGAGTGTGGGAAAGACAGTCTTCCCAGCCACCACACTTTCACATAAAGAGGAACAGAGGAAATTGGCTCCATCATGCCATTGCTGCAAGTACCACTCTGTGAAATTCCAATTTGTAAAAAATCTGCAGATTTAATCACAAGGCAAACCTTCTGATGCAGATCCTTGAGAACAATGACTTGGGTTTTACTTTAAATGCATATTTATAAGGGAAACTTCAAATCACCATATGAATGGTGGTAACCCCAGACGGGCAAATACTCTTGGAACTGGGCAGAAATGGACTCTAATGTTGTGAGAATCATCCTCACTTTTGGTGTTGGTGCTGTTTGGAAGGAAATAGATGAAAAATGCACACGTGATGAGACAAATCTCTTCGCTTCCAGCGTGCTAACATTTTTAGCTCAGAGGGGGGAAAAAAAAATCCTCGTTTTAATGTACAAGAAAACCGAAATGACGGGGGAAAGTGACATCTGTTCTTAAGATTCCCGGTGAAAACGTCATTTAGAGGCAAACTGATGCATGTGACATGTTGGCCGAGGCCATGAGGGATGAGGCTGTACGTGCTGGAGAGATCATGGAGACAGAAGCATCCTTGCTTTTGTGGATGGTGGGGCTTGAGCCGCTTTTATTTATTTAATTTTAAAAATATCTTCATGACTTAAAAAAATAATTTTATTAATTTATTTTGGGCTGTGCTGAGTGTTGCTGTGTGGGCTTTTCTCTTGTTGCGGTGAGCAAGAGCTACTCTCTAGTTGCGGTGCACAGGCTTCTCATTGCCGTGGCTTCTCTTGTTGCGGAGCTTGGGCTACAGGGCATGTGGGCTCAGTAGTTGCAGCTCCCAGGTTCTAGAGCACAGGCTCAATAGTTGTGCACAGGCATACTTGCTCTGCAGCGTGTGGGATCTTCCTGGATCGGGTCAAACCCATGTCTCTTGCATTGGCACGAAGATTCTTTTCCACTGATCCACCAGGGAAGCCTGGTTTGAGTTTTTAGAAGAGTGGTTCTCAACCAGTGGTGACTGTGCCTCCCAGGAGACATTTGGCAACATTTGGAGACATTTTTGTTTGTCTGGGTTCTGCTGGCACCTCATGAGTAAAGGCTAGGGATGTTGTGAAGCATCCTGTGAGGCACAGGGCTGCCCCCCACAACAAAGACTCACCTGGTCCAAAATAATAACAGAGGTTGGGAAACCCTGTATCGGAACTTCTATTCCTTCATCTATAGAGTGAGAGTACCTGCTACACCTCTTCCACCTGCCTGTTCTAAGGATGCAGGAGAATGCTTTCCACAAGTGATGGTTGACTTCAGTGATAATAGAGATTTCTAAGGCATTCGTTGATTTTATTTCTCTACCTAAACTCCACCATGTTTCCCCACTGGCTCAATCCTCCTGCAATGCAGGAGACTTGGATTTAATCCCCTGGTCAAGAAGATCCCTTGGAGGAGGAAATGGCAACCCACTCCAGTATTCTTGCCTGGGAAATCCCATGGACAGAGGAGCCTGGCAGGCTACAGTCCATGGAGTCCCAAAAGAGCCGGACACAACTTAGTGACTAAACAACAAACAAACTACCATAGCCACAGAACGCTTCCTAAAATGCAAATCTGACTCTGCTGTTTCTCTCCTGAAAGCCTATATGTGGCTTTCCATCGACTCCTGTAGTACATCCTAACTGATCTTCACAGCCTTGGTTTTCAACGCTGCCCTTCTCCCTTCTACACCCCCGCGCCCCACACCACGATCAGGAATGCAGTGGAATATACTCTCCCTCACCTCCACATCTTCGTACTCACTCTTTTCTTTCCTGAATCCTTCCAGCACACTCCTTCCTTTCTGATTTCACCTACTTGTTCTTGATGGCCTTAGCCTCCATGTCACCTCCTCCAGGAAGTCTTCCCTTATTGCCCCAGGTCAAGTACTTGACAAGCTAGCACAGTTCAGTAAACAGTTGTTGAATGAAGTAATGAATAGATGAATTAATGAGATCTTTGAGTATAGCTGTTTTTAAGAGAAAATAGCTCATTTCAATTTGTCTCCCTTCTTTCTCCTTGGGTCACTGTTATGATTATGCTAATGGGTGACAGTCCAAAGGGGGAAGGTTGCTGAGAAGAGCCCAGCAGAGGGTCAAGATACTCTTTAACTTTGACCAGTGGCCTTGACATAATCCAGAGGGACATGTCCTTGGGTGAGAATAGCCACCTGAGAGTGAATTAACTGCTATTTTCTGGAAAATAGATTAGTCAGGGAGAGATGACAATTTAGTGAGTTGCTGGTAGCTCTGGGATTTGTGTGTGTGTGTGTGTGTGTGTGTGTGTGTGTGTGTGTGTGCTCAGTTGTGTCCAACTCTTTGTGACCCCATGAACTGTATGTAGCTTGCCAGACTCCTCTGTCCATGGGATTCTCCAGGCAAGAATACTGGAGTGGGTTGCCACTTCCTTCTCCAGGGGATCTTCCTGACCCAGGGATGGAACCCACATCTATTGCATCTCCTGCATTGGCGGGTGGATTCTTTACCACCAGCGCCACTTGTGAAGTTCATATTCCAGACTATTTTTTATTGTGTGTCCCACTGAATTTCACATTCTTTGCTACATAATTAAGCTTCTGGAGGACAGAAACAACATCTTAATGTATATCCTCTCAAAGTGCCTGATAAAGAAAACCTTTCTGCTAAAAGTCTTTCCATAATGATATGCAATGTCCCCATTTTACAAATGAGTAAACTGAATATTCTCAAAGAGGGTAACTGTGTCCTACAGTGAGTTAGCAACCAAACCAGGACTCAGGAAAAAAAAAAAAGGCATAGCTTCATTGGAGACAAATTATAGAAGCTGCAATGTCTTTAAATTTAGAAAACAAAGTTAGCTCCCGCCAGAGCTGCGAGGCAGTTTTGACGTCTTCTGAAAGCCTCTTCTCCCATCCAATTTTATTTCTTAAAGCAGGAAGCCAGAGCTCACAGGGACACTTGCCTCGTCTCCCCTTCCATTTATCAGTATTTTTGCCTCTCATTATACCCGTGGCCTAGTTTTCTTGGGCTCTTTAGATGTCAATGAGCGTATTACACTAGGTATTGTCCTTGAGAGTTTTTGAAGTTCTTTAGGCTTTATGAACAAGGTCTCTGACTCCAGCTGAGTGCCACGGATGACTTTGGCTCTGCTCTATTTCCTCAAGAAATCTAAAGGATGGTGTTGTCATCTTCCAAAACAGAAACTGATGAAGGCTGCCCTCATACCGAGAGCGTCCCCCCTTTTCTCAGAGGCAGCAGAGAAATTGCTAAAACTGAGTTTCGGTGTACAAGGTGCTCCTGTCTCCTAACCACCAAAGAGTGAGCTGTGGCTCTGGAAGAACGGAGCCTGTGGTTTGGGGGATGCAAGGCGACTGGTGCCGAAGCCCAGAGAGAAGGGAGTCAGCGTTTCACGTTACGATTCCATTATGGGGGAGCAGGAGCCAGCCTGCCTGAGAGTCACGTGTCCTGGGCACAGGGCCCCGTGACACTGAGTTCTGTCTTTGGATCCGGGTCTCAGGTGACTGTGGGCTTTTGAAAGGGGACCTGGGTCTACGTTTGTCTTCTGCTCTAGGCTTTATCCAACCTAGTGTAAAAAGGACTAGCAGTTCCCAGCAGACTCTCATGAAGCTGTTTTGGCATCTCGCGGGGTTGGAGGGGAAGATGGAGGGAGTTTAGCTCCAGGCTTAGGAAGGGGGTGTGGAGCTGAGGGCTAGCTCCTCAGTGGGTGGAGTGGGCTCCTGAAATCTAATTTAAGGGACTCCGAGAAGACTCACTCACACCCCCAGACACCACCCCTTCAGATGTCGGAAATGTCAGCTAGAGCACCCATCACTGCTGAGATGTCCATCACGTCTTTCCACAGCTTCCTGCAACGGGGCAGCACATTCGGTCTGTAACACGTCCACGTGGGTGGTTTTCTCTAGCCAGCTTTCCCTCCTGATTGCAGACGGAAGGTGGTGGGGTGAGGCATGAAGCCAAAAGACACACAAAAGTGGCTGCCACTGACTGCAGTCCCCAGAAGTTCTTCCAGCTGGCTCCGTTTCTTTTTAACACACTAATGTAAAACACCAGTGTCTGTGTTTCAACAAGTTGGGGAATAACATGAGGGTGTGCTCCTTTTAACACTCAACTTTTTCAGAAGTGGAGGATCTGGAGCTGGCCGGCAGAGACTCTCATGCTCGCCCTACCATTTATGAGCTTTGTGGTCTTGGATGATCCACTCAACCCCTCCACATCTGTTTCCTTATCTGTAAATGGGAACACTTATAACATAGGCTTATTTGAATGATTAAGTTAGAATAACATACGCTTTCTGTCCTAGTGCTTGTACACATACACAAAAAAGTCCTTATTGGGACTTCCCTGGTGGGCCAGAGGTAAAGAATCCACCTTCCAGTGTAGGGGACTTGAGTTTGAACCCTGGTTGTGGAACTAGGGCTTCCCTGGTGACTCAGAATCTGCCTGCTATGCGGAAGACTTGGGTTCGATCTCTCAGGTTGGGAAGATCCCCTGGAGAAGGGAATGGCAACCCATTCCAGTATTCTTGCCTGGAGAATCCCATGGACAGAGGAGTCTGGCAGGCTACAGTCCATGGGGTTGCAGAGTCAGACATGACTGAGCGACTAACTCCTTAGGGAACTAAGATCCCACATACCATGGGGCAACTAAGCCTCTACACCATAAAGAGAATTCTCACACTGTAACAAAGACCCACTACAGACAAAAAAAAAAAAAAAAAGATAAGCAGCAAGAATTTGCTGTATAACACAGGGAATTATATTTAGTATCTTGATTAACTTATAATGGAAAATAATCTGAATAAAATATGTAAAACTGAATCACTTTGGTGTGCATCTGAAACCAAAACAATATTGTAAATCAACTATACTCCAATTAAGAAAAGTTATTACACCACTATGACGGGGTGTACGTCAAAAGGACAAGAGGGCTGACAGAGCTCATGATGGCAAAGCTGGAACATTTCAAGCAACAGAAACATTAATATCAATAAACATCCATGAGTCCATACTATCAAAGAAATATTTAAACATGTATACAAGTGGGGAAAAGAAATAGATTTCCTGAACAGAAGAATTCCAGATAATTTATGTAGACATATCATCCTCAAGGGACTTCCCAGGTGTTGACAGTGGTAAAGAACTCCCCTGCCAGTGGGGGCAGGAGATGTAAGAGACCCTAGTTCGACCCCTGGGTCCCTGGGTTGGGAAGGTCCCCCGGAGAAGGGAATGGCAGCCCACTCTAGTATTCTTGCCTGGAGAATCCCGTGGACAGAGGAGCCTGGTGGAATGTGGTCCATGTGGTCGCAAAGAGTCAGACACAACTGAAGCGACTTAGCATGCACCCAGAACATCATGATCAAGGATGAGTCTCACAGCTGGCCACTCCCTTAAGTGGGGGCTACACACAGTTACTTCCTTCTAAATAGGACAGTATAAAGGGGAGGGGGAGAATAAAAGAGTAATTCACAGTGCAGACATTTTGACAAATGTCAAATGATCTCAGCCAGTGATCAAGGTTAAAATCAACAACCATGAATCATGTTGATACTAGGTGCCCTTGATATGATGTGATAAAAATGGCAATTTATCTCTGTGGTCTCCTTCTCCAAACCCCATAACCTCAGCATAATCATGAGAAAAACATGAGACTAATCCCAGTGCAGGGAATCCTACAAGATACGTGACCAGTATTTCTCAAAAATGTCAAGGTTATCAGAAACAAGGAACGTCTGATAAACTGTCATAGCCAAGCGGATCCTACAGGGATGTCAGCTAACTGTGATGTGGTCCTGAGTGGATTCTGGAACACAAAAAGAACACTAGGTAAAAATAAAGAAAATATGACTAAACCAGGGCATTAGTTAATAACCTTGCATCCATTGGCTCATTAACTATAATAGATTACCGGAGTAATCTTGGGCTTCCTTGGTGGCTCGTATGGTAAAGAATCTGCCTGCTTCAGGAGACGTGGATTTGCTCCCTGGGTTGGGAAGATCCCCTGGAAAAGGGAATGGCTACCTACTCTAATATTCTTGCCTGGAGAATTCCATGGACAGAGGAGCCTGGTGGGCTACAGTCCATGGGGTGCAAAGAGTCATACATGATTGAAAGACTGACATTTTCACTTCACATTTCACCAAAGTAATCTAAGGCATTGATAATCCAGGACACTGGGCTCAGGGTGTAGGGGAGTTCTTTGTGTTGTATTCTCAGATTTTCTATAAATCCAAAAGTGTATTGAAAAACAGTCTATTTTAAAAATAGTAATTATTATTATTATCATTATCACTATTTGTTTTCTGGAGTTCTCTCTCCTGTGAAAACTTTCAAGGCTCCTGTTAAGTCTAAGACAACAGTCCCAGTTACTACTGCTTTTGATAGCAAGGAGACCAGCTCTTTTTGGTTCTGATTGGTATGGTTCCCAACCAGCTTGGGTGATCTGGCTGTCCACATGCTCTTCTAGTGAGGCATTCTTTGGTGGTAGAATGGTGAGCATATAGCTGCCTTCCTGGCTCTTCCAGGGGAATACATATTAATTCTGAAAATGTTGACCCAGCAGCCTGACAGGACCCATGTCCAGTAAAGAAGTGTTTGGTAAACTAGTTCATTCCAGGCAAAATCAATCATTTCTTTCTCTGTCAACACTGCCTTGTTACATACTTCGGGTGACTCACACATCACATTGGATCTTCATTATTCATCTCTACCCATCTGTGAACTCCCCAGGGGAGGAGAGTTTTCTCATTTATCTCTGTACTTCCAGAACTTAATCTTAAGCCCAGCATAGATGACAAAAAAATTGATGACTGAATGGAGGACTGGGCAGCACTGTTTAAACTTGCAAAGCTGAAACTCAATTTGATTGCCTATGCCAAAGGAGAAGAGGTGGTGGGAGAGACTGTATTTTCCAAAGTTGGCGACAGCAATATCTCCCATTCCACATTCTGTTTTTTCAGTGTGGCCTTCACCCTTCTCTCGCAGCGTGGTGAAGTCTATGTCCTTTCCTCCTGAAAGGAGTCGACCTTTTGGAGTGCATGGACCAATAGCATATGGCAGAAGTGGTACCATGTGAGTTTGGAGGTTACATCATAAAAGTTCCATAGAGTTCTCTGGCTTTCTCTCTTGGGATGCTCACTCTTGGAATCCAGCCCCTATGCTGTGAGCATGCCCAAGCATGGATATAGAGAGACATGCTTTGAGAGGAACTGAAGTCCTGGTCCATGTCCTCAGCTGAGCTTCCAGCTGAGAGCCAGTGTCAACGTGCCAGCCATCTTGGAAGGGGATTCTTCAGCCCCCAGCCAAGCTACTCCAGCTGCTGGTGTGTGGAACAGAGACCAGCTAGCTCATCACACCCTGTCCAACTTCATGAGCCAAGTCAATAACTGCTGTTGTTTCAAGCCACCACGTTTTGGAGTGTGTTAGGCACGGATAACCAGAGCATATGGGAAAATAAAATCCAACTGATTGAAAATAAGACTTGTGAGTTATTTTACTTTCCTTCCTATTTCATGCAAAAAGCCTTCTGAGGCTATAATTGTTTTTTCACCATAAGTGTGAATTGACTGAGAGCGATAGAGCCACATTTGGAAGTGAGTAACTGCAAGGATCTCAAAATGATAATTTAATTAATGTGTTTATAAATCAATTAGCTAATTCAGCAGTCATTTGCATACCCATCGTGGCCCAAGTCCCTGGCTGAGGGGTGGTACCTGTCACTGAGTAACCCAGACATGGTGCTCTGTCTTAATGAAGTTTAGCATTCTAGTGGGAAAAGTAAATAAACAGTTACACGATCAGTTTAGATTAATAATTCATTCCATCTCAGGAGTGGAAAAAACTGGAGGATATTTATCCTAGAAAGTGGCTTCTTCAAGTATCTGAGGACTGTGCCATGGTTGATTCTCATGGCGAAGGCTTCCTCACAGCATGGTGACTGGGAGGCTGCTCAGTTGATGACAGTGTCCTTCTGTGGGATGCTTTTCCACTCCCCAGTACACAGGTGGGCTCTCAGCGTCAAGATCTGCCTAGGTGACTCCACTCCTCTCACCAGAGTTGACTAATCTGGGAGGGATGAGACCTGACTCGGGCTGACCCAGTCACATTCTTGGAGCTGTGGGTAAGGCTTGTTAATGGTGGTGCTGGAGATGATCAGTTCAGTTCAGTCGCTCAGTCGTGTCCGACTCTTTGTGATCCCATAGACTGCAGCACACCAGGCCTCTCTGTCCATCACCAACTCCCGGAGTTTACTCAAACTCATGTCCATTGAGTCGGTGATGCCATCCTACCATCTCATCCTCTGTCATCCCCGTCTCCTCCCACCTTCAATCTTCCCCAGCATCAGGGTCTTTTCAAATGAGTCAGTTCTTCACATCAGCTGGCCAAAGTATTGGAGTTTCAACTTCAGCTTCAGCATCAGTCCTTCCAATGAATATTCAGGACTGATTTCCTTTAGGATGGACTGGTTAGATCTCCTTGTTGTCCAAGGGACTCTCAAAAGAGTCTTCTCCAACACCACAGTTCAAAAGCATCAATTTTTCGGTGCTCAACTTTCTTTATAGTCCAACTCTCACATCCATACATGACTACTGGAAAAACCATAGCCTTGACTAGACAGACCTTTGTTGGTAAAGTAATGCCTCTGCTTTTTAATATGCTGTCTAGGTTGATCATAACTTTTCTTCCAAGGAGCAAGCATGGTTGCAGTCACCATCTGCAGTGATTTTGCAATCCCAAGAAATAAAGTCTGTCACTTTTTCCATTGTTTCCCCATCTGTTTGCCATGAAGTGATGGGACCAGATGCCATAATCTTAGTTTTCTGAATGTTGAGTTTTAAGCCAACTTTTTCACTTTCCTCTTTCACTTTCATCAAGAGGCTCTTTAGTTCTTCTTCGCTTTCTGCCATAAGGGTGGTGTCATCTGCATATCTGAGGTTATTGATATTTCTCCCGGCAATCTTGATTCCAACTTGTGCTTCATCCAGCCCAGCATTTCTCATGAGGTACTCTGCATATAAGTTAAATAAGCAGGGTGACAATATACAGCCTTGACATATTTCTTTCCTGATTGGGAACCAGTCTGTTGTTCCATGTCCAGTTCTAACTGTTGCTTCCTGACCTGCATACAGATTTCTCAGGAGGCAGGTAAGGTGCTCTGGTATTCCCGTCTCTTGAAGAATTTTCCACAGTTTCTTGTGTTTCACTCAGTCAAAGACTTTGGTGTAGTCAATAAAGCAGAAGTAGATGTTCTTCTGGAACTCTCTTGCTTTTTCGATGATCCAGCGGATGTTGGTAATTTCATCTCTGGTTCCTCTGCCTTTTCTAAATCCAGTTGAACATCTGGTTCACGGTTCATGTATTGTTGAAGCCTGACTTGGAGAATTTTGAGCATTACTTTACTAGCGTGTGAGATGAGTGCAATTGTGCCGTAGTTTGAGCATTCTTTGGCATTGCCTTTCTTGGCAATTGGAATGAAAACTGACGTTTTCCAGTCCTGTGGCCTCTGCTGAGTTTTCTGAATTTGCTGGCATATTGAGTGCAGCACTTTCACAGCATCATCTTTTAGGATCTGAAATAGCTCAGCTGGAATTCCATTACCTCCAGTGGCTTTGTTTGTAGTGATGCTTCCTATGGCCCTCTTGACTTCACGTTCCAGGATGTCTGGCTCTAGGTGAGTGATCACACCATCGTGATTATCTGGGTCATGAAGATCTTTTTTGTATAGTTCTTCTGTGTATTCTTGCCACCTCTTCTTAATATCTTCTGCTTCTTTTAGGTCTATACCATTACTGTCCTTTATTGATGGTTTGGTGATTTTTCCTGATGAGATTAGTCCTGAACCTGTCCCAATTTCTCCTCTCCCTAAGCCTGATTCTCCTCCCCACCATCCTGTCTTCTTCCTCCTCTTGCTCTTTCAGCTTCTTCCCCTTCTCCTTCTTGATCTAATCAGATGTCCAACATCTTTCCAGTCAATTTCCTTTAAGGCTAAAACTACCTAGAGTGATTTTTGTTATGTACAATGACACCAAACCTTCACTAATACAAACTACAAGAGGGATTATCCCTGTCCTTTAAGACTCCCATGGGATAGAATTAAAACCAAGGATCAGAAGTCACAGCAGGAGAAATTTCAGTTGCATATGTGAAAGAATGTTCTAAGGACCAGAAATATGCATAGACTCAGGTAGTGAGCTTCCTGTCCTTGGAGGTTTTCAGACAAAGTCTGGCTAACCACTTAGATATGATGTTATCAGAGAATTGAGGCATTTACTTCAAAATTGGGCTGCCAAATGATGATGATGATGATGATGGTGGTG
The DNA here is from genome assembly GCF_910594005.1 of Cervus elaphus. Classification (NCBI taxonomy): domain Eukaryota; kingdom Metazoa; phylum Chordata; class Mammalia; order Artiodactyla; family Cervidae; genus Cervus; species Cervus elaphus. The sequence goes on along the minus strand of NC_057824.1, from coordinate 27,124,696 downwards.
GTCATGGCAGCTAAGAGTTTTGTGCACTTACTGTTTTACCATGATAAGTATTTAACATACATTGTTAATCCTCCCAGTAACTCCATGAGGAAATTTTGTTACTATAACCGTATGGCAAAATGAGGAAGCTGAGCCTTCAGAAGTTAGGTAAGTCACACAAGGTCATTCATTCGATGAGCCAGATTTTAGACTCTGTGGGAACCTAGGAATGATGCTCTAGTTTTAGGTGAAACATCTTACTCCAGCCCCCAAAGCTCATAGGATTTCACCTCTTCTTCTTTATTCCACATCTCAGAATGGTTCAAAATTAAAAGGTAAAGCAAAAATCTTGGGTAGTTATACCCTGAATAGTAGAGAATACTTCATATGAAAAAAAATTCAGGCATACGAGACTCAGGCATATTAGACCTGCTTGAATCAGAAAATGGTAGAAAAAATGGTCCTCAGAGCACCATGTTCAAGTGGAGATGCTCACTAAATATATCCCCACAAGTTGCTGCCTGCATTTTTTTCTTTTTTTTTCTGTCACTCCTCCCAGTTTGAACATTTACCTGAATCATGTCTACTCTCTCTTTCTGGACTAAATGAGCTTTATTATAATAATAATAATAATAATTAGTGTTTTGTTTAGTTTGAAAACTCAGCACATCCCTCCCAGCTCTGAATGATTTACTTTGCGATGGATATTGGTGCTGACAGAAGGTGTGCTGTGTGGCGGAGACAATTTGAATTGCCAATAGCCTGTTTGATGAGTTTCCCAGAAGCAGACATGATTCAGTTCTGCAGCAGTTTCTTTTAGAAATGTGTCTAAAAACAATCCCCCACCTCTACCTGATCATTTATCATTCTTTTAAATCACAGGGAAAAAGGGAAGGTTCCTATCACTTTCTTTATTGAATAAAAGAGACAGACTGGGAGAGATCCCATTGAATACTGAACAGACTCCAAGCACCTAATTACAGCGTTTACCTGCAGAGTTCCCTTTGCAGAGGAGGCGCCAAGCCCTGCATCTCTCCCCACCTGTTTCTGATGTGTTTCTGCCTGCCTGGCAGGTTAACATGGCCAATCCAGTGCCTGCCTCTTTAATTGAATACTTAAGTGCATCCCTGTTGCAGGGTGAAGAGCAGATCTTCTAAGAATCTTCTGTGCTTTTGTTAAGCCTATCAGGATGTTTCCAAGGAGATGGAGACAACAGAAGGCAAACGGTGGTCGTTGCATCCCCTCAGGAGCTTGTTTACCCAACTGTGTTTGGAAACTCATTACTTCATTATGCAGCTCTAGTATCCCAAGCAGGTGATGCTTGCATTTAGGAGCCAATTGTGTGCCTTCCATGCACCGTACATCTAAATTCCCCCCAATAAGCTATTTTAGGTATAGAAAGAGAGCCACATTAAATTCTCTGGACCTACAACTTCTGCTCACTTGACATAAGAGACACTGGTTTGTTAAAGCTGGGATGCAGTCTGAGTCCCAGGCACAGGATGTGGGAGTACGTTTGGGAGCCCTTGGATGATACTGATAATAATAGCTTAAGTTTCTCGAGACCTTAACCATATGCCAGGTACTCTTGAGGGGTGGGGGAGCCCAGGTTAACATCTCATTTCCATTGTTAACAGGGAAAACAAAACTTTGGCTCTCTGCATCTCAGAACCATCAGGAATCTGCTCTAACCACAAAGAATAAAGCTGTGAAAACCACAACCTGGGTTAATTCCTGTAACCACAGGGCAACTGTTTTTAAGAATATGAGTACCCTTGCAGTCATAGGCAAAAAAGTGACAAGTTCTGTGACCTTGGGGATGTATCTTTTTTGGTTTTACTCACTGTTGATTTCTGTTACCTTAACTTATAGCTTATCTTATAGCATAGAAGTCAGCACACTTTTTCTGGAAGGAAGCAGATATCAAGTGTTACAGACTTTGTGAGCCATGTGGCCTCTGTCGTGTAAAGGGAAAATAAAAATGGAGTCAGTATTGCTAAAATGGAGCTAGGAGGCCACTGAGGAAGTGGGGCTTATGGATGGAATCTTGCCTTTTGACCAGTTATCTTTTTTTTAAAAAATGTACTTACTTATTATTGGCTGTATTGGGTCTCTGTTGCTGTGTGTGGGCTTCCTCTAGGTGCCGTGAATGGGGACTCCTCTCTAGTAGCACTCTCTCATTGCAGTGGTTTCTCTTGTTGCCGCGCACAGGCTCTGGAGTGCAGGCTCAATAGTGATGGTGCGTGGGCTTTGTTGCCCCACAGCACGTGGAACTTTCTCAGAGCAGGGGTCAAACCTGTGTCCCCTGTACTGGCAGGTGAAGTCTTAACCACTGGACCAGCAACGAAATCCTGAACACTTATCATCTCAATACAGGCATCCAGAACATTTGCATAGTGTTCTAGAAACTGAAGATATTTATCAGACCCTAGAATGATCGGTGACAGCCATCCCTTAAGGATCAATATTTCCTTCTTGTGTCAGAGTACCACCTCATGGCTGTTGCTTTTATAGAAGCCCTTGACTTTTCCTCTTCTTCAGAATGCTCTTTCAGTTTTACCCAATTTTATCTCCAGAATTGCTATTCTTAAGACCCCAAATAAAGTCTTTTGTTATTTGCAGCCTTCTGCTTTTTGTTATTGTTGTTGACAGTTGCAGTTATTCAACTCTACTCTTGTAGTGCAAAAGCAGCCATACACAATGAGTAGACAAAGGGACGTGGATGTGTTTCAATAAAACTTTATTTGTGAAAGGTGTAGGTGGCTCCAGGACTATAGCTTGCTGACTCAGATACAGTATATAGTAGGTTCAGTGTATAGTAAATTCAGAAACGTTGATGAAAAATAACCCTAAAGTAGAAAGTTCAAGCAAATGAAATTTAAAATGGAAAACCAGGGCTTCCCGATGGTCCAGTGGTTAAGAATTTCTCTGCCAATGCATGGGACACAGGGTTGATCCCTGGTCCAAGAAGATCCCCCATGCCACAGGGCAACTAAGCCTGTGTGCCACAACTACTGAGCTTGCACACTCTAGAGCCCGTGCTCTGCAACAAGAGAAGCCACTGCAATGAGAAGCCCACGCTCCACAACTAGAAAGTAGCCTCCGCTTACCACAGCTAGAGAAAGCCCATGTGTAGCAACAAATACCCAGTACAGCCAAAAGAAATGATAAATAAATAAATGCAAAGCCCATCTTTGTAAAAAATTTATGACAGTAAATACATGCTTATTGTAGAAAATTTGGAAAATATAAAAAAGTACATTAGAAGAAAGTAGAAATCCTGACCAAAAGATAGGCCCAGTTAAAAATTTGGTGAATAATTGTTTTCTTTTAGTCATTTTCCTATGCCTGCCTTTTTAAAAACTTGGTAAACAACTAGAATTTAAGATATACTATGCATTTGCTCTGTTTTTCTGGAAGGTGGCAGATGAAGCCAGCTTCCTTTGAAACTCTATTGCAAGAAGTGACTCTTCTGTTCAATGAAGAGACCTTCTTCAAGTCCGTCCAATCACCTGTATCTCTTGAGATCCAAAATCAGATTTCTTCCCATGATTTTAGGCTCTAAAAAATCCTAAAGTGCCTTTTGGATTGCAAAAGATTTACTTAAACATCTCAGTAGGTTTTCAGCACTGAATGCTTTATTGCTTGTATGTGGTGTAACTCATTTAACCAAAACCTGGCATTTCTTCTCTAGTTCTGAGTGCTTGGAAGTATCTGGGGTGCTGTTGGCAGAGGCCAGGACATTTTGAGGATGTCTTGCCTGAAAAGGGAAAGGAGGTCTGTGATAAATGGTTGAGCCATAGATGTTAATAACTTGGTATCAGAGTGAGCCTTTGGGAATTTTTTATTTCTGTGTCATAGACAGCAGGGACTTCCCAGTTCCCCTCTCCTGGGACACACACACACACACACACACACACACACGACATCCCTGCGTGCATCTTCGAGAGTGTTTGATCTGATCTGCATGCGTGCTCAGTCACATCCGACTCTCTGCAACCCCATGGACTGTAGCCCACCAGGCTCCTCTGTTTGTGGAATTTCCCAGGCAAGAATACTGCAGTGAGTTGCCATTTCCTCCTCCAGAGGATCTTCCCGACCCAGGGATCAAACTCAAGTCTCTTACATCTCCTGCATTGGCAGATGGGTTCTTTACCATCTTTACCAGTAGGGCCACTTGGGAAGCAAGTGAAATTAGCATTATGAAGAAAATTAAGTGGAGTGGTGTGACAGTGATAGAGGCAGGCAAAGGAGGGCAACATTCTATGCTGATTTCTGTCTAAAATGATCTCTTGGCTTTCTTGCTTGTTGGTTTTTTAACTATTTGGTTTTTTTTTTGGCAACTTAACTAAATGGACATCTTCTATATCAATAAATAATTTCCACACAAACACATAAAAATTTATATGGTATTCCATAGTAGCATACTTTATTTAATCAACCATAGAAATTTTAGGCTATTTGAAAATTTTTTAAACTTTTTAAGAAGCTAGAGCTTATGTTTTTGTACAGTTATTCTTTCTGATACTCATACTATTAATTCCTTAGTATAAACATCCTTAAATGGAATTTCTGGGTTAAAGTCTGTGCATCTGAAGTAACCAAAATAACCAGGAAAGAGGTCTGTGAGTGATGCCTTCTGAGTGGAGAGTGATGAGAGGCAGCCAGCCAGGGAAGGGTTTGGGACGTGAGGAAAGAGGGAACAGCAAGGACATTTCTTAAATGGTTTTCTGGCCAAAGTTCCCCCAGCTTCTCATCTGTGCGTTTCCCCTCTATTGAACAGCAACCTGTTAATTACGGGTTGCCAAACAGCGCTAGACTCTAGATTAGGTCAGTCTGGAACATCCAGGTTCTAATCAGAAACTTGGGAGCAAATTCAATGTGGAGATGAACAGACTTATTATCAGTGAGGGCTGTTTGGACTGCTGTTCAATTTTGGAAAATTCCTAAACCCTTGATTGGCTTCTGCCAAAAACCAGAGCTGAGTTTCTCCCCCAGAAACTGTCCCGGAACTGTGTGAGCACAGATATGTCTGGGAGCTACTGGCTTCCAGCAGATGAGATAAGAAATCTGTTAAATCACCGGCTAATAAAAACATACAAGCAAACACACCGGAAAAAAGTTCAGATTTGTGGTTAACCAAGGCAGGGCAGATTTGTGGTTAACCAAGGCAGGGATATTGGGGGGAGGGGAACTGGATGAAGGCAGTCAGAAGATACTGCGTATGTCCAATTATAAGATAAACAAGTCCTAGGAATGTAACATGTAACATGATGAATACACTGTAATTAATACTGCTGTATATTATATACTACACTTCATCTTAGCCAAAAGGCTGAGAAGCAATATGAAAGTTGTTAAGAGAGTAAATCCTCAGAGTTCTCATCACACACAATTTTTTTCTGTTTCTTTCATTTTGCATCTATGGGAGATGATGTTCACTAAACTTATTGTGATAATCATTTCAGGATGTATGTAAATCAAATCATGATGCTATACACTTTAAACTTATAAAATGTTCCATGTCAATTATATCTCCATAAAACTGGAAGGAAAAAAAATTTGTAAATTATTCTGCAGTTTCATCCGAGGGAAAGTAATAGCTGTGCTGGGGCTGTGGCAATCAAGTTTGGCTCCTTTGGGGGTGGTGGGGAGAAGACTGGGAGAGATTATGTATTTTTCATTCACTACTGACAGAGGTGTTTCTTTAGGTAATATTTGCACTCATCAGACTTGTGGAATGTACCAACATTCTGTGCTGTTTGAACCAGGAACACTGCCAGGAAAACGCAATGCACAAGAACTGTTCCAGTTATGAAGGTGATTTTGCTCTACTAAATTCTTACTGTGTATGTTAACACAAGGGCCATACCAAACCATCTTACACTGTAAATATGAACTGTAAAAAAATCTTTGTATAAAGATCTTTATGCAGGTATATTGATATAACATAATAGGAAAATATAAAATACAGTGTTTGTCCATCAGTAGAAAACTGGTGGAAAAAACTATGATGGTTAGTCATCTAGAAATAGACTGCAGAGGCATTTACTCATTTAGTGAACATTGTTGAATACCACCGTGTTCTGGGCAGTCTTCTGGGTAATGGAAGTGGAAAGATAAATAAGACACACTGCTTGTTCTCAGAGAGCTTGTTGTCTTTTGGGGAACTGAGTCATGGCTTTTGTAGTTGCTGACTGTTTAGCTTTGGGCTTCTTATCTCTGAACCTTGGTTTTCATGTCCACAAATCAACAGGACTCAGCCAGGTGACTGGTGGGGTATTTCCAGTACCAGTGGGGTATTTCCAGTGGTATTGTAGGGTTAGCAAAGGAAGCCCAAATAGGGCTCCATGATTAGAGCAAGACGGTCCCATGCTAATGGAGACAGGGACGTCTTCCAGGAACGAGATTCAGTAGAATCTTAGGTAGTTTATGAACTCAGCTGTGAGCTTGAACTTCGATTGAAATTGGCTTGGTTTCTTAATTAAGAGAAAACTCTCATGCAGTTCTGTTTGAGGTGAATTCTCTGGTCTATTTTATTCTATTTTTTTAAGATTTTAATTTAATTTTTATTTTATATTGGAGTATAGTTGATTTACAGGGTTGTGTTAGTTTCAGGTGTACACTAAGTGATTAATTATCCATTCTTTTTCACAAGCACATCTATCTCTTTTTCAGATTCCTTTTCCATATGAGTTATTACAGAATATTGAGTAGATCCCCTGTGCTATACAGTGGGTTCTTGTTGATTATCTATGTTATATATAGTGGTGTATAGGTGATAGTCCCAAACTCCTAATTTATTGTCCACCCCCCCCACCCCGCTACATTTCCCCTTTGGTAACAATATATTTGGTAACAATAGTCCAAGACTATTTCTGTGTATGTGTGTGTGTGTTTTTATATAAGTTCATTTGTATCTTCTTTTTTTTTTTAAGATTCCAGTTATAAGTGATATCATATGATATTTGTCTTTGTCCGATTTACTTCACTTAGTATCCTCTTTCTGGCCTTTATTTTTTAAGATAAAAAAAGAGATGCATTCTTTGAACTGCAGCTGCTGCTGCTAAGTCGCTTCAGTCATATCCAACTCTGTGTGACCCCGTAGACGGCAGCCCACCTGGCTCCTCTGTCCCTGGGATTCTCCAGGCAAGAATACTGGAGTGGGTTGCCATTTCCTTCTCCAATGCATGCATGCATGCTAAGTCGCTTTAGTCGTGTCCAACTCTGTGTGACCCCATGGACAGCAGTCCACCAGGCTCCTCTGTCCACAGGATTCTCCAGGCAAGAATACTGGAGTGGGTTGCCATTTCCTTCTCCGTTCTCAGAACTACTGACTGTAGAACTCACTGATAAGTTTCTAGGTAAATTTCAGATTTGGTTTGGAAACACAATTTTTAAGTAAGTAGAAAGAGAAGTAATGATCTAGCATGGATTCACAAGGCAAAAGCCATTCACTGAGCAAATCAAGAAACACATTTAGTTTTTGAGGCATATTTACGTGTATGTTTTAGGTATCATTTTAGGTACAGTGGACTGAACAGTGATTAAAACAGTTAAAAGAATTTTTTTCTTCTCTTGTGGTATTTGTATTCTAGAGGAGGTAAGAGGAGTAGCAGACAAAGAACAAGATAAATAAATAAAGCCAGTTAGAGTGTGAGATGATGGTAGGTCATATGGAGAAAAATAAGGCAAGGAAGGGGATAATAATACTCCCATTTCTTTATTTTAGTTTTAAAAAAGGTCATCACCTGGGAATGAGAAATGAGTGCCTAGTGATTATGGAGTCTCCTTTTGGGATGATAAAAATGCTTTGAAACTATATAGAAGTGATGATCATACAACATTGCAGTTGTAATATAAATGCCAATGAACTATGCTTAAAAAAGTGGGTAATTTTCTGTTATATGAATTTTTTTCCTCAATAATAAAAAAGAAGTCATCAGGACAGGATTTCGTTTTATTTTTTTAAAAGTGACATTTGATAAGGACCTGAAGGAAGTGAGGAAGGGAGTCCCTTTTTCCTTTAAAAAAAATTCTGTATATGAGTAAGTGAGATAACACTTGTGTTGGAAATATCCAGTGATGCATACCTGATGGGTTACCCGTGACTCAGGACCAGTGCTATACGGCCAGGGCTAGTTCACCTGACCCCACTGTCACAGCCAGGATTGAGATCATCTCCAGGCAGAAGCCAGAGGTGGACTGCCTGTGGGTGAAAGGTGAGCAACCTGAGAGGCAGCACATTACCTGAAGAAATGATTTAAATTGTTGCATCCAACTGGACTAAAATTTATTTTTTATTAAAATTTTAAAATATTTATGTATTTGGCTGCACTGGATCTTAGTTGCAGCATGTGGAATCTGGGTCCCTAACCAGGTATCAAACCTGGGCCCCCTGCACTGAGAGTGCAGAGTCTTAGCCGCTGGACCACCAGGGAAGTCCTTGGACTAAAATTTATTTTTTCTTTGATTCCTGCTCCATAGTCAATGGGGCTGCTCCATAGTCAGTGATGAGAAGTGCCATGTCAGTAATAAACTGCACTTCATTTGCATGTCTGAGAAGTAATGTGTGTAAACTTGAGACCCCAAATCAGTTGTATGTTCCTTATTTTTTGGAGAGATGGGGAATAATAAGGGTCCTGAACTCTTCTAAGTTTCTCTGACAGGTGTGTATGGGTGCTCAGTCACCCAGTTGTGTCTGACTTTGAGATTCCATGGTCTGTAGCCCGCCAGCTTCCTCTGTCCATGGAATTTTCCAAGCAAGATTCTTGGAGCAGGTTGCCATTTCCTACTCCAGGGAATCTTCCCCACCCAGGGATCGAGCCTGCGTCTCCTGCATTGGCAGGTGGATTCTTTACCATTGTGCCACCTGGGAAGTCCCTTCTTTAACAGGTATATGATCTCAAAAAAGTTAAGATGCTCCAGGCACCTTGCAAGCAAATATTTTGCTTGTCATAAATAGTAATGGGCATTCTAGGGCTGTGGCAATGAAGTTTGGCTCCTTTAGGTTGGTGGGGAGAGGATTGGGGAAGGTCATTTTATTTTCATCTTCTACTGACAGAGGTGTTTCTTTGGGTAATATTTGCACTCATCAGCCTTCTGGAATGTACCAACATTCTATGCTGTTTGAATCTGGACCATTGCCAAGAAAATACAATTCATAAGAACTGTCTAGATATGAGAGTGCTTTTGCTCTACTAAATTCTTACTATATATGTTAACACAGTGGGCTATACCAAACCATCCTACACTGTAAATATGAACTGTAAAAATCTTTGCATAAAGATCCATATGCAGGTATGTTGATATAACAGGAAAATATTAAATACAAACAGTCCATCAGTAGAAAACTAGTGAAAAAACTATGGTTCATCCAAATAATGGAATAATAATATACATGATAATAATGCAGCTATTAAAAGAGGGAAAGAGAGCTACGCATATTAAAATGAAGTAACCTTTAAGATATGTTATGAAGAACTCTGCATTTACATATACTTTCATTCATATAAAATGAATCTATAAATCCATATGGGTATATTATATATTCTTACCTGTATCTATATCTACACCTATCTAAAACAATGTTAATTTCTATTTTGCTGCTTTTATATAAACAGAATATTTCTGGTAAGCTATAGGAATCTAATACTCTTGGTTGCCTCAGGGAGAAGACTGAGAGATAGTATAGGTGGGGAAGCAGACACAGAGAAGAATTATTCTTCATTTGAAATTCTTCCATTCTATTTGTTTTAAAAATAAATATTTTCACATATTACTTGTTTTTCCAAAAAATTAGAAATGATTGGATTAAAATACATGTTTTCCTGATTGGGAAAAAGAAGCCAGCTGCACATAAATACACAGTACCTAGGGTTGAAGGTAATTAAATTAACAAGCAGAATCTAGTTTTTACTAGATTGCAGCTTGAAGATTTTCAGCTTTTCTAAACTGGTAGATACAAAGAGAGGCTCCCTCTTCCCCCAACTGGTTGAATCCAAAATGTGTTATCCTGGAGGAACCAAAGAAATGGCAGGAAGAGAGGAAAAGGGGCGGGGCAGTGAGAGATTTCTGACTCCTTTACCACTTTAGATTGTCAGTGGGGTACCTTGACATAAGCAAAAATTTGTAGACAAAACTTGAAATAACCTAAAGGTGTGAAAAGAGGGAAACGGAAGCAGCATTTATTAAATGCTTTTTAGGTTTAGGACCTTTGCAAAAGTATTTTCCTTAATTCTTAACAACACCCCCATTTTGCATATAAGGAAACTGAGGCTCACACAGTAGAGGAATTTGCCCAAGGTCATCCAGCCAGGGAGCGGGATGTAGGGTCTGTAGGGCTCATTCATCTTAAGATCTTTTCACTACATCATGATTTGCAGGTTGAGGTTTATCTAGAGCAGAGGGAATGAGGCCAGCTTCCTGGCAGAACAACAAGCCATGAGATAATGAGACCCATCACCCTGGAGCATCATTTGTTCCTGATGAAAAGTAATTAAAAAATTTTTAGGCTTATATTAAACACAGATGTAATGTAAAGTGACATGCAAATGTCATAGGAGTTTTAAAGATAACATTTAAGATGTCAGAGAAATTCCTTATTTGTTTCAAAATCCTTTCCTCACAACCTCGAAGCATTGGTTCTTTGCGATTGACAGTTGTCAGAGTGCCGCATGGGACCGCCTTCTGAAAACCAGTGGTGTGTGTTTGGTCACATGTCCATTCTCCCAATTAGTATTGTGGGTTGTTAATCCACCGTGAGAGCAGACTACGGAAACCAGAGGTGTTGGCATGGGAACCCAAATGTGAGTGATGTAGAAGTCAAGGGGGCAGAGAGGACGGGGGAGTGAGTTCATTGTGCAAATATGCACTGTGAATTCCTGGGTAGAGATTCTGTGTAGGTGTTTGTTTTCTGCAACCTGGAGTGGGGGTTCATTTTAGAGTTAGAGAGTATCTGGAAGCAGCATAGTGAAGATAAGGCAGATACAAACTATGGGCTGGAACCATACTCCTCCTCCTCAGCCTTGTGCCTTAGGAGGCGTTGCCAGTCTATCTCAGCACACTTTCTTCACGCTGATCATGGGCTTCATCTCACAGTTTTCCCCAAGGTAATCATCACTGCTAATGGGTAAATGGAACTCACATTGCAACAAAACCTACATGCCATGAAAGAATTAAATCTAGTGGCTAGAACACACTTGGAAGCCAGACTACTGCTGCTGCTGCTGCTAAGTCGCTTCAGTCGTGTCCGACTCTATGCGACCCCATAGACGGCAGCCCACCAGGCTCCCCCATCCCTGGGATTCTTCAGGCAAGGACACTGGAGTGGGTTGCCATTTCCTTCTCCAATGCATGAAAGTGAGAAGTGAAAGTGAAGTCACTCAGTCATGTCCAACTCCTAGCGACCCCATGGACTGCAGCCTACCAGGCTCCTCCATCCATGGGATTTTCCAGGCAAGAGTACTGGAGTGGGGTGCCATGGCCTTCTCTGGAAGCCAGACTATCTAGGTTTGAATCCTGGCTTTGACCTTAATGGCTGTGTGGCTATGACCAGGGCACTGAGCTTCTAGGGAATCTCACTCTCTTCTATAAAGTGAGGATAAAAATAGATCCCTACATCGTAGAGTTGTTATGTGGGTTAAAATATAAAAAGCTCTTAGAACTGTTGCTGGCATGTATTAAGCACTCACTACATTATTTATGTTTTATATTATTAATATAATTGAGTAAGGTAGCTCCATGTTAAAAAGAGTGAGGATCAGGGAAGCTGAGTAACTTGCCCGAGTCATTCAGGTAGGAAGTGGTGTAGCTGGGGAATTGAATTCAGGACTGTGGGCATCACTGTATGCAGAATCTACTCCACATCATAGACTGCATCATTAATGCCTTCCTACTGTGGTCAGTTTTCTTAGCCTTTCCATTGGTCTGTATGTGTAGGGCTGATGAGTAGAAGGTAGGACCATGGGGCATTACCAGAAAAGCCAGAATATAGAGTTGGATGAGGGGCTGTGTTGTGAGTAGGGGAAGTTGAGGGAAGACTGGAGTCCTGGGGGCCTGGTCCAGGCTTTGGTGAAAGAATGGGGTTGCTTCTTATTCTTGGGGATGATGGTGGCAGGAAGCAGATGAGACAGAGTGCCTTGTGCTTCATATGGGGTGTGGTGTGCTGGCTGGGCAGAGACGCTTGGGAACCCTGTTTCATAGTCTCATGGACCTTATAGCTACAAATCCATGGATAACAGTTGAATCATTCACCCACTGAGCAACTGGGTCTTTCAAAATAAACTCTCCTCCTTCCCAGCACTTCTGGCAAGTTTTTCTACGTCTCTATAGTAGATTGCAAATCTAGTTGTGTGCTTCTGTCATCAAGCAGTGGAACCTACTAATCTATCCTTTGAATTAGAGATATCCATGTGCTTTGTCTTGACCAATAGAAAGTAACCTCCTTGTAGCTTCTTCTCAATGTTTTGGGAACCATCCACTGCCATGGGACAAACCCAGGACAGCTTAGTGGATGATGAGGGACACATGGTCAGAGACCCCTGTTGCCTCTGTGACAGCCAGCTACCCACCAGTCATATGAGTGAAGCCATCCCCAGGCAGCCCCAGCTAACTATCAGCTGATCACAGGCATGCACAGGAACCTCAGCTAAGGCAGCTGAGGTCAGAAGAACCTCCCAGCTGAACCCAGTTCAAATTGCTGACCCATGGAATGGTGAAAGAAATAATTAATCACTGTTTTGAACCTCTTAAGTTTTGGAGTGGTTTATTCCACAGCAGAAGATAACCACTACATGGACCAAGTAGGGATGGATGCCAAAGCTCAACCAGTCAAAACAGCCAGCCAATTTTGATTTTGCATCTCTGACATCTAGTCAAGACTTTTCTGTGTAAGGAATGCTTTTATTCTATTTTCCTATCATTTATTGTCATTAATTCTTCAAATATGAGAGTCTTTAGACCCCCTCAAAAGCTGAGGAACTGCATCCTTTCCAGCATGGCAGGGAAGGGAGCAGGATGGATGGTTTCAGTATTTTTCAATCTGAAATTAGCTGCTTAAAAGAGATGACAGAGTTGGGGTGGGGCAAGGAGCTGGAGTTCTGGGACCTACCAGCCTTACCCCCCCACCCCAACTTTAATCAGAGCAATTCTAATTTTATTTGTCTATATATGCATTTATTTTGATAATACATTTTTGAGTACTCGTTGTGTTCCAGTCAAATATTTTTTAGAAACTCTGCTTGCCAGACCATTAACTGGTGAACCTGTTTGTTCGCTGACAGAAAGATTCGTCTGCTACAAAACAAGTCTGAAATCCACTGCTGTGTACAGTATTTTCTCAGAATCCTTTTCAGAAGGTGGAAGCATTTTCCTGGAAAGGTAATTTTGGCTGTCGTTAAGTCAGAGCTCTCTGCTCGTGTGCCAGGAGGCTGGCTTGGCTGGAGGAGGGGCAAGGGCTGGCTTTCTTGGGGCTTGGGTGGGGTGCGGAGTGCAGGAGAAAACTTCTGATGGGTATGATTGGCTCACAGTCGCTCCAGGACCCCCTCCTCAAGTTCAAGTACTGTGCCCCAGCTCATGGCTCACCCCCAACTGCTTCCTGGCTCAGCTCCTCCTCCCTCCTCGCATCTAGAATATTCTCACTGCCGGTGGGTGCATCCAGAACCAAGCAGGCTTCCCTGACAGCGGGGGGTTTGACTGATTGATTTTCCCTTCTGCTCCCTCACATTCTTCCATCTTCCCTCCAAGACCTGGTGTTCAGCAGCCTGGCCAGAGAGGAAACAGCTGCCATCCTGCCTCTTTTCCCTCTCTCCTCTCATCCATTGAGTGATGGTCTGTTTTTTCTCCTGTTACTTCTTGGAGACCCTTTCACATCAGAGGTGGACACAGGACGAGGATTCAGGAGATGAGGTTCCGGAGACCAGTTCTGTGTTTCTTCAAGTGTGAAAAGAGGGACTTGGCCCCAAGGCTTCTCAGACCAGCCATCTGGAGCCACCTGTGCTGTTTGGCCGCAAACAGCACAGCGAGGTGGAGCCTGCTCTCTCTTTGTTGAAAAGGAGTGTGCAGGAATACTGAGTGACTATGCTGAACACCCGAAACCATCACAGTATTGTAAATCAACTATACTTCAATTAAAAAAAGAGATCAGCAAGTGTTAGGCTGTTAACCACACAGCAATCCCAAGCAGATTTTGTTTTCTCTACTAAGAAGGACTGCAGAAATACAAACTTATATAGGATAAGTAAACTACAAGGTCCTACTGTATAGCACAGGGAACTATGTTCAGTGTCCTGAGATAAACCACAATGGAAAAGAATATGAAAAAGCATGTATATATATGTATAACTGAGTCACTTTGCTATACAGCAGAAATTAACATTATAAATCAACTATATTTCAATAAAATAAATCTAAAAAAAAAAAACAATTGCTACCAAGCTAAAAAAAGAAAAAGGATTACAGAAGATGAGAAGGAGAGGTAAATTTTCTATTTTGTGATGTCTTGTTTGTTCCCCAAGGATTAGCATTATAGGGACCAAGGAGGACCTGGGATTCTGCTCAGGAGAAGCCCCCTCAATGAAAAGCCCGCACACCACAGCTAGAGAAAAGCCCATAGAGCAACGAAGACCCAGCAAAGCCTAAAAAGAAAAAGTCTGCCTATTTTCCTAGCCACTGTGTCTGCCCTAGGCCAATGCCCCCGTAAGTGCCAAATCAACTTGAAAGTTGGTTGTTGAAGGCTCTAAAGTTTCCACAGGAAATTTCCCTTTTCCCTCCCATCCACTGTTGTTCCTCTGACTTCTATCTGATCCATGTGCATTCATATACAAACACATTTATGTTATATGAGGGGCTTCTTTGAAGGCTCAGATGGTAAAGAATCTGCCTGCAATGAGAGAGACCTGAGTTCTATCCCTGGGTCAGGAAGATCCCCTGGAGAAGGGAACGGCTACCCACTCCAGTATTCTTGCCTGGAGAATTCCATAGGGTCGCAGAGTCGGACTCGACTGAGTGACTAACACTTCATGTCATGTGAGAAAGATTTCTTGAGATTAATTGCTCTTAGTCACTGCATGGGTAGTCAGAAGATGTTTACCATCTTCAAACAAACACTTGTTGGGAACTTGCTCTGAGACTAGCACTGTTCTAGATGCTGGAAAGACAACAGTGGGGGGTAAAAGCTTCCAGCACTTATGGAGCCAGTGTGGAGGCAGACAGCACAGACACGGATCAGGAGTGGGGTGGTTGACAGAATAATGTCCCCCCCAAAGATCTCCACATCCCAATTACCAGAACCTGTGATTATGTTACGGTACATGGCAACTGAGAATTAAGGTAGCAGATGGAATAAAGGTGACTAATTAACTGATTTATTTTTATTTAAAAAATATATCTGTTTTTTGCCTGTGTTAAGTCTTAGCGGGGAGTCTTACTTGAGGCATGCGGGCTTCTCTGTAGGTGTAGCACGTGGGTTTATTTGCCCCACTGCATGTGGTAATCTCAGTTCCCTGACCAAGGATCAAACCTGTGTCCTCTATATTGGAAAGTGGATTCTTAACCACTGGACCCCCAGGGGAACCCCTGACTAACTGATTTATTAATAAAACAGAGAGATGACCCTAGATTATGCACGTGGGCCCAGTATAATCATAAGGACCTTGACACATGGAAGGTGTGTGTTAGTTGCTCAGTCGTGTCCGACTTATTGCGACCCCATGGACTGTAGCCCGCCAGGCTCCTCTGTCCATGGAATTCTCCAGGCAAGAATACTGGAGTGGGTTGCTGTTTCCTTCTCCAAGGGATCTTCCCTACCCAGGGATTGAACCTGTGTATCCTGCATTGCAGGCAGACTCCTGACCATCTGAGCCACCAAGGAAGCCCCAAAAAGAGAGAAGCAGAAATTCACACTCAGAGAGAGAGCAGGTGTAATGAGAAATTACTGACTAGCCATTACTAACTTGGAAGAGGCCAAAGAATATAGGAAGTCTCTTCAAGTTCAAAAAAGCAAGAAAACAGATTTTACTTTAGAGCCCCCAGAAAAGAACAGGGCCTGCTGACCCCTTGGTTTTAGCCCAGTGAGATACATTTTGGATTTCTGACCTTCAGAATGGTAACAAATTAGATTTGTATTGCTTAAGCCACTGAGCATGTGGTGATTTGTTGCAGCAGCTATAGGAAATTAATACAGATCATGTCTCCTTCTTCATTTCAGTTTTTTCTTTCTTTTCCTGCTTGTAAGAGCAAGTGTCCTGGGGCCTTTAGAAGTCCTCTCCTTTCCTGTTGAGAGGCTGGTGTATGCATCACTAAAGAAAACAGGGAACCGACCTTGCTGTGGCTTCCAGAACACCCCCACCCCCAATCCCCCCAAAACAGAAAATGGATACGCTCTTAAGTGGTTCTTGGAATCTCATTTTCTCTCTCAGTGCCTCAGGCTTCCCCACTTAAGAGCCTTGCCATATGGCAGTGTTTTTCTGGGCTCCTGTGATGCAGACAGCCATTTGACAAAAGTCACCCCACTGAGGTATGCTGGAGGCTGGGGTGTGCTCAGAGATCTGATTTAAAAGGTCCTGAATGACAGCGCCGTAGTTTAACCTGGTTCCTGCAGCCTGTGGAGGGGGCTTGTAAGCTGCTGAGCGGACTGGTGATGGTGTGGTCCCAGCTGAACGCAAGAGACTGAAATTTTTTTTCAAATGCCTTAGCTGTCCCTTCTGCTGTTTGTTTACTCATTAAGACCTTAATACATTTATATTATGATGTATAACACACATTCAGATAAGGGTAAAAAAAAAAACACACACACCCACAGCTTAATGAAACATCACAAAGCAAACATTTGTTTAACCATTACCTGGCTAGTGAAAAGGAACATTTCTGACATCCAGAAGCCCTTGTGTGTCCCTTCCCAATAAACTACTTCCTCCTTCTCAAGCATAACCACTATCGTGCCCCCTCATAGCTTCTTTTTCTTTTATACATTTCAAAAATAACACGCATACACTACTTTGTGTAAAAGAGATAGCTAGTGGGAACCATAAAGAAGGCTGACTGCTGAAGAATGGGTGCTTTCGGACTGTGGTGATGGAGAAGACTCTTGAGAGTTTCTTGGACAGCAAGTAGATCAAACCAGTCAATCCTAAAGGAAATCAACCCTGAATATTTTTTGAAAGGACTGACGCTGAAGCTGAAACTCCAGTACTTTGGCCACCTGGTGCAAAGAGCCAACGTATTGGAAAAGACCCTGATGCTGAGAAAGATTGGAGGCAGGAGGAGAAGGATGACAGAGGATGAGATGGTTGGAAGGCATCACTGACTCAATGGACATTAGTTTGCACAGACTCCGGGAGATGCTGAAGGACAAGGAAGCCTGGTGTGCTGCAGCCCATGGGGTTGCAAAGAGTCGGACGTGACTGAGCGACTGAACCACAAGTGGGAACCTGCTCTTAAGCACTGGGGGCTCAGTTCCTTGCTCTGAGGTGACCTAGGTGGGTGGCATGGGGGTTGGGTTGGGAGGTGGAAGAGGGAGGGGATATATGTATACATACAACTGACTCACTTCTTCATTCAGCAGAAACTAACACAACACTATAAAGCATTATACTCCAATAATAAAGCAAATCAGCTTTTTTTTTAAATTAAAAAATGACATTGTAAAAATTCAAACAGTATCAAAGCTAAAGATGAATGGTTGATCACAGTAAGCATTTCTTATTAGTAATGATTCTTTCAATTAAAATTATTATGAAGTAAAACATAATAGTATGCATAATAATATAAGGAACAGCTGGTGCCCAACACACTGCCTAAGAAATAAAGCATCATCAGTATGGTCACAACCTCATATGTTCCTTTCCCTGATCCATCCCTCCCCTGCCCCAAGTGTGGTATATATTTATTAACTCCATGCATTTTGCCATATTTTTTCTAGCTTGTTTGTGTACCTAAATAATGTATCATTTTGTTTTGCACATTTTCACACCATATCATACTGTGCACACTCTCTTTTGCTCAGTGCTCTTTGTGAGATTCACGCAGGTTGAGGGTTCATCCCAGGTGGCCCTCATGGTCAAGAATCCACCTGCCAGTCCACGAGATGTAAGAGACACAGGTTTGATCCCTGGATTGGGAAGGTCCGCTGGAAGAGGAAATGGCAACCCACCCCAATATTCTTGGCTGGAGAATTCCATGAACAGAGGAGCCCGGTGGGCTACAGAAGAGGGCTGCAAAGAGTCAGACATGACTGAGAGACTGACCACACCCAGGCTGATCCATGGACTTCTTGTTTATCCATTTTGTCTTCAGTCTGTTTGGATTTTTTAAAAAGAATAAAAAGGTCTGTCCCATCTCTGCCTTTTCCCCATTCCCTGACCTCAGAGGTAAAGACAGATAGGGGTTTGGTGTTTATAATGCCCTCAGCTTTCTCTTCCAAAGTATGTATCCATGTTCACATACATACATGAAAGTCAAAGTGTTACTTGCTTAGTCATGTCTGACTATGTGTTCCTATAGACTGTAGCCCACCAGGCTCCTCTGTCCATGGAATTCTTCAGGCAAGAATACTGGAGTGGGTAGCCTTTCCCTTCTCCAGGGGATCTTCCTGACCCAGGGATCAAACATGTGTCTGCTGCATCGAAAGGTGGGTTCTTTACCATTGAGCCACCAGCGAAGCCCCATGCAGAATTTTAAATAGTTACTTACAAACATTGGATCTTCAGAGCAGATATAAGCCCAAGCTCTGGAGTTGAATGCCAGCTCCCTCACTTAGCAGCTCTGTGACTTTGGGCAAGATATTTCATCTCCCCACATTTTATTTTGCTCATCTATAAAATGTGATAATAAAAAGAGCTATGTCCAAGTGTTGGTGAAAGGATTCAATAAGATGATATATGTAAAGTGCTTATCATACTTTCTGGCCTGTAGCAAGTGCTTCAGTAAATGTTAACTATTATTGTTACATGTGGTTCCATAATGTGCTTTCTCCTTTTAATAACTTATCATGTCATCTTTCTACGCCTGTAAATATGTGTGCTCAGTCACTAAGTCATGTCCAACTCTTTGCAGCCCTATGGACTGTAGCATGCCAGGCTTCTCTGTCCATGGGATACTCCAGGCAAGGATACTGGAGCGGGTTGCCATTTCCTTCTCCAGGGGATCTTCCTGACCCAGGGGCTGAACCTGCATCTCCTGCATTGGCATGCGAATTCTTTACCTCTGAGTCATCAGGGAAGCTCTGTCTGTAAACATAGGACTGTATTATAACATGAAAACACACACATGTATGTACACATGTACATGCACACACAAACACACAGTACCTATTTACAAACCAGAGGACTGGTATGGAAACTCACCATCATGATCAATTTCAACTTACTTTATTGGTCATTTTGAGCACTCCTGCTTTTCTGTTGTGTAACTAGAGGGCTTGGCAGGTTCTAATATTTGTCATATATTTCAGGAGTCCTTAGCCAGAGATGGCAACCTTATTCCCTATAGGTCTGTGGATAGAATATAAAGGATTAGTCAGTTTGGAATGGAAAAAAGTTTTTTTCGCTGATCTCTCACTAATTTTTAGTATTTCTTTGGTTATGATTGTAGGCCACAAACCACAGTAGAATTAACACTTCCTGTGACTTGGTTGCCATTGGGAGCCATAGCTTTTTTCATATCTCATTATAATTGTTGCAGAATCTTCAAATATCCTTTAGGCTCATTGCTTCTTTGAAATTACAGTAGTTGTTAAGCCTACTGTTAGACTTTTTTTCTTTAATGTGCTAATAAAGAACAATGCTCATTGCGTGTATATTGCTATATCACAAGTTTGTTTTAATATTTAGATAACTATACTTCAGTGTAATTTGCTTCTTTTGGAATCCAATGTATTTTGTTTTATCCATTTAAAATTATTACACTGAGAAAGTCTATATGCTTCACCAAATTGCTGACGCGATTCATACCACTAAGGAGATTAAGAGACCCCTTGGGTTTTCTGACCAAGGTCTGTAGGTGTAGTTAATACTTGCCATACTTTTTGGCTGCTCAGTATATGAGGTCCTAATATTTAGAGAAGGAAATGGCAACCCACTCCAGTATTCTTGCCTGGAGAATCCCATGGACGGAGGAGCCTGGTGGGCTACAGTCCACAGGGTCACAAAGAGTCGGACACGGCTGAGCGACTTAACTAACTTTCCTAATGATGAGGCATAACCTGCCTCCTTGTTCAGAGACTGAAAATGGTAGCACCTGTTCTCTAGGTTTCCATGCAGCTGGGACACAGACCCACCCTTTGTGTGCACACATGCGTGCTAAGTCGCTTCAGTCATGTCCAACTCTGTGACCCCATGGACCATAGCCTGCCAGGTTCCTCTGTCCATGGATTCTCCAGGCAAGAATACTAGAGTGGGTTGCCATTTCCTCCTCCAGGGGCTCTTCTTGACCTGGGGATCGAACTCATGACTCGTGCATTTCCTGTATTGGCAGGCAGATTCTTTACCACTGAGCCATGTGGGAAGCCCCTACGTAGCGAAAGTGAAGGATGGCATTTCTGATATTAGATTATGAAAGGTTGTAACTTCCATCCTGATGCTCTTTCACTTGCTCTTGGATCATCCACTGGCAGGAAAGCCAGTTTCCATGCTGTGAGCATCCTCTGGAGCAGCCCACATGGTGAGACTGTTGGCAGCCAAAATCTTGGCCTTCTGTGTCCACCGAAGCCAAATGAAAAATACAAAGACAGAGTTCGGAGGAAATAGAAAGGCAGTTTTAATTCTCAGCTGGCAGAGAGGGGAAGACAGTAGGCTTGCACCTCAAGAACTGTGTCCACCCTCCCCCCCCACCCTTGAGGAGTCTCAGGGCTTATATAAAGCACGGGCTTGCAGTCAGGAGTCGATGGTGGGGAATAAAGGTGGTAGGATCTTGATTTCTTCTTGCGTTGTTTCAAAGACAGTCATAAACTGGCCACAGTAACCCAGAAATTGAATCTGGCACTTCAGTGGCTCTGCAGCCTTCTTTCTAATATGTAGCTACAAGGGGAAGTGTGTTGTAGAGGTAAACATCAGATAAGAGATGTATTTAACATTGAGTCAAAGAAAAAAATGTGAATTGTAGCTCCTGCATAGTTAAGGGGCAGAAAAGCAAAGTTATAGACAGGCAGAGTAGGAGCAGTTAAAGTAAAGAAAACTAGGAATGTTCAGACCCACTCTCTGTTCTTTATCTTCTTCATTCTCAGGAAAGGGGAAGAGAAAAACTCATTCCTCGTTTTTCCTTTTCACTGAAACAAGACTACAATGCCTCTGGCCAAAAGTCAGTGAAACACTGAGGCCTGCCAACAAACATGTGAGTGAGCTTAGAAGTGGATTTTCCACCCAAATAGAGTCTTGTGATGATTGTGTCCTTGGCTGATAGCTTTACTGCAGTCGAGTAAGAAACCCTGAGGCAGAACCACCCAGCTAAGCTGCTCCTAAACCCCAGACCCTTAGAACACGTGTGAGATAACATGTTTGTGATTTTAGTCTGTCAGACTTTTTTGAAGGGAGAAATAAACAGTTTGTTTCATAGTAATAGATAACTAAGACACAAGATTAGATAAAATGTTCTTGCTAGTTAGTGTATGTAGCTCAGTGGATAGAAAGCATGTTACAAGGACTAAGGCAGCATGGTGAGTCTTTCCTGTATTATGCAGCTAGTAGACTAACACACAGATGGATAATAGCCATTGTGTGTAAAGAGATTCTATTAATCATTGTGATAAAGATCAATTACCCAGTAGAAAAATGAGTGTGTGACTATGGGTAAATCATGTCATCAGTTTCCCAACTTGCAAAACTTTTACAGATTGGTTGAAGTCATGCCTGGCATGGAGTAAGTAATAAGTAAGTTTACGTAAAACAGATAAATTTCCGTAGAGAAATATGACATGGTCTCACTTATATGTAGGATCAAAAAATAGGCAAGCTCAGAAGTAAAGTAGAATGGGGGTCATCAGGGTGGGAGTGGAGGACGTGAAGTAAATGGGGAGATGTTGGTCAAAGGGTACACATTTTCAGTTATGTAGGATGAATATGTTCTAGAGGTGTAATCTCAGGGATTTCTCTGGTGATCCAGTGGTTAGGACTTCATGCTTCCTCTGCAGGGGGCAAAGGTTTGATTCCTCATCAGGAAGATCTCCAAAGCCTTATGGGGCAGTCAAGAAAAAAATAAAAAAGATGTAATCTCACAGCATGGTGACCATGGTTAACAATACCATATTGAATTCTTAAACTTTGCAAAGAGAATAGATCTTAAAACTTTTGCTTGAGCTCAAGCCTGAGGGTGAGGCACACACTCTTGGTAACCATTAGAAGTAAAGAGTATGTTAATTAGCTTGATTGTGATGTATATATTACAAGATGTGTATGTACATATCCACAGTGTAGCTAATGTACCCTTTAGGGCCGCTGTGTGCCATGAGGTTCCTCTGTCCGTGGGGATTCTCCAGGCAAGAACACTGAAGTGGATTGCCTTGCCCTCCTCCAGGGGATCTTCTCAACCCAGGGATCAAACCCAGGTCTCCCACATTGCAGGCAGATTGTTTACCATCTGAGCCACCTGGGAAGGGTTAGGGGCACCCAATCCCTGCCCAGTAGAAAATCTACATTTAACTTTAGACTGTCCCCAAACTTACCTACTAACAGCCTATTATTGACTGGAAGCTTTACCGATAACATACACTGTTGATTAACACATATTTTATATGATTTATATGTTATATACTCTGTGTGTGTGTGAGTGTTAGTTGCTCAGTTGCGTCCTACTCTTTGCAACCCAATGGGTTCCTCTGTCCATGGAATTCTCCACGCAAGGATATTGGAGTGGGTTGCCATTTCCTTCTCCAGGGGATCTTCACAACCCAGGGATCGAACCTGGGTCTCCTGCATTACAGATAGGTTCTTTACTATCTGAGCCACCAGGGAAGCCCATTATATACTGTATTCCTACAATAACACAAGCTAGAGAAAGTAAAATATTAAGAAAATCATAAGGAAGAGAAAATATATGCACAGTACTATAGTATATTTGTTGATACTGTAAGTTTACACCATCTGTTTATAAAATGAATTGTCAAGGATATGGTCTTTCCAGTAGTTATGTACAGTTGTGAGAGCTGGACCACAAAGAAGGCAGAGCGCCGAAGAATAGATGCTTTCAAACGGTGGTGCTGGAGAAGACTCTTGAGAGTCTCTTGGACAGCAAGGAGATTAAACCAGTCAGTCTTGAAAGAAATCAACACTGAATGCTCATTGGAAGGACTGATGCCGAAGCTGAAGCTCCAATACTTTGGTCTTTTGATACGAATAGCTGACTCATCGGATAGGACCCTGATGCCGGGGAAGATTGAAGGGAGGAGGAGAAGGGTACGACAGAGGATCAGATAGCTGAATGGCATCACCGATGCAATGGACGTGAATTTGGGCAAACTCCAGGTGATGGTGAGGGACAGGGAGGCCTGGCGTGGTGCAGTCCATGGGGTCTCGAAGGGTAGGACATGACTGGGCAACTGAACGCCAACAGCCTGCATCAATGCAGTCTTATATGATACAAAACATGGTGTATGTTATATGTACTGCTGATATCGTGATCAAAATCTGGGCTTTCTCTGTCCTCCGAAGCCGAATAAAAAAATACTGAGACGGAGTTTGGAGAAAATAGAGAAGTGGCTTTGATCTGTAGCTGGTGGAGTGGAAGAACACTGTAGACTCATGCCACAAGAACCGTGCCCCCCTTCCATGGTGACTCTATGGGCTCAACTAATAGGAAGGCTCACAGACAAGGGTAGATGATGAAGAACAAAGGTGGAAGGATCTCGTATTCTTCCTCTTGCATTGTTTCAAACACAGTCATAGGTTGCCATCAGATAGCCTGGTCATTGGGTCTGGTACTCCCGTAGCCCAATAGTTGGATCCGTTGTCTTCTGTGTATTTTACTGAGGCCTCGTTTCTGTAGTGCAAAAAGAGAAGAGCTGCAGGGGCTGGTCTGCGAAGAGAGCACTGTGAAGGTGAGCCCCAGACAAAGAATGCAGTTGGCATAGAGTCAGAGGATAATATGGGCTTCCCTGGTGACTCAGATGGTAAAGCATCTGCCTGCAATGTGGGAGGCCTGAGTTCAGTCCCTGGGTTGGGGAAGATCCCTGGAGATTCCCCTTGAGAAGGGAATGTCTCCCTACTTCAGTATTCTTGCCTGGAGAATTCCATGGACAGAGGAGCCGGCAAGCTACAGTCAGACATGCAAAGAGTCAGACATGACTGAGTCTCTAGGAGGCAGACAGAGAGAGGGAAAAATAATAGGTGCCAAATGTAGCTCATGCAGAGTTAGGGGGAAGAAAAGCAAATGTAGTTACAGACTACAGATTAGGAATAGTTAAAGTAAAAACTAGGAGTCATCAGGCCTCCTCACTCTTATCTTCTTTGTTCCCAGGAAAGAAAACAAAAACTCATTCCTCTTTTTTCCTTTTCACTGCAACATTTTATCCTTTTCACTGCAACAGTAACAATAAACTTCAAACATAAAAAGGTAATATGAAGAAGAAATTCATATTTATTTACGGGTATAATAATTCATGCATTGATAACAAAGAAGCAGCAGTGTAAGCCTAGTGTAATTGATGGTACCATGTGTGGTATGTGTTTGTGTGCATAAGTTTTGATAAATTTTGACTTTTTATAATAGCTTTGTATATATTTTGTGGTAGTGATAAATAGACTAGCATGCATTCATAACATACCTAACTTTTTCTTAAAATTTTTCAATATTTCTAGGCTACATGTTTTGTCTGCAAGTTTTAAAATACCGTCACAAATCTCCAAAAAATTTTCCAATATTTTTAATGAAAAAAACTCAAGTAGAAGTGGACCTGTGCAGTTCAAACCCCTGTTGTTCAAGGGTCAATTGTATATGTCAGAACATCCAGTTGAAAAAAATCAAGTTGTACATTTTAAATATATATAATTTAAAAAGATATCTCAATAAAGTTGTTTAAAAGAGATTGAATTGACCCATTGAAAAGGAAAAAAGAATCCCAAATACTCAGCAAAATAATTATAAAATAGCCAGTTAGTTTATGAAAAGATGCTTTACTTCAGTAAAGAGCAGAGGAAGGTTAAGTCCAACCACCTGTGCTTAGAACAGTGTCTGGCACATCATTAATACTCAATAAATACTCGTTGAATGAACAAGACCTGGAAGATGGAAGGAAGAGTGTAGAGAGTATGCAGCTGTGGTCAAAGATGCCAGGCATCAGGGAGGGCTAGGTCTGTCACAGGGAGGGAACAGGTCTGACTTGTTTGAGGACAGTGGGAAATGCTGTGTGGTTGGAGCAAAATGAACAAGAGGAGCCTAGGCAGGCCCTGGGGGGTGTGAACAGACTTGTCAGCCACTGTAAAGACTTTGGCTTTTACTTGGGGCCGAGTGAAGAGCTAGTGGTGGGTTTTGAGCAGAGAAGGGACATCTTCCGATGTATTCTGGCTGCTGTCCTCTGAATTGCCTGATGGGCCAAAGGGAGAACTCAGGCCAGGTGATCAGCAGTGGAGATGGTCAGGTTTTTTTAAAACAGCATACATTTTTTGGGTTTCCCAGGTGGCTCAGTGGTAAAGAATCTTCCTGCCAGCGCAGGAGACGCAGGAGACCTGGGTTCAATCCCTGGGTCAGAAAGATCCCCTGGAGGAGGAAATGGCAACCCACTCCAGTACTCTTGCCTGGAAAACTCCATGGACAGAGGAGCCTGGTGGGCTACAGTCCATGGGATTGCAGAGTTGGACATGACTTAGCGAGTGGCACACACAAGCTCACATACATTTGTTATCTCACTTTGAAATGATCACATGGATCTTCTTCTTTGGTCTGTTAATTTGATGGCTTACACTGAATGATTTTTTAAAGAATATTTACTTGACTTTTTATTTATTTGGCTGCACCAGGTCTTAGTTGTGGCATGTAGGATCTTTGACATTCGTTGTGGCATATGAGATCTTTAGTTGTGGCATATGAATTCTTGGTTGCAGCACATCTGATCTAGTTTCCTGACCAGGGGTCAAACCCAGGCCTCTTGCATTAGAACACAGAGTCTTAGCCACTGTACCACCAGGGAAGTCCCTTGAATGACTTTTAAGTATTGAACATGTCTGGGATTCCTGGAATAAACTCCATTTTGCCCTAGGGTATTCTTTTTTTTTTTTAAACATGTATCATTGTATTCAATTTTCTGGGTTTTTCTAGTGACTCAGTTGGTAAAGAATCTGCCTGCAATGCAGGAGACCCAGGTTCAATCCCTCGGTGGGGAAGATCCCCTGGAGAAGGAAATGGCAACCCACTCCAGTATTCTTGCCTGGAAAATTCCATGGACAGAGGAGCCTGGCAGGCAACAGTCCATGGGGTCACAAAGAGACAGACATGACTGTGCAACTGACTTTGACTTTGATTCTATTTTCTAGTATCTGAGTAGTCAGGTTTGAGATGTGTCTGCAGTTAAAACCAGGGCCAGCATCATGTCCTAGTGATCTGTGGTGTCACACTGGATCCCTTACTCAGAAGGATCCCTGCTTGGTTTCATGTTCTGCTCTCATCGTTTTGGAATTCTTAATAATCTTTGGATGTGGCCCTCCATTTTCATTTGATCCAAAGCCCCACAAATTATGGACCTGGTCCTGGATAGACTGATAGGATTTGTCAGCAGATTGCATGTGTGGTTTGAGAGAAGGAGAGGTGTCAGAGATAAGATAATGCAAAGGTCTTGGTCTCAGCAATTGAAGCTGGAGTTGACGTTGAGTGAGATGGGGAAACTGCAGGATTGTTGGGATGAAGAGAACATGGGAGTTGCAGAGAGAATTTTCTAGGACATGCTGGCACTTGTGAACTATTCCAGGGTCCTCTTTGGGGAGAGTTTTCTCCCCTCAGATTTCCAGCAGGGCCATGCCCCCATCCCAGGATGACTTTAGTCTGACTAGCAGAACAGTCACACCAAGAGCAGCTGTGTCCTCCTTGGGGACAATGGTCTGACCCCAGAGGGACTGTGCATGCCACTGACTTATTTTTAGAATTTCTCATTTCTCCTCAACGGCAACTGAAATGAAAAATCCCGAGGCTGGATGTGAATGGCTGAATAAAAACCTTTAATTAAGAGTTAAAGACTTTAATCTGCCTCTAACTCGGTTTTATTCCTAAATCCTACAATTCTGAAAAGAAAAAGCAATTGAGAGAACAAAAATGCCATCTAATACAAAGCTGCGAACGTGTTAAGCCAAAACAATTGTGGTCTCCAGGGCAATTAAACTCTCCACTTTTCAGATCTGGCAAGAAAAAATGTTTTTTCTCCCGGTCTGAGCTGCACATTTTTCTGCAAGCTCCCCAGTTGTGCTGACTCAGCAGGAAATACATCCCTCTCTCCCCACTCCCCCCCCCCCCCACACCCCCCTCAGACCTCTGGCTGGTCTACCTGTGTCTTCCTCTGCCCTCTTCCTCCCAGGTAACCTAGATGAGCCGTGGAACTAAAATGAGGCTTTATTTGTCTTCTTTTTTGGCCACTGAAGAAATGGTGGGGAAAAGTGCTCACACTTCTTTTTTAAAGATGCATATTTCACACAATGTGTCAGAAGAAGGAAGGCAGTGAGGAAGGAGGAGGTGCCAATGGCTGATGTGATTGAGAGGGAGAGAAAGCCCTGTGTTGCTCAGATGTAAATAATTTAAGGTTTGGAAGTGCTCACCTTTGGACCCAATGAAGCTGTTGGGAACTTGTGCACTGGGGGGAAAGAAAATTGCTGAGACAGGAGGGAGAGAAGTGAGCTTACTGGCCTGGACTTGATTGATTCAGCCAGGGGAGCAGCCGATGAGCCCTGGCGGTTGAGATCAGCCAGTGCAGAAGACTCCATGAGGACTGAGCACTTCGGGGGGGCTGTGAATCGGGAGCCCCCCTCCATCATGTGGGCTGAGAATTCTCATTGCTACCAAAAAGATGGCAGAGGCAGATGACTTACCAAGGCAAAAGAGAAGGGAAAAACATAGTAATAAGTAATATTAATGTAGTTCTTACTATATCCTAGGTAACCTTCTAGATTAGTAGTTGGCAGATGTTTTCTATAAAGGGCCAGGCAGTTGATATTTTAGGCTTTGTGCCCATATGGTCTTTGTAGGAACTGCAACTACTTAACTGGGTTCTGGTAGGGTAAAAATAACCAAGGACAGTATGTAAATGAATGGGTGTGGCTGAGTGCCAATAAAACTTTATTTCTGGACACTGAAATTCAAATTTCATTTTTCGTGTGTCATGAAATCTTCTTCTCATTTCCCCCAAGTCTTTAAAAATATAGAACATATTCTTAGCTTGCTGGCAATGCAAGAACAGGTGGCAGGCTGTCTTTGGCCCTTGGGTGATTGTTTCCTGGCCCCTATTCTAGATATTTTGTATGTTAGCTCTTTTATTCTCCAAACCCTGTAATAATAACTTTGATATAAGAGCAAGAACAGAGAGAAAAATTCATTGTCAATAGTCGCTCTTGTGGGTTGAATTGTGCTACCACCCAGTTCATATGTTGAAGTCCTAATATCCAGGACCATAGAATATGATGCTGTTTGGAAATAGAGTTTTTGCAGATACAATTATTATGAGGTTATTAGAGTGGATCCTGATTCAATATGACTGGTATCCTTATAAAAGGAAGAAATTTAGACATTGAAATACATGCAGGGAGATCTCTGTATAAAGATGAAGGCTGAGATCAAGGTGATGTTTCAATTGAACAAAGAATGCCAAAGATTGCCAGGATATCACTGGAAACTGCAGAACATGTGGAATAGATTTCTGTGCTACAGCCCCTAGAAGGGACCAACTTGTCCGTCACATGTTGATTTTAAAACTTCAGAACTATGAGATGATAATTTCTTAGTCACTCAGTTGTGCCCACTCTTTGTGGCCACATGGACTGTAGCCCATCAGGCTCCTCTGTCCATGGAATTTTCCAGGCAAGAATCCTGGAGTGGGTTGCCATTTCCTATTCCAGGGGATCTTCCCAACCCAGAGATGGAACTCACATCTCTTGTATCTCCTGCATTGGCAGGTATTGCCACCTGGGAATCCCAATTTTTGTTTAATCAACCTTATCTGTGTACTTGGTTTTAGCTGCCCCAGCAAACAAATGCAGTTACACAGCCAGTAAATGGCATAGCAGAGGTTGAAAGACAGGATTTCAGAGGCTGGGTACTTAACTGTTGTGCTATTTATTCTGATCATAACTTTATAATAAAGATTAAGAGTGGCTTTAGAGCCTGACAGAACCAGATACAATTCCTGACTAAAATTTCTGTATGCTGTGTGTCTTTGGGCAAGTTCCTCAACCTCTCTGAGACTTGCTTCCCACTTGTATAAAGTGGGGATTACAAGATAACCATTTTATAAGTGATGTGAGAAGGTGAAGATGATATACAAATAAAAGAGGATCTATAATACAAGAAACAAAGAAGCCCATAGCACACAGGAAATGTTCAATGGCTGCTAGTCATTTTTCTCTGCTTACGTATCCTCAGACTGTTTTTATTAGTGTTTGTAATCTCACAACAGGGGCTTCCCAGGGGCACAGAGGTAAAGAATCTGCCTGCCAATGCAAGAGACCCAAGTGACATGGGTTCGATCCCTTGGTCGAGAAGATCCCCTGGAATAGGAAATGGCAGAAGCCTGGCGGGCTACAGTCCAAAGGGTCTCAAAGAGTTGGACACCAATGAGCACAATCTCACGAGATGCAATTTTGTTCTTACAATGGCTATTTTGTAGCCACTCTGCAGAGGCTCTTAGAGGCTCTTCCCTAGCACAGGTTACCTTATATACACCTCCTTATATGCACAAGATCACCAGCCACACTGGATGAGGACCTACCTTACTGACCTCATCTTAAGTAATTATATTAGCTTTTTTGGTTCCCAATGCTCTTGTTGGAGGAGGTCATGTAGAAGACGTGACCACTGGTCGATTCTCTAGCAGGAGGGTAATCGGAGGCTGCTCACCCTTCCCCGTCTTTGAAATGTACATTCTGCTCACTCTTCTCACACTGGGAGTTGGTTCAAGGATGTGGCTTTGAGAGAGCAGCATGTTGTTCTGACCATCTGGACGGGATATACAGGATATAAGACTAAGCCCTGTAAAGCCCTCTATAAACTGTTAAGATTCTGGTGGGCGAATGCTGAGATCTACTTGTCTTGCAGGGCCTGAGACACACTTCCTAGGTTCCCTGGCTTGTTAGTAAACCTGCCCCCTTCCAGTCTGGAGTGTTTGCCTCCTCCTTCCGTCTCTCTATGCCCTCCATGTACGTGGCAGCTTTCATATTTTACATAGAAAACTCCTGAAGTCTCTAACCCTTGGCCATGTCTAGTGGAAGATTCTCTGCTGCTTGCAAGTGAGGCATGGTGAAAACTGCTTGCTTATTTGATCTGCTCTGTTAATTGTTTAGGGTTTATCATCCAGGGAGGAGGTGAGGGACTTAGATGGAGAATTTAGAGAACTTCCTTCTGGCTGTGTCCGGGGGCCTGAGAGAGTGAGAGGAAACTCTGAGGACTGGGGCAAGGGGGATGCCACACTTAGAGGGAGAACCCTTGGATGGTCGGTAAAAGATCTTTCAGAGAGCACTTTCACTTCCTTGCCTGTTATTTTTAGTTGCTAAGTTGTGTTTGACTCTTTGCGACGCTATGAACCGTGGCCCGCCAGCCCCCTCTGTCTGTGGGCTTTCCCAGGCAAGAATACTGGAGTGAGTTGCCATTTCCTTCTCCAGGGGATCTTCCTGCCCAGGGATTGTACCCATGTCTCCTCCTGCATTGGCAGGCAGATTCTTTACTGCTGAGCCTCGAGGGAAGCCCCCTTTGTCTGTTGTTTGTGGTCAAATCAGGATCCTCTTATATGCTGATTTCCACCGAGGTTCCAATTTGTATTCCTGAGACTAGAGGAAATTCATTCATTTGGGCTAAGACAAAGTTCTACCTTCCCATCCCCTTTATGAATTCCTGGCTGGCACTCTCTCAATGAAGTCTTTTTCAACTGGGCAACCAGCAGGGAACAAGGCATTGACAGAACCTGTTCTGGGATCCAAGATGGTAAGATTTTTTCTTTTTTTTTAAAATATAATTTGGCTGCATGGGTCTTAGTTGCAGCATGTGAGATCTAGTTCCCTGACCAGGGATTTGAACCTGGGCCTCCTGCATTAGGAGTGTGGAGTCTTAGCCACTGGACCACCAGGGAAGTCCCCGGGATGGTAAGTTTTGATAGGGGTCCAGAGTGTGGACAGCGACAAGAGTCAAAATAGGGGATATTACTTACGGAATTATGGCCATAGGCAATGGCAGCAGGAAGGTCCTCAGTACCTAAAGCAGGGAATGTGCCAGAGAGGAGGCAGACAGACACATAAAGGGAGAGCAGCAGCAACAAACTTGGCAGAGGCCAGCAGACCCTGGTTCGAATCTCAGCCCTGCCACTTAGCAGCTGTGTGATTTTGAGAAAGATACTGAGCCTCTCTGAGCCTTAGCTTTCTAATATTTTTAAGTGGAATTAGCAATAGTTACCTTATAGAGTAGTTGTCAGTGTTAAACAAGAACATGGGAGTAATAATACAGCTCTTTTGGGGATGTAGAGAGCCTAGCAGGACCCTGGATTCAAAGTGGGTGCTCAGTAAATGGCGGTGAGAAATGAGGTTGGTGCTCTGCCCAGGTCCACTTGGATCCCATTTTTGCATGACCTCCAGCTTTAGTTTGCTTTCACTTCCTGCAGCTCACATCTGCTGATCCCTTGGAGGGACCCATGCTCTTGGCTTAGGGAGCCTGAAAAGGGAGGTACAGGTATCTCTGTGTCCAGAAGGCAGCCTTAAACCAAAGACTGGAGGCCCAGTGACACCAGGCCTAAGCCCCCTCTGTGGGCTTCTGCCTGGGTTTCCGCACTTACTGAAGTCTCTCTCCTGCGCTTCCCTGCCCTTCCTCTCTTTTTCTGTTTTTTTGTTTTTGTTTTTTCTGGGACCATCTCTTTAATGAATCTCTTATATATGAACTCTGTGTCTGGAGACCTCAGTCTAAGAACCACAATGCTTGTCCTGTTATATTCTAGTCTGAGTTTGGAGCCTCTGAAAATCACCAAGCCAACAAACAGGAAAACCATACTGAACTCCTTTTTTGCATAAGCATTAAAGACAAATGTACTGTAAGTAAGTGTTACTCAGTCGTGCCCGACTCTTTGCGACCCCATGGACTGCAGCCCACTAGGCTCCTGTGTCCTTGGGATTTTCCAGGCAAGGGTACTGGAGTGGGTTGCCATGTCCTCCTCCAGGGGATCTTCCCAACCCAGGGATCGAACCTGGGTCTTCTGCATTGCAGGCAGATTCTTTACTGACTGAGCTACAAATACAAATGTACTATAGCTAAGGTCTTTAATGCAAGACGAAATGTCACAGAAGTCATTTAGGGGAGAGAAGGGGTCAAGGTTCTATTTGGCTTTTATTTTAAAGATGTATTTAGTTTTTGGCCATGGTGGGTATTCGTTGCTGCACTCGGGCTTTCTCTAGTTGTGGTCAATGGGAGTTATTCTCTAGTTGAGGTGCAGGGGCTTCTCATTGCAGTGGCTTCTCTTGTGAAGCACAGACTCTTGGTACATAGGCTTCAGTAGCTGTAGCATGCGTGCTCAGCAAACCCGTGTGGTGCACTGCTTTATTTGCTTGGTGGCGTGTGAAATCTTCCCGAACCAGGAATCGAACCTGTCTCCCCTGCATTGGCAGGTGGACTCTTACCCACTGTACCACAAAGGAAGTCCTAATTTGAGGTTTCAATTCAGAGGTTTATGTCATTCCAAAGGGCGATGGACTTTGTTTACTACTTGGAAAGATGGGGTGTTTGAGAGAATGGCAGTGCTGCCTTCCCAGATGGTACATTTTATTCTTTTGGGTGGCAGTTCTCTTTACCAGTTAAGGCTATGCATAGTCTCAGTTGCAGAAATTTTCCATGGGAAAGGAAAAACAGAACCATCATATATTTAGGTGCTATCAACATGATTGGTTTATTTTTTCTCTTCCACACCTGGGGGCATTTACTGAAGAGATGTTTATAAGCAAATAAGCACAGAACAGCCATTTAACCTGTTCAGTATCTTAAATCTCAGTCCTTTTTAGGTCAGTGGTTGTCAACCTTGGCTGTACCTGGGAAGCTTTAAAAAATATTGATGTCCAAGTACCATCTTAAAGATTCTGATGATATGGATCTGGGGTATAACCTAGGCACTTGAGCATACAGTGGTTTTGTTTATTGCTGTTATTATTGTCAGGTTTATTGCAGCTTAATTTTTGGTGAACAGTTCTATATGTACTGACGAACACATTTGTCACGCAAACAGCACTCAAACAAGATACAGATTTCCCCACTCCCCAAACTTCCTTCATGTTCATTTATAATCAAATCCTCACTTACCATGCCCCCACCTGCCACATACCCAACCGTTAGCAAACTCTGGTCTATTTTCCATGCCTATAGTTTAGCTTTTTCCAGTGTACCATTAAAGTGGATATAGCCCTTTGAGTCTCCTTTTTTAACTTGGCTGCTTTCAGTTTTCAGCAATCATAAGTAAAGCCACTATAACATCTTATGTATAGGTTTTGTGTGAACATAACCTTTTATTTCTCTTGGATAATATCTAGGAGTGGGACCTTTGGGTTTTGTAGGTATATACTTCACAAGAAATTGCCAAGATGTTTTCCTAAGTCTGTACCATTTAGCACTTCTAACAAAAGCAAATGAGGACACGTTAGGTTTTTTTTTTTTTTTATAAAGCCATTCTGATGGCTGTGTCTTTTATTATTTTATTATTTCACTGTGTCTTTAATTTGAATTTATGTGATGAAAATGAAGTTGAGTGTCTTTACAAGCTTGTTTGCTCCCTATGTAACTTCTTTGGGGGAAAGTACTGTTGAAGTCTTTGACCCTTTCTCTAGGGCACAGGGCTCAGTAGTTGTGATGCATGGGTTTAGTTGCTCTGTGGGATGTGGAGTCTTCCTGGACCAGGGGTTGGACTCGTGTCCCCTGCTTTAGCAGGTGGATTCGTATCCACTGTGCCACCAGGGGAGTCCCACTGATTGATTTTTGAAGGTTGAACTAACTTTGCTTTCCCAAGATCATATTCCTGGGATACCTCATTCATTCATTCATTCCTGATTTTTTTTTGTGTCATTCTATCATTGCTAGATCTCATTTGCTATTTTTTGAGGATATTTGCATCTGTATTCACTGTGGACGTTGGTCCAGAGCTGCACTATACAGTGCAGTAATTCCTAGATATGGGCTATATAAATTTAAATATAAATAGATGAAATTCTTACATAAGATTAAACATTTATTTCCTAAGTTACACTAGTTATATTTCAAGTGTTCAATAGCCCCATGTGGCTCGGGGCTACCATATTGAATAGTGCAGATATTGCTACCAAAGCAGAAAGTCCTGTTGGACAGTGGCAGTTTTAGAGTTTTCTTCTTTCTTTTTTTCTAATTTCTTTGTCTGATTTGGTATAGTATGATGGTTGCCCAATGCATGAGTTGAAAAGTCTTTCCTTCTTTCCTATTTTCCAGAAGAACCTGTGTAGACCTGTTTGTAGGAGAACTGTGATCTATCTTGGGGAATGTTCCCTGTGTACTTAAAAAAAAAATGCATACTCTGTTGTTGGGTAAAATGTTTTATGAATGTCAATTAGGTCAGGTTCTTGATAGTCTTGTCCAAGTATTCTACATCCATACTTGATTTCTTCCTACTTTTCCTATCAAGTAGCTCTGAGACATGAATTTGAGCAAACTCTGGGAGACAGTGGAGGTTAGACAGCCTGGTGTGCTGCAGTCCATAGAGTCTCAAAGAATGCGACATGACTCAGTGACTGAATAGCAATAACATGAAGCACCACGTGTATTTTCGCATTTATCCATTTCTCCTTTCAGTCTTATCAATTATTCCTTCAGATATTCAGAGACTCTTTTGTCATTTGTGTATACATTTAGGATCCTTGTGACAAGGGTAAACAGATCCCTCTAGTGTTACATGACTTGTTTCATGCCCCTGCCTCAGGGGCAGAAGATACTTTTCTCCTGCTGCAGTGGGTCTCTACTTGTGGCCTTGGATTTGCTGCTCTGCTTCCATCATCTTGTGGAAAAGGAAATGGCAACCCACTCCAGTACTCTTGCCTAGAAAATTCCATGGTTGGAGGAGCCTGGTGGGCTGCAGTCCATGGGGTCGCAAAGAGTGGACACGACTGAGCAACTTCACTTTCACTTTCCATCGTCTTGAGGATTTTTTTCTTAAATATTTGTTTGGCTGCCCTGGGTCTTAGTGGCAGCACCCAGGATATTTCACTGTGGCACATGGGCTTCTCTGCAGTTGTGGCACTCCAGTTCAGTAGTTGCGGCCCAGGCTTAGTTGTCTCGAGACTGGTAGGATCTTAGTTCCCCCACCAGGGATCAAACCCATATCCTCTGCATTGGAAGGCAGATTCTTAACCAGTAGACCACCAAAGAAGTCCTCATCTTGAGGTTTGCATTCTGTTGGGCAAAAGGATCTCAATGAAGGCTTTTGCATTTACCCTAGCAGCACAATAGGGCTATACCATCAAGGAAGACCTTTTCAGTATCTCACCCTTTATTTGATCTTTCTCTCAAGCACCCTCTAATGGTCAATGGAGAAGAGCTTGTGGATGTGTACAAGCTTCCCTTGTGCCTGTGATTCTCAGGGATTCAATAATCATATGCTAGCCCACACTCAGCAGTGGCCACAGGACTGGAAAAGGTCAGTTTTCATTCCAGTCCCAAGAAAAGGCAATGCCAAAGAGTGTTCAAACTACTGCACTATCACACTCATCTCACACACTAGCAAAGTAATGCTCAAAATTCTTCAAGCAAGACTTCAACAGTACGTGAACCAAGAACTTCCAGATGTTCAAGCTGGGTTTAGAAAAGGCAGAGGAACCAGAGATCAAATTGCCAACATCCATTGGATCATTGAAAAAGCAAGAGAGTTCCAGAAGTACATCTGCTTTATTAACTACGCCAAAGCCTTTGACTGTGTGGATCACAACAAACTGTGGAAAATTCTGAAAGAGATGGGAATACCAGAACACCTGACCTGCCTCCTGAGAAATCTGTATTCAGGTCAAGAAGTGACAGTTAGAACCGAACATGGGACAACAGACTGGTTCCAAATTGGGAAAGCAGTTCGTCAAGGCTGTATATTGTCACCCTGCTTATTTAACTTATATGCAGAGTACATCATACGAAGTGCCAGGCTGGATGAAGCACAAGGTGGCATCAAGATTGTAGGGGGAAATACCAATAATCTCAGATATGCAGTTGACACCACCCTTATGGCAGAAAGCGGAAGAGGAACTGAAGAGCCTCTTGATAAAAGTTAAAGAGGAGAGTGAAAAAGCTGGCTTAAAATTCACCATTCAGAAAACGAAGATCATGGCATCTGGTCCCATCACTTCATGGCAGATAGATGGGAAAACAATGGAAACAGTGAGAGACTTTATTTTCTTGGGCTCCAAAGTCACTGCAGATAGTGAGTGCAGCTATGAAATGAAAAGACGCTTGCTTCTTGGAAGAAAAGCTATGACCAACCTAGACAGTGTATTGAAAAGCAGAGACATTACTTTGCTGACAAAGGTCCATTTAGTCAAAGCTATGGTTTTTCCAGTAGTTGTGTAAGAATATGAGAGTTGGACCATAAAGAAAGCTGAGCACCAAAGAATTGATGCTTTTGAACTGTGGTGTTTGAGAAGAATCTTGAGAGTCCCTTGGACAGCAAGGAGATCAAACCAGTCCATCCTAAAGGAAATCAGTCCTGAATATTCACTGATGCTGAAGCTGAACCTTTGGCCACCTGATGTGAAGAGCCAACTCATTGGAAGAGACCCTGATGCTGGGAAAGATTGAAGGTGGGAAGAGAAGGGGACTACAGAGGATTAGATGGCTGGATGGCATCACCGACTCAATGGACATGAGTTTGAGCAAGCTTCGGGTGTTGGTGATGGACAGGGAAGCCTGGTGTGCTGCATGCAGTCCATGGGGTTGCAAAGAGTTGGACATGATTTAGTGACTGAACTGAATGGAGCCCACACTTGGCCTCTAGAAAATAATAATAATAATAATAAAATGTATCTGAGTTTGCCTTACTCGCATGCCTGGTGTCTCTCCATTCCATACTTTGCACAGTTGATCTTTAGAGGCACATTTCTGTAAAGTTCAAGCTACTTGCTTCCCTGCGACCTCAACTTTTAGATGCATTGAAGAAACATCATGGTTTTGAAGTTTTTCCTGCCTTTTTCTTGTTGTTAGGATGGGAGTGAAGCTCCTTCCAGCTTTGTACATCCTAGAAAACTCTATATGGTTGATAATTTAATTTTGTTTTCTACAGGTGTGTTTGCAAACTCCCAATGTAGAAGAGGTCACCTCAGCATTAAATGAAAAGTAAAGTTACTTTCATTAAAAAAGGAAAGGATTTTAGTGTGGTGATGAATGCTAGGAAGGACTGATTGGTGCCCTTAAATGCTGCATAACTTAAAAACTGTATTTTGCAAGCCAGGTTTTATGCCAGGGCAAAATTTTAGAGGTAGCTTAATAATCCATAAAGCAGGCTTATTCAAAAAGTTCTGATATCTTCCCCTGGCATGCAATTTTGCTATAATCCTATAGCTCTTGCAAAAGGCATTGTTCTACTAGGTGGTATCTGTCTGTCCTTTGCATGGCAAATCCTCAGGTGTAACTTTTTACATAATACACCCCCTTTCAATAATTGAACCTCATGTTCAGAGTGCTGTACTTTCGAGGGGTATAGAGATCACAGGGAAAGAGGATTAATACTTAGGCAAGGCTCAGAAAGAGGGAGAACACAGGAGTTACAGAGAGGAATGGATTGCTTAATAAGGATTTAAAAAGAAAGCTTTTACTTTATTCAGAATTGTTAACTTGAGTCAGGACACATGAAGCAAAAGCAGTGTTTCTGGGAAAGGGTTTGTGTGTCTGAGACTTCAGATCCATCCAGGTCTCCGTGATGGCACCAGTGCCATTGACTAGTGAATTTAATTTTTCTTAAAGAATGCTGGCTCTGGGAAAGTCCAGCGGGAGACACCAGAAGGAGCATTCAGGAAGTCT
The DNA here is from genome assembly GCF_910594005.1 of Cervus elaphus. Lineage (NCBI taxonomy): Eukaryota > Metazoa > Chordata > Mammalia > Artiodactyla > Cervidae > Cervus > Cervus elaphus. The sequence continues at coordinate 27,086,557 of NC_057824.1, read as the reverse complement.
GCAGGGGGGCAATCCCATCACAGGCTGTGAATGGTGTCCCTGAGACGGTACGTGGTTTAGACACATGTATTTTTTTAAAATTTAATTTTCAATTAACTTTTATTGAAGCATAGTTGCTTTACAATGTTGTACGAGTTTCTGTGTGCTGTGCTGGGCTCGGTCACTCAGTCGTGTCTGACTGTGACCCCGTGGACTGTAACCTGCCAGGCTCCTCTGTCCATGGGATTCTCCAGGCAAGAATAGTGGAGTGGGCTGCCATTTCCTTCTCCAGGGGATCTTCCCCACCCAGGGATAGAACCCAGGTCTCCTGCACTGCAGGCCGTTTCTTTGCCATCTGAGCCACCAGGGAAGCCTGTGTTAGTTTCTACTGTATAGTAAAATGAATCAACCACACATATGCATAAATCCCCTCCCTTTTGGACTTCTTACCCATTCAGGTCACCCCAGTGCATTGTTGATTCCCTGTTCTCTATAGTATGTACACACTATTGATACTATATACGTAACAGATAGGGCTTCCCTGGTAGCTCAGCTGGTAAAGAATCTGCCTGCAATGCAGGAGACCCCGGTTCAGTTCCTGGGTCAGGAAGGCATGCTGGAGAAGGGATAGACTACCCACTCTAGTATTCTTGGACTTCCCTGGTGGTTCAGATAGTAAAGAATCTGCCTGCAATGTGTAAGACCTGAGTTTGATCCTTGGGTTGGGACGACTCCCCTGGAGAAGGGAATGGCTATCCACTCCAGTATTTTGGCCTGAATACTGGACAGAGGAGCCTGGTGGGCTACCGTCCTTGGGGTAGATAACTAATCAAACTTATATTTTAATGCTGGTTTTCCTTCTGAGTGACCTTCATGTGCCTGACTCTCCGCTTACTCGTCGGTGACAAGGAGCTAAGAATCCTTATGTCTTAGTGTTACTTGGTGGATGAAGTGATTAAATCTGTAGAACATTCACCACAAGGCCTGACACTTAGGAAATGCTCAGTCAGTATAAATTCACCTCTCCTTTTCCCCTTTTTGGGAACTGTGCAAAGAAGGGGACATGAACTTGTCCTCTGACCAGCCCTGTCCCCTGGGATCTTGGTTTTACAAAGCACACAATTTTACAGTTGTACCTTTAGAAACCTGGAGGCACCTTTGCTGAGTGGGTTGAGGCTTGCATTTGTGCCTTATGGGGACTTTGTTGTAAGGGTGTGATTATATAAAACATTAATAATCGTTTTTATTCTGCAATTTGGAAATCAGAGCAGTTGTCCCCTTGGCTCACTGTTGGACTGAATCTATCTCTTGGTGAGGTGTGAATAACTGGGGTCAGAGATTGCCAAGGGCTTGGGTCTTCCGCATGAAAGTTGATTAAATTAGCCAAGACTGTCTGGGTCAGACTGATCTAGGTTTGAATCACGGTCTTGCCAGTTCTTAGCAGCAGAATCCAAAGCAAATTCCTGTTCCTCTCTAAGCCTTACTGCTCTTGTTGACAAACTGGGAGAGGGATGCAATGTCTACTTCATAGGTTGAGATAATCAATGAGGTCAGGCATAATCATGCACTCACAAATGTTACATTAACAACTTATTGTTACCATTTACCGTGCTTAGCAGTGGGTTAAGCACTTTATTGGGGCTTCCCTGGTGGCTCAGATGGTGAAGAATCTGCCTGCAATGCAGGAGACCTGGTTCGATCCCTGGGTCAGGAAGATCCCTTGGAGAAGGTAGTGGCAACCCACTCCAATATTCTTGCCTGGAAAATCTCACGGACAGAGGAGTCTGTCACTTTATATATGGATTATATAGTTTAGTGCCCATTACAGCTCTGTAAGTTAGGTGATATTTGTAGTCCCGTTTTACAGAGGAGGAGGCTGAGGTAAGTTACTCAGTCAAGATGTGGTGGTGATGGGTTGTGAGCCCATGTCCATACTCTTAACCCCATTCCTGTGCTGCCTTCCATGTTCTTTGGCTTTTGCGTCTCCCCAAACCACTGTGGAATTTAGAAATAAGTTATGATATTCGGTGACATGTTAGTAGATGGCATGCCTAATATTGCCTTCTGAAAAGAGGTTTTGGAGCATTGCAGCTACTCTCAGAGTAGTGAAAATAGCAGAAGGTATTTTGGGAGCCAACCTCCTGATGTGGTAAGTTTTAATTCCCTGGTCTATCAGGCATTTGAAGCCTTAGGTTGGTAAGCTCTACTTATGGGCAGGGCAGAGACTCTGAGGGCTAAACAGACTGGGCAGACAACAGTGTCGTGCTTCCCACAGGCCAAGGGAAAGAGTAATTTGTTAGGGGAGCAGAATGACCAGCAGGAACTCTGAAGTCTTACCTCTTTAAAAACATGTCAAAAGTTTATTTTTTTTTTTAGATCAATCTTGTTAAATGGAGGGGGGTGTTCCCTAGTTGGTAAAATAACTGTGCATTGACTCAGAAGCTTCTGCACTTGGCAGATAATCTACAAAGGAGAGAGGACATTTTGTCCTGATTTTTCTTACCATTTTCCATCAGGTCCCGGTTAACACACAGCTGGTGCTGTGAAGTGCAGTGACAAATTAACCTCCTTTGGAGGTTTCTTCAACCTCCAAAAGACTGTCTCCTAGAGAAGGTGCCTTGAGAATGGTTTCTCTGTACAGGAATAATTCCAGGAGTTGTAATTTATGAATACATTTTTGAGGGTCTCCAGATTTTCTTCAAAACTGTGTTAATGAACAAGAGTACTTCATTTCAACATGCTGGGCTTTGAATACAGTGATTGCACCTGATCCACAATTAGAAAGGTAGTGTTTTCTGATACAGAATCATTTATAGTCTTTCTTAAGTCTCATTTAGACCTATGTTACCCATATTACACAGCCAGGTTAATGATGCAGAGGTAACATCAGAAGTTCTCTATATGAAATTCCTTTCTTTGTTAAAAAAAAAGAAACAAAACTGAGTTGATGACCAAAGCTTTAACTGTCTTAAATAATTGATCCACCGTACAAAAAAATGTCATAGAAGCTTCCCAGAGAAATGGGCCTCCCAGGAGAAAGCATTAAAGCCTTACTGTTTTTCCTCAGTATATACTCCTGACTCTCACAGACTATTGCTGATAGTTGAGCAGAAACAATAAAATCGTTTGCAGTCCTCTCAAATGTGTAGCCATAAACACAATGATCACTATTTATTTCACATACATTTTAGTCTAGCTATCTATGTACATCCGCTGGAATATTGGGCTCCTCTGGTGGTTCAGATGGTAAACCATCTGCCTGCAGTGCGAGAGACCTGGGTTCGATCCCTGGGTTGGGAAGATCGCCTGGAGAAGGAAATGGCAACCCACTCCAGTATTCTTGCCTGGAAAATTCCATGGACAGAGGAGCCTGGTGGGCTACAGTCCATGGGGTCGCAAAGAGTTGGACATGACTGAGCAACTTCACTAGAATGTTTGCATCTCTGAAAAAATAGATATAATTTACTCCACTTTGTAAATTAGGAAAAGGAGGCTAAAGTGAGGAGGATTAAGTAAGTTGTTTAATACCATGTAGATAGTGTGTAGTGGAACCATATTCGGACTGAGTCTGAATTGCTTCAAAGCTTCTACCCATTCTGTTACTTTATAGCCACTAGAGGGTATCACAAAGGAAGATTCACTTCTTTTCTTTGGATACCTTACATGTAGATAAAGAGCTAAGACATAACCATCACAATAAAAGGTTGAGAACTTATTTTGTGTCAGGGATTCTGCTCAACTTTCTGTAGAGAAGTTCTCATTTAATTATCTCAGCAACCCCATGAAGTACATAGTACTACTGTTCCAAATTGACAAATGATGGCAAGTAGCTTCCTTTATATGGTGGACTGGATCTGAGCTTCAAAGACAAGCAGTCAGACTCCAGAGTCTATTCTTTAAACTACCATCGCTCCCCAGGACTGTTGATCTGGGACACTGATAGTTCAGAAGACAATTTAGTTGAAGTCAGGCTAAGTGAGGGTTCAACAGTAACTGCAGTTAGGGAGCTGAGGGTCAAGACAAGGATAGGGATAAGTTGTCCATGGCAGTGGACCTTTCAGAACCATGGACAGCCACCTAGAAAGGAGGTTGTAGTTTGTTTAAGTCAGGTAAAGCCTTTATCTTCAAACAAGGTTAATGTCTCCTAGCCATTATTTTTATTATTAATTGACCTTCACTCACTTGTTGCTTGGCTTAGCGCCTCAGAATTCATGGGATCATTTTCAATGCCCTCAAGAACTCTTGATGTCTATATTGACGTAATTTGAGCTTCCATTGATAAATAGAACATACAGCAGGGTGGTGGAGGAGTAGTGATGAGTGTAGAGGAATGGGAGAATTCTCATTCCTCATAATCCATTGGTTTGTCCTCTAACCTCCCATTTTCCTTTAATTCAGGATAATATTAAAACTAAGGCCAGGGTCCTGACAGTAAATGTGAATAGTTTAAAAGAGTTGGGTTGCAGAATATGTGCAATGTCACAAGGAAGTTCATGATTAATTGCCGACTGGAAGGTACAGTCAAATGCCACTGGAGGGTGAAATCATTGTAAGCTGCAGTGGTCTCAGGAGACAATGGAAGGATGTATTTGTCTGAGTGTAGATAAGGTGGGGGTATTTCAGGAAAAGGTAAAGAGCACAGAAAAAAAGTACAGAGGTAGGGAGCTATAAAATGTCTAGTGGGGAATAAACAGGCTGACTTTTTTCTTTCCTGGAGACTCATGTTCATCAATGACCAGACTTGAGTCTTATTTGTATGTATGTACATAAAATACGAGCAGAATGAAAAAGCCTCAGATATGCTTTCAAGCTGCTGGGTGCTGGTGTGGGTACAGAAGGGCTCGTGCCCCTGTTTAGCCAGACAGCTCTATTAGCACTGGATTCCTGCTATAATTATAAAGCATCATTGGAGACAAGCTGTGCTGTAGCATTTCTCCCCAAGCATCCAGGGGACCTAGAGAAGCTGGACTGTCATTTACAGGAGACAAATGACAATGATCCCCTGAGATGTAATGTGCAGAAAAAATGCAATCCTATTATGAGACTGTCTTTGTAAAGGTTTCTTCTTGTTCCCAGCTCAGACAGAGGAGGGAGACAAGGTACCATGTGAACAAGAGGAAAGTGATCTTAGCCAGAATACAGAAAGATCCCTGCTATTTCAGAAAAACAATTCTTTGGGATTGAGTAAAATTAAATGCTTCAGGGAAAAGGGTGTTTTGATGTATAAGAGAAAGAATATGGCCTAACAGCCAAAGTTTCTCTTCTGATGGACCTGAAAAGCCTTGGTGATGAAATTTGATTTCCACTTTCTTTGAAGAAATCAGAAACTCGGTTGTGCAGTGAAGAGTGTTCCCAAGTGGCATTGTGTCCATTTTTAAGAGATCCATTAGTTAGTAAGATACATTGTCTTTAATTTTAAGGAGGAAAAAGAAGACTATGTTTTACTTGGCTTTCTGTGTTGTGTGACTGGAGAGAGAGGGTCGTGTTCATTCTCAAACCACTGGGCAATGTGTGTAAGTATACTTGTGCACATGGAGGTGCAAACTTTGATACCTAGTGTGGTAAATATTAAGATATTCATCCTTTACCAAGAGGTCATCCAGATTTTTTCATGCCTGATGCCTTCTACCCAGTGAAGTACCAGCAAGGTATATAGGGAACGACAGGAGCTTTGACATTGGAGAGATTCAAATTCCAGCTCACCCACTTTCTAACAGTGGATCTTTGGCAAGTTAACTTTTCTGAGCCTCATTTTCCTCATCTGTGCAGTGGGGTCACATATTCTCTGGGTGAAACATTTGGGATAGTGTCTGATGTATATGAAGTGCTCAAGAAATATCCATGACACATTTCCACATTACAATCAAAAGCAGTTATTTTGTTGCTTCCTTTGTAAGGTGGTGGATGCTTCTTTTTGTCTTCCAGTATCTTTCCCCTCCTCTTGACTAAACACTCTTCTGATTTTCTGTTGAAATAAAACCACTTATTCCCCCATCTCAGTCCATGTGGCTTGGGTAGAGAGCTTTCTTTACTGCGGAGGTAGATACACCTTCATCAGTCATGGTTTTCCTTGTTCCTGCCCACCCTGATTGGTTCAGGGATGGACATGTGACCCAATCTGGGCCAATGAGACTTGATTCCAGTACTTTTATGGATCTTTCTGAAAGGAGGAACTCTATTCTTCTGGTGGTTAAGAATGTATCAGATGATTGCTCAAAAAATTATACATAGATGACAACATGACTCATCAATTCCATTTCCAGAAAAACACCAAAAACAATTAAAAACAAGTGCTCAAACAAAAGCTTATATATGAATTTCATAGCAGCTTTATTCATAATAGTGCCAAGGGCAAAACAACTCAAATGTCCATCAACAGATGAATGAATAAGTAAAATGGATAAAAATTCCATATAATGGAATATTATTCAACCACATAAAGGAAGAAGTACCAGTGCATGCTACACTGTGGTCAAACCTTGGAAACATTAGTTATAGTGACAGCTTTGTAGGCACCCACCTCCTGCTAAGAGAAAAAGGCTGATAACACTGTTAACACAAATAGAAGGAAAGTGTTTCCAGGGCCAGACAGTGCCATTCTCCCCACAGAAAGGAAAGTGACATGCTCTTTGAATCCTAGCCTCCATTTTTCTCTTTTTGTGAGCTTATTGAATAAGACCAGTTCAAATGCTGCTTTTTCCAGGAAGAATTCAAAGTTGAACTTAGTCGCTCAGTGTCAAATGGTGAAGTAGTTTTGTAAATATCTGTTTCCCACAAAGATTAGGGGGCTATTGAGAGTAGCAACTGTGTCTTAATCTTGTTTGTATCCCTCACCTGTAATGCCTACTATGGTGCCTGGCACTCATGTTTTCTCAATGAATACTTAATTTGAAGAGAGAATTGGTCATAATTGTGTGTGAGAGTAACACGTAACTGATTTTAGATCTAGTTTTGTTGAACACTTAGCATGATTCCTTAAAGTATGCATTTTATTATATAAACTATAGCCATATGTGTATCTACCTATAACCTACACCTATATCTACTTGACACCTACGTCTTCACCTACATCTATACCACCACCTGTGTCTACATCTAGTCTGAGTAATACTACCTGAAAGAAACTGAAACCCTTCTCTGTCTATGAAACCCACTACACCATTGAACCATCCCCCAAGAAAAAGAAATTCAAAAAATCAAAATGGCTGTCTGAGGAGGCCTTACAAATAGCTGTGAAAAGAAGGGAAGTGAGAAACAAAGGATTAAAGGAACCCATAAATATACCCATTTGAATGCCGAGTTCCAAAGAATAGCTAGGAGAGATACGAAAGCCTTCCTCAGAGATCAGTGCAAAAAAATAGAGGAAAACAATAGAATGGGAAAGACTAGAGATCTCATCAAGAAAATTAGAGATACCAAGGGAACATTTCATGCAAAGATGGGCACAATAAAGGACAGAAATGGTATGGACCTAACAGAAGCAGAAGATATTAAGAAGAGGTGGCAAGAATGCACAGAAGAACTGTACAAAAAAGATCTTCATGAGCCAGATAATCATGATGGTGTAATCACTCACCTAGAGCCGAACATCCTGGAATGTGAAGTCAAGTGGGCCATAGGAAGCATCACTATGAACAAAGCTAGTGGAGGTGATGGAATTCCAGTTGAGCTATTTCAAATCCTAAAAGATGATGCTGTGAAAGTGCTGCATTCAATATGCCAGCAAATTTGGAAAACTCAGCAGTGGCCACCGGATTGGAAAAGGTCAATTTTCATTCCAGTCCCTAAGAAAGGCAATGCTGAAGAATGCTCAAACTACCACACAGTTGCTCTCATCTCACACACTAGTAAAGTAATGCTCAAAATTCTCCAAGCCAGGCTTCAGCAATATGTGAACTGTGAACTTCCAGATGTTCAAGCTGGTTTTAGAAAAGGCAGAGGAACCAGAGATCAAATTGCCAACATCCACTGGATCATCGAAAAAGCAAGACAGTTCCAGAGAAACATCTATTTCTGCTTTATCGACTATGCCAAAGCCTTTGACTGTATGGATCACAATTAACTGTGGAAGATTCTGAAAGAAATGGGAATACCAGACCACTTGACCTGCCTCTTGAGAATTCTGTATGTAGGTCAGGAAGCAACAGTTAGAACTGGACATGGAACAACAGACTAGCTCCAAATAGGAAAAGGAGTACGTCAAGGCTGTATGTTGTCATTGTGCTTATTTAACTTATATGCAGAGTACATCATGAGAAATGCTGGGCTGGAAGAAGCACAAGCTGGAATCAAAATTTCCAGGAGAAATATCAGTAACCTCATATATGCAGGTGACACCACCCTTATGGCAGAAAGTGAAGAAGAACTTAAGTGCCTCATGATGAAAGTTGAGGAGAGTGAAAAAGTTTGCTTAAAACTCAACATTCAGAAAACTAAGATCATGGCATCTGGTTCCATCACTTCATGGCAAGTAGATGGGGAAACAATGTAAACAGTGACAGACTTTATCTTTCTGGGCTGCAAAATCACTGCGAATGTTGATTGTAGCCATGAAATTAAAAGACACTTACTCCTTGGAAGGAAAGTTATGACCAACCTAGATAGCATATTAAAAAGCAGAGACATTACTTGCCAACAAAGGTCCGTCTAGTCAAAGCTATGGTTTTTCCAGTAGTCATGTATGGATGTGAGAGTTGGACTATAAAGAAAGCTGAGCACTGAAGAACTGATGCTTTTGAACTGTGGTATTGGAGAAGACTCTTGAGAGTCCCTTGGACTGCGAGGAGATCCAGCCAATCCATCCTAAAGGAGATCAGTCCTGAGTGTTCATTGGAGGGACTGGTGTTGAAGCTGAAACTGCAATACTTTGGCCACCTCATGCAAAGAGCTGACTCATTGGAAAAGACCCTGATGCTGGAAAAGATTGAAGGCGGGAGGAGAAGAGGATGACAGAGGATGAGATAGTTGGAAGGCATCACCTACTCAATGGACATGAGTTTGGGTAAACTCTGGCAGGTGGTGATGGACAGGGAGGCCTGGCATGTTGTGGTCCTTGGGATTGCAAAGAGTCAGACACGACTGAGCGACTGAACTGAACTCATACCATTGAACTTTGTATAAATCACTGAACATACTGTCATATATATCCTGGAGGTCACCGAACTATTGTATTACCTTCTGTAGTGGGACCTCCATCCCTGTCTTTAACTCGATGATCCGAAAAATGAAGACAGTATCATTTACCAGTTATTGAGTATTTGCTTTGAGCTGGCATTGGTATCACTCACATTTCATTCTGTCCACACAGCAGCATTTATTTGAGCCATGTTCTGTGAATATCCTCATTCTACTGATTCGTGGAGGCTGAGGGAGGCTCAGCCACTTGCCCAAGGTCACATATTGCATTTGAGGGAAGAATCAAGGTTTCAACCTGTTTGACCTCCAATCCCACCTTCCTGACCAGCACAACTGCCAGATGGGAAATTCTGCCCTAGTTGGCCCATTCCCTTTTGCTCCCACTTCCTGCCTGTCACCCCCTCCCTCTGAGAGCTGAAGGGTCTAAGAACAGCTTCTGAGGAGTCTGTATGCTGCCAGTGCACGCTCTCTTTATGTGCGTCTCTCCAGTTCCCTGGAAGGGGCTCGGTTTGGGGCAGTTCTGACTTGGTAACTTCATGAACCCCCAGAGGGTGGGAGTGGTCTTGTTCTTTGTCCCTGTCATTACCCATTATGTCTAGAGATGTGCCTGTATTATAATATGAACAATCACATAGGAAATGACATAGTGTTACAAAAAACTTCAGGATCTTTTGCCAGTCACCAGCATCTTTCATTGTCTTGATGGCAGTTTCAAATACATAAGCCCATTTTCCTTCCTGATTTCCAGAAATCAGGCTCAGGGAGACCCCGTCCTCACATTTCTGAGCCCTCTGGTGGGGAAGAACCGAAGGAGGCACCTGGGCCACCTTGGGCTTGTTTGGCCTCATATCCATCCTTTGTCCTCCCCCTGCAGACCATGGTTCCCAGAGTCCAATGTCAGCAGAGTTACAGCTGAGTTTGGCCAATGGGAGGTGGTGATGGGAGACAGGCAGGCAAGAGGAAGGGATAAGCCTTGTTTTGGGCTGGCCAAAACTGTTGTTCGGATTTCCCAGAAGGTGGTATAGAAAAACCGGAATGAACAAACTGGTAAACTCAATGTTTCTCTCTCCCTTTGCCTCTCATGGCATCTCTGCAGCAGCGGTATCTCCTCTCTGGCCCCAGGTCCTGTGGGACAGGGCCTTTTTGTCCTGCACTTTAGTGACACCCAATCTCCCTTGGTTCCTCTTCCTCGGGGTTGTAATAGATTCCTGCTGTATATTCATCTTTGGCAGGACCAAGACTAGGATGAAACAAGTGAGGCTGAGTCATGCAAATATGGGGTCAGATTCGGTCTTTATGTAAAATTTTGATACTTGCTTTATCATGGATTTTTTTCTGCATCAATCTAGACTTTTAAAAAATTTATTGGAATATTGTTGCATTACAAGGTTGCACTAGTTTCTGCTGCACAATGAAGTGAATCAGCGATATTCATACAGATATCCCCTCTCTCTTGGACCTTCTTCCCTCCACACCCCACCTCCTCACCCCACTCCTCTAGGTCATCGCAGAACCCCCAGCTCAGCTTCCTGTGCTTTATAGCAGTTTCCCACTAGCTATTTATTTTACACATGGTAGTGTATATGTTAATTCTAATCTCCCAATTCACTCCCCCCTCCCCATCTCCACCCTTGGGGCCACATGTCTGTTCTCTATGTCTACATTTCTATTCCTGTCTTGGACATAGGTTCATCTGTACCATATTTCTAGATTCCACATGTATGTGTTAATATCCGTAACTTATGATGGAGTTATGTCCAGATATCTTTATCTGGACATAACTCCATCATAAGTTGAAAACACTGTAATTTGAAAATGCATTTAATACACCTGACCTGCTTAACATCATAGCTGAGCCTAGCCTACCTTAAATGAGCTCAGAACATTTCCATTAGCCTACAGGGGAGCAAAATCACTTAACACAGAGCCTATTTTATAACACAGTGTTGGATATCTCTTGTCATTTATTGACTATGACAGTGAAAGTGAAGAGCAGAAAGGTTGTCTGGGTACAGAACGGTTGTAAGAGTGTTGGCGGTTTACCTGGTGATCACATGACTAAGAGATGCTCTTGGCAGCTGCCCTGCACCATCGGAGGGTTGCACTACCTAGGGCTAGCCTGGGAAAAGATTGGAATCCAAAGTGTGATATATGATTTCTACTGAATGTGTACCATTTTCCACACCATCATAAAGTAAAAAAATTGAAGTCAAACTATCGTTAAGTCAGGACTTGTATTTCTCCCGTTCACTTGCTAAGTCGTGTCTGACTCTTTGCGACACCACAGACTGCAGCACGCCAGCCCGCTCTGTCCTCCACTGTCTCCCAGAGTTTGCTGAAATTCATGTCCATGGAGTTGGTTGGACGGTTAGATGCTATCTAACCATCTCATCCTCTGCTGCCCCTTCGCCTTTTGCCTTCAATCTTTCCTAGCATCAGGGTCTTTCCCAGTAAGTTGGCTTTTTGCATCAGGTGGCCAAAACACTGGAACTTCAGCTTCAGCATTTGTCCTTCTGATGAATACTCAGGGTTGATTTCCTTTAGGATTGGCTGTTTTGATCTCCTTGCTGTCCAAGGGGCTCTCAGGAGTCTTCTCCGGAACCACCATTCAGTGTTCAACCTTCTTTTTTTTTTAATTTATTTTTTAATTGACGGATAATTGTTTTACAGAATTTTGTTTTCTGTCAAGTGTCAACAGGAATCAGCCATAGTTGCACCCATAGTCCAACTCTCACATCTGCATATGACTACTGGAACAACCATAGCTTTAACTAGACAGACCTTTGTCAGCAAAGTGATGTCTCTGCTTTTTAATATGCTGTCTAGGTTTGTCATAGGTTTCCTTTCAAGGAGCAAGCATCTTAATTTCATGGCTGCGGTCACAGTCTGCAGTGATTCTGATAGTCAGGACTATATGTATTAAAGTAGAATTTCCACATTGTTCCATTTGGAATCTTGGTCTTTTGTCACCTGAACACCAAATTCCCAGCCTTAAATCCTTGCTGTTTAAAATACTCAAGTGGTTTCTCTTCCCCAGTTAGACACTGATAGATTGCTTCACACTGATTTTGACTTATGTGTCTCTGTGAGGTAGTGATTGGTATTATGTCCATTTTAAGTGTGAGGAGAGATGCTCTGAAACCTTTGGTTACCTGCCAGTGTCACTGAAGCTATGATGGGGCAGAAGTGGGTCTTGAACACAGGTCTGTGGGACTCCAGAATTCTCACTCTTAACCATGAAGCTCTGTGGTTTTATTATATATATTTTCAAAGGATTCAACTAAGAACAAAATCCCTTTTGATCAGGAAGGAACCTTTTGATTGTGGAGAATGCTCTTGAAAGGGTCTCTGTCTGGGCTCTTTCAAACTGGAAATTTACATGCAGAGAAGACAACCATGTGAGAACTGGTGATATTGGGATGAAGCCCGGCAGGTTTGTATTCTTCTCTGAGCTGATCTGTCTCAGTAAATCCCCAGAAAATATCACTCGTCTCATTTCCCTTCAATCCTTTTGTCTGAGTTTAAGTTGAAAACACTTTTCCCCCCTCTTTCTTTGTAAATTCTCTTGATTTTGCTTATGTAACCAAGCCAGGCAGTTGCCTTTGCTGAACAAAAGTCTCAAATGAATAGATATCAATGATAATACCAGTAATTAACAGTTTCTCTCTGCAGTGCATGTCTGAAACTGCTTTTATTGATTTATTTTGACTCTGTTCCATATAGGACAATTTTTCAGCTCACACAAACATAGGCTTATCTCCTTTTGGTGTTTCCTTTTGGTTCCTCAGGACAGCTCTAACAGTGGGGCAGATGAAACGGGGCTTTGGTACCTCAAATGAACTATAACCTTGAAAGGCTAACAATGAGTGGGGAAGAGGGAGAACCTCTTAATTTGGAGTTTGATCTCTGTGTTTTCTTTCTGATATAAGGAGAACTTGGAGTTTCATGGAGTTGTGTGTAGGGAGAGGACGGGGGGATGGGAGGAGTCATCCAGGCAAAGATAGGAGTCAAAGCGGAGGAAAATGGAAGGGGAAGAACCAGTTGCCAAATTCCCCTGATGCAGGAGGCTCTGCTTCTCTGGGATCTAGCCTGGGGATCCTATTCTTTCCCCTCAGTCAAGGGTATTAAAAGGGCACTTTGTTTGGATGGCTAGGTATATCAAAGTTACTGCTTTTCCTCTGGAATTGAGTTCTTTTATTAAGCTGAATGTAGAAAACTTAGGTGACACAGAAGCAAAGGAGGAGGGGATGGGGAGGAAGCTAGTTTTACATATTTTCAAGTATTTTGTGGTCCTTCATGCAGATATGTTCCACGCCCCCCCCCCCCCCCCCCCCCAGTCCAGCTCTCTCTCTCACATGCACCCACATGCACATGCTATCTTTGAGATGCCACTGAGCATGCCTATAGGACATAAGAATATTGAACATGTGACCTGTTTTCAAATTTGTGATGTATCATGAACCCTTTTACATGCCAATAATTATAGCTCTGTGTGATCATTTTTCAAGCCCGAAGAGTATGCCGTTTATTGTTGTTTAGTTACTCAGTTGTGTCTGACTCTTGTGATCCCATGGACTGCAGCAAGCCAGGCTCCCCTGTCCTTCACCATCTCCGAGAGTTTGCTCAAACTCATGTCTGTCTATCTATCTATCCACCTATCTCTAATGGAATACTATTCAGCCTTGAACAATATAATGTATATTATATATATTTATAATATAATATGGGGCTTCCCTGGTGGCTCAGATGGTAAAGAATCTGCCTGCAATGTGGGATACCTGGGTTTGGAAGATCCCCTGGAGGAAGGGCATGGTGACCCACTCCTGTATTCTTGCCTGGAGAATCCCCATGGACAGAGGAGCCTGGCGGGCTACAGTCCTTGGGGTCTCAAAGAGTTGGCCATGACTGAGTGACTAAGCACATAATAAAATATAATATAAATTTTTCCTTCCTGTCCTCTTTTACTTTTCTTATCTCCTTCCTTCCCTCCCTTCCTGTCTCCATTTTTCCTGTATAACCATTCTGAAACTAACAACCTTTTTCTTTGTGAATCTGAAACATTTACTTAGAACAGATTCTTAAGTGTAGATTGTTGGGTCAAAAAGTGTGCCATTAAAAAAATACTGATTGGAGGATAACTGCTTCACAGTGTTATGCTGGTTTTTGCTGTACAAAATGAGAATCAGTGATAATTATATATGAATATCCTCTCTATCTTGAGCTTCCCTCTGCCTTCCTGTCCCACCTACCTAGGTCATCACAGAGCACTAGGCTGGGCTCTCTTTGTTATATGGCAGCTCCTTCAGTTCAGTTCAGTTCAGTTCAGTCACTCAGTCCTGTCCAACTCTTTGCAACCCCATGGACTGCCACCAGGATTCCCTGTCCATCATCAACTCCCAGAGCTAGCTCAAACTCATGTCCATCAAGTTGGTGATGCCATCCAACCATCTCATCCTCTGTCATCCCCTTTTCGTCCTGCCTTCAATCTTTCCCAGCATCAGGGTCTTTTCCAATGGGTCAGTCCTTCTCATCAAGTGGCCAAAGTATTGGAGCTTCAGCTTTAGCATCAGTCCTTCCAATGAATATTCAGGACTGATTTCCTTTAGAATTGACTGCTTGGATCTCCTTGCAGTCCAAGGGACTCTCAAGAGTCTTCTCCAACACCATAGTTCAAAAGCATCAGTTCTTCAGTGCTCAGCTTTCTTTACAGTCCAACTCTCACATCCATACATGACTCCTAGAAAAGCCATAGCTTTGACTAGACAGACCTTTGTTGGCAAAGTAACATCTCTGCTTTTTAATAAGTTGTCTAGGTTGGTCATAGCTTTTCTTTCAAGGAGCAAGCGTCTTTTAATTTCATGGCTGCAGTCAACATCTGCAGTGATTTTGGAGTCCCAAAAAATAAAATCTGTCACTGTTTCCATTGTTTACTCATCAATTTGCCATGAAGTGATGGGACAAGATGCCATGATCTTAGTTTTCTGAGTGTTGAGTTTTAGGCCAACTTTTTCATTCTCCACTTAAACTTTCACCAAGAGCCTCTTTAGTTCTTCACTTTCTCGCATAAGGGTGGTGTCATCTGTGTACCTGAGATTATTAATATTTCTCCCGGAAATCTCGATTCCAGCTTGTGCTTCACCCAGCCTGGCATTTTGCATGATGTACTCTGCATAGAAGTTAAGTAAGCAGAGTGACAGTATACGGCCTTGAAGTACTCCTTTCCCAATTTGGAACCAGTCTGTTGTTCCACGCATTCACTATTCTGTCCTCTGCGAAGAATGTACTGATGCATCCAGGAAGTATGGCAGTTTTTACCCTACAATTACATCATCCTGTAAAGCTTCTCTGGAGGTGCAGTATTTGCACTAAGGACTCTAGGATGGATATAAGTTAGCAAGTCGAAGAGAGAGTGGTGATGGCAAACATTGTGACAGAGGAACTCTCATATGTAAGGAACACTTTGTGGGGAATAAAGGACCTTCAAAGTGCAGATTGAGCACAAAGAATAAAGGGGGAGGGTATATCATTTAGGATTCTGAGGTTTGTTATAAGGAAGTGGCTCATGTGATTATGGAAACTGGATAGCCCCCAGATTGTAGTCAGGAAGCTGGAAACCCAGGAGAGCCAAAGTTTCATTATAAGTCTAAAGGCAGAGGAAAAAAATGAAAAGAAAAACTGTAAGACCTATGTCCTAGCTCAAGCCATTCAGGCAGGAAGTGTTTGACCTTATTTGTGGGAGAGCCAGCACTTTGGGGGCCTTCCCTTGTGGTTTGGACAGTAAAGAATCTGCTTGCAGTGCAGGAGATCCAAGTTTGATTCCTGGGTCGGGAGTATTCCCTGGAGAAGAAATGGCCTACCCACTGCAGTATTCTTGCCTGGAGAATTCCTTGGATCAGTGAGCCTGCTGGGCTACAGTCCATGGGGTCACAAAGAGTCAGCCAGGAGTGAGCGACTAACACTAACCCTTTCTTTCTTTTTTTTTTTTTTTTCATTTATTTTTATTAGTTGGAAGCTAATTACTTCACAACATTGCAGTGGGTTTTGTCATACATTGACATGAATCAGCCATGGATTTACATGTATTCCCCATCCCGATCCCCCCTCCCACCTCCCTCTCCACCTGATTCCTCTGGGTCTTCCCAGTGCACCAGGCCTGAGCACTTGTCTCATGCATCCCACCTGGGCTGGTGATCTGTTTCACCCTAGATAATATACATGCTGTTCTCTAGAAACATCCCACCCTCGCCTTCTCCAAAAGAGTCCAAAACTCTGTTCTGTACATCTGTGTCTCTTTTTCTGTTTTGCATATAGGGTTATCGTTACCATCTTTCTAAATTCCATATATATGTGTTAGTATGCTGTAATGTTCTTTATCTTTCTGGCTTATTTCACTCTGTATAAGGGGCTCCAGTTTCATCCATCTCATTAGAACTGGTTCAAATGAATTCTTTTTAATGGCTGAGTAATATTCCATGGTGTATATGTACCACAGCTTCCTTATCCATTCATCTGCTGATGGGCATCTAGGTTGCTTCCATGTCCTGGCTATTATAAACAGTGCTGCGATGAACATTGTGGTGCACGTGTCTCTTTCAGATCTGGTTTCCTCAGTGTGTATGCCCAGAAGTGGGATTGCTGGGTCATATGGCAGTTCTATTTCCAGTTTATTAAGAAATCTCCACACTGTTTTCCATAGTGGCTGTACTAGTTTGCATTCCCACCAACAGTGTAAGAGGGTTCCCTTTTCTCCACACCCTCTCCAGCATTTATTGCTTGTAGACTTTTGGATAGCAGCCATCCTGACTGGCGTGTAATGGAACCTCACTGTGGTTTTGATTTGCATTTCTCTGATAATGAGTGATGTTGAGCATCTTTTCATGTGTTTGTTAGCCATCTGTATGTCTTCTTTGGAGAAATGTCTGTTTAGTTCTTTGGCCCATTTTTTGATTGGGTCATTTATTTTTCTGGAATTGAGCTGCAGGAGTTGCTTGTATATATTTGAGATTAATCCTTTGTCTGTTGCTTCATTTGCTATTATTTTCTCCCTATCTGAGGGCTGTCTTTTCACCTTGCTTATAGTTTCCTTTGTTGTGCAAAAGCTTTTAAGTTTCATTAGGTCCCATTTGTTTATTTTTGCTTTTATTTCCAATATTCTGGGAGGTGGGTCATAGAAGATCCTGCCATGATTTATGTCAGAGAGTGTTTTGCCTATGTTCTCCTCTAGGATTTTTATAGTTTCTGATCTTACATTTAGATCTTTGATCCATTTTGAGTTTATTTTTTGTATGGTGTTAGAAAGTGTTCTAGTTTCATTCTTTTACAAGTGGTTGACCAGTTTTCCCAGCACCACTTGTTAAAGACGTTGTCTTTTTTCCATTGTATATTCTTGCCTCCTTTGTCGAAGATAAGGTGTCCATAGGTTCGTGGATTTATCTCTGAGTTTTCTATTCTGTTCCATTGATCTATATTTCTGTCTTTGTGCCAGTACCATACTGTCTTGATGACTGTGGCTTTGTAGTATAGTCTGAAGTCAGGCAGGTTGATTCCTCCTGTTCCATTCTTCTTTCTCAAGATTACTTTGGCTATTCGAGGTTTTTTGTATTTCCATACAAATTGTGAAATTATTTGTTCTAGTTCTGTGAAAAATGCTATTGGTAGCTTGATAGGGATTGCATTGAACCTATAGATTGCTTTGGATCATATACTCATTTTCACAATATTGATTCTTCCAATCCATGAACACGGTATGTTTCTCCATCTGTTTGTGTCCTCTTTGATTTCTTTCATCAGTGTTTTATAGTTTTCTATGTATAGGTCTTTTGTTTCTTTAGGTAGATATACTACTAAGTATTTTATTCTTTTTGTTGCAATGGTGAATGGTATTGTTTCCTTAATTTCTCTTTCTGTTTTCTCATTGTTAGTGTATAGGTATGCAAGGGATTTCTGTGTGTTAATTTTATATCCTGCAACTTTACTATATTCGTTGATTAGCTCTAGTAATTTTCTGGTAGAGTCTTTAGGGTTTTCTATGTAGAGGATCATGTCATCTGCAAACAGTGAGAGTTTCACTTCTTCTTTTCCTATCTGGATTCCTTTTACTTCTTTTTCTGCTCTGATTGCTGTGGCCAAAACTTCCAAAACTATGTTGAATAGTAGTGGTGAGAGTGGGCACCCTTGTCTTGTTCCTGATTTCAGGGGAAATGCTTTCAATTTTTCACCATTGAGGGTAATGCTTGCTGTAACACTAACGCTTTCACTTTCTTCAGCCCTGTTGCTTTCTTGAGGCCTTCAACTGATTAGATGAGGCCCACTCACATCAGGGAGGGCAATCTGCTTTACTTAGTCTACTAATTTAAAAATTAATTTTGTCCCCAAACATCTGTACAGACACATCCAGAATAATATTTGACTAAATGTCTGGGCATCCTGTGGCCCAGTGAATTTGACCCCCAAAACTAAGCATTGTAGGGAGAACATGAAAGAAGGTTCAGGAAGTGGGCAGCTGGGGAGGGAATGTAGGTGGAAGGAGACCTGGACCACACAGGGCCTTGTGGACCACATAAGCGATTTTGGTTTTCGTCATAAGCAGTATTGGAAACTGTTGTTGTGTTGTGCTCTGTTGCTCAGTCACATCTGATTCTGTATCCCCATGGACTGCAGCATGCCAGGATCCTGTGTACATGGGATTTTCCAGTCAAGAATACTGGAGTGGGTTGCTGTTTCCTCCTCCTGGGGATCTTCCTGACCCAAGGATTGAACTGGCATCACTTGCGTCTTTGCATTGGCAGGTGGGTTCTTTACCACTGTGCCACCTGGGTGGTTTTAGCAAGGCTGGAGGTGCAGTGACATAGTCACATTCACAATAGCCCTATGAAGTGTGAGGGGAAGGCATTGCTGGCTTATATGACAGATGAAAAGACTAGACTGGAACCTTTAAGTAGCTCCCTCTCTCATTCCACCGTATAAATTAGGATTCTTTGGGCCACACTAGACTACTACTTGAGGGTTCACATGTGTAGGTAACTTTGCAAGGCATTCTCCCAGTACACAAATTCACCACATCCCTTTACTTCAACTTGGAATTGCTAAGGAGTTAATGTCCCCAGAAGCCACCCAATGGCCGATGGGGAGCTTGTAGGTAAATGCAGCAGCCTGGCAGTCCCATGCTATGGAATCATCCCAAGGTGCCTGCTCCCCAGTTCTCTCCTGGGACTCCCAGTGGGTTGCTGCTCCCACTTCCCAGAGCAAGAATCTTTTGCACAACACAGGTCTGTATTGGATGCTTCCTCTCTTCTTCACTACCCTGTTGGGCTTTTCTGAGATCACTTCCCCAGCAAACAATTTACAAGTAAGTCTTGTCTGAGGACCTTCTTGGGGGGATACCCAACCAAAGGCAGGGACACTCCTTCCAGGACAGTTTTGCTTCTGTGCAGTTCTGCCACCAGCACTTGGCCTGTGTGGCTGGAGGTTTTAGTGATGAGCATGGGCCAAGACACTCAATATTTGTTCCTCTTTCCCACTCATGAGTACAGGGCTGGTGTCAGGGAAGGACCTCTGTGGACAGTGTGAGGAAATCTTGTGGGTTTTGCATTTGTGATGCATTACTGCTTAAGGCAGGATTTGACAGTGGGTACCTGCCAGCATGCCAGCAACAGCTATGACACCATGCCTGGGGCTGAAGGATTAATCACCAGCCTCTGCCTAGTCCAGGGTAACATGCCTGCCATCTTTTCACCTCTGACTCCTCTGCTACGCAATGGATCCCCAAGGCTCCATCAGTAATTCATAGGAGAACCAAGAGCATCACAACTCTGGCACACCTCCTGACAGTCAACTAGTTTCTGGCCCTCTCCTACCTTCTGGGTCATGTCTGATTCTCTGTTTTCCTGAACTATATGTGGCATCAGGTGAAGAATAAACTTTAGGGCTGTCATTTCCCAAGGATGCCAGAACTAAGGATGTAAATTAAATACTCATAATTAGAAGATGCCTCTCTGCCAGCCTTCTTTAGGGAAAAATTTCCTCCTTGCTCTGTCTGATATTCCCATGGAGATGAGGGGGGACAATTCCTATCTGGCAGCAGGCTGTGGCATCAAAAATAATGGCTCCAGGCCCAAGGAAAATGTAATCAATATTTACCTGCTGAGAGGTCCCATGATGGGAAGAAAATTGACTCTGTTCTCCAGTGCATATAGCCTATGTTGGTGTCCTGCTTTCTTTGTGTATTTGGCAGAGGGGAAATGCATAATCTTGGTTCTTCAGTGGGGAAAAACTACACGAAACCATTACATTGTCATCAGTCTATATAAGATAATCCATTGCTGTGGGTGGGAGCTTAAAATATCCTAGCAGGTCTCCTGGTTTTCTGCCTGGTTTCTCTTTGTGCCCAAACCATTGCAGTTCAGCAATATGCTTGTCCTTACTCCCCTCTATCCCTTGCCCCAAACAAATGACAAGGGATGACACTCGTTTCACTATCTATGTCACCTCCCTGGAGAATTCTCTTGGGAAAAAACAACTTACATGGGTTGATCATGTTTCTCTGGACTGTTTCATCATAGATCTGAAAGTTTTACTCTAGAGATAGACCTAAAATTCCAGAGTATATCATCTAGATCATTTTTTCCTCTCCAGTAGAAGTATATTGATCTGGGTTTCTGGTTGCAAATAAAATGACAGAGTAGGTGGGTGGGGTGTGTGTGTGTACACACATGCTCATGTGCATGCTCAGTCATGTTTGAGTCTTTGTGACTCCATGGACTGTAGCCCGCCAGGCTCCTGTGTCCATGGGATTCTCCAGGCAAGAATACTGGAGTGGGTTGCCATTTCCTTCTCCAGGGCATCTTCCTGACTCAGGGTTCAAACCTGCACCTCTTGCACCTTGTGTATTGGCAGGTGGGTTCTTTACCACTGCACCACCTGGGAAGTCCTGGAATCGATGATAGTGATTTGAAATGGAAAAGGACTCTATGGTTTGGAAAACAAATAGAAAGCAGAAGAGGCAAGACCTAGCCTGACTTGGCCTTAACACCAGGCAGCCTGGGGGTATTCCTGTTGGTATGGAACTGAACCTTCAGTTCAGTTCAGTCGCTCAGTCGTGTCTGACTGTTTGTGACCACATGGACTGCAGCATGCCAGGCCTCCCTGTCCATCACCAACTCCCAGAGCTTAATCAAACTCATGTCCATTGAGTCGGTGATGCCATCCAACCATCTCATCCTCTGTCATCCCCTTCTCCTCCTGTCTTCAGTCTTTCCCAGCATCAGGGTCTTTTCCAATGAGTCAATTCTTTGCATCAGGTGGCCAAAGTATTGGAGTTTCAGCTTCAACACCAGTCCTTCCAATGAATATTCAGGATTGATTTCCTTTAGGATGGACTTTTTGGATCTTCTTTTTGTCTAAAGAACTCTCAAGAGTCTTCTCCAACACCACAGTTCAAAAGCATCAATTTTTCAGCACTCAGCTTGGTTGCCCTGGATACTGGTTATTTTGCAACTGTACTCCAAAGCTAGTCTTGGCTATGTGAGTATCTCTGAAGATGGCTGTCTTTACATCCTCTGTTCAGTCTCAAGTCCTGGAGATGGGTACCTACCAGCTGAGCTTTCATCATGGCCCAGCAACCTCACTTCCAGGTACCAGGGACAGGCACCCCATCCTTTCTACCCCTGTAAGGAGAGTCTTTGAAAGAGCAATCTTTTCCATCACCCACCCATCCTCCTCCCTCTTTCTGTTTCCCCCTTTCATTTGTCCTATCAGTTTCCCACCTAGCCTATAATTTACTCATCTATCATGTTTATGCTCTGCAACCTCCCACTAGGATCCAAGTTTCATTGGAGCAGGAGTTTGGTCTCCCTCATTCATTGCTAAATCCTAGAACAGTGCCTCACACATAGGTAGCACTTAGTAAACATAAGTTGAATGAATGAATCAATGAAATGGGAGAGATAGTTTGGATGCTGGACTGCTCCAAAGGCTGACTATCCCTTGAAAGAAACATTTCTCATTCTTGATAAAGGGAAAAATCCCTTTTAGGAGTTGGCTCTTTGTATTTAGCAAGACAAGACCATAAGAAACTCATGCACTGCAGAGAAAAACACTGCACTGTGACATTTTCCCCTTAGATTTTCTTCTATGCAAAGATGGCATTTATAGGCAGTATCCACCAGCCTCTGTTTATCTACAAAGTGAGTCACAGAGGACTCAGCAAGGATCGTGGAATAAGGCGGAGTCATGGAAAGTCCATCTCTTCATACAGAGAATAAAAGGAAAGTGTAGTTCCTCTGATAAGAAGGACTATTTGGGAAAATAGTACCACTGGACATGGAGCATTCAGGGCAGTGGATCTGTGGGAAAAATTGTAGGCTAATCTGTTTCAGCTCCCTCATCCTGATCATATGCTTAAGGACCAACATTTATTGAGCATATACTACATGCCAGGAGCTCTTCCAAGCCTTCCACATCCTTTAATCCACCTTACTGTTATCCCCATATTGCAGCTGAAAAGCTGGGACACACTTGAGATCTGTGTGAGCTATGCAGGTTTCATGACAGTCCCCCTTTCAGAACCATGGACAGGGACCTGGCCGCAACACCAAGCCAAGCTGTCTTCTGAGGACTAGAGAACAAAGTGCTTGCCTGAGAGCCACCCATCATACCCAGCACCCAGTTGCCCTGATGAGGCTGTGTCGACAGAGGTTTGGCCCAATGGGCTGTCTGTGCTCTAGAGTCCGCAAGCCACAACTACTGAACCTCAGTGATGCAGCTGTTGAAGCCCGCATGTCCTAGAGTCTGCGCTCTACTGCGAGAGAAGCTACTGCAATGAGAAGCCCACACACTGCAACAAAGAGTATCCCCTGCTTGCCACAACTAGAGAAAGCCCTCACACAGTCATGAAGCCTCAGCAGAGCCAAAAGTAAATAAATAAATGATATGTACAGAAGAGAGCCAACTGTGGGGCACAAGTGCTAGAAGATTCCAAGACTGCTTATAATAGTCCTGTAAAGAGAATCTTTCACTGCAGTCATGCTTGGATTTTGGAGTAAGAGACTCACTTTTGGCCATGGAGACTCATCATCTTTCTGCCCCAATACACCACCACAAAGCAAAGCCCCTCGAATGTTAGCTGTTGTTGCCCTTAATGCAAGGGATTTG
Source organism: Cervus elaphus (assembly GCF_910594005.1). Taxonomy (NCBI): domain Eukaryota; kingdom Metazoa; phylum Chordata; class Mammalia; order Artiodactyla; family Cervidae; genus Cervus; species Cervus elaphus. The sequence goes on along the minus strand of NC_057824.1, from coordinate 27,063,292 downwards.
GGGAACTGCAACATTTTGTTCTTGTTATGACATGGTGCTCATGGAGTCACCGGTGACTTTCTCCACGGTGGTTCAGTCACTGTAATCAAATGAACATAAACTCAGACAAGTACCTTTACTCTGGGGCCAAGGAATTAATTGGGTTTGCACTGGAGACGGATTAAGATATAAGATGCCAACTAAAATTCAAGATCTCCAGTGAAATTTGAATTTTAGATAGACAAAGAATAATTTTTAGTATGTCTCATGCAATATTTGCAACATACTTATTCTAAAAAATTATTCATTGTTTATCTGAAATTCAAATTTCACTGGGCATCCTGTACTTTTATGTGCTAAATCTTGCAATCCTAAGACTTTTGTTTTGTCTCTGGCTATTCCTGGCCTTCTATTAGCCTCTTTCTTGCCCCTGCCTGCTTAAGTGTGAAATCGGAACTCATAAAAGACTTGACACAATGACAAAAATTTTAATGGCCTAAGGCATTAATTCATCCTTGACAGGAGACATATCCAATCCAAGTCCCTCAGTCGTGTCCGACTCTTTGTGACCCCACAGACTGTAGCCCACCAGGCTCCTCCATCCACGGGATTTTCCAGGCAAGAATACTGGAGTGGGTTGCCATTTCCTTCTCCAGAGGATCTTCCTGACCCAGGGATCGAACCCAGGTCTCCCACATTGTAGGCCGACACTTTACCGTCTGAGCCACCAGGGAAGTCCCTTTATGTGCTAAATCTTGCAATCCTAAGACTTTTGTTTCGTCTCTGGCTCTTCCTGGCCTTCTATTAACCTCTTTCTTCCTCCTGCCTGCTTAAATGTGAAATCAGAACTCATAAAAGACTTGACACAATGACAAGAATTTTAATGGCCTAAGGCATTAATTCATCCTTGACAGGAGACATATCCAATCTATTTAGGTTCAGTGATTTGAAATGACACATTTTCATATTTCCCACCCGCACTCCATCCCCACCAAGAATCAGGATGGAATCAGAAGCAATTAATTCCATTTTTAGAATATTTGAGGGCAAATGCCTTCTTGTGAAGAGGGTGAGGATTTAAGGCCTAAAGGCAGGTGTTGAAGACCCTTTGGGCGGGTGTTAATTTGACTCTTCTTGTACTCCACTGCTAATTTCTTTAATAGTCATGAGCATACAGGTGTGGGTAGCAATGCAGAGGAGAGACATGTCCCAAATTTGGATGATTAAGACACGTTTTCTCATTTCCACCCTGTAATTTGAGATGTTCTTGATTTTCGTTTTCACTCGTCATCAACTTGCAGTGGCAGCAAACATTTTAATGTTCAAGTCTCTGCTCCCTACTTCCCAGACCCTCTCTCAAGCCATATACAGTCTAGAGATACTCTTCATTTAAAGAAAAGAGCCCTGCAGTGAATCTTTACCCACAAGTGGAAATTCCTTGTGTAGTGCAAATTACACATCTTCCCCATTTTATGAGTTTTGTAAATGTTGAAGCTTCTGTTTATTGACTTTTTAAAAAGTGGATGTTCTAGTATGCCATTGGGTGTCCTGACCTCCTGTTCCTCTTCCTTTCTTCCTACCCATCGTCCTCACCCTATTCATCATTTTTGTATTAAACTCACAATTAAGCGTTGCCACTCAGAGCAGCGGTCTTCGATTCTGGCTACATTTTCTGATTGCAGAGGTAATTAAAAGAAACCTACAGACTCTCAGGGCACAGCCCTAAAGACTCTGACTTAAATAATCTGAGATGGGATACTGCTAAGCCATTCTAATTGCTGCCAGGATGGAGGACCACTCACTTAGAGATTAAAAACAGAGAAAGAACTGAGGGGTCTGGATTCCCATCCTACCTATGATGTATCCTCTGGCAGGTAACCACCTCCCTGAGGCTCAGTTTTCTCATCCATAAGATGGGGATGGTCACAGCAGAATGGAGTAGCTGTGATAAGAGATTACATGGCACACACAGTCTAAAATATTTACTCTGAACCTTTACAGGAAAAGTTTACTGTAACTTGGCATAGCGTAAGCCCGTGTAACGGGGAAGAACGGAATCTGACTCCATGTTGGATCTGCTTCTTTTACTTTAAGCTTTGTTCTCTGTTGCCTTTGTTACTATAATCACCAAAAGGAGGCTGTCATAGCTCTGCCCTCATGCGTGCTAAGTGGCTTCAGTCATGTCTGACTCTTTGCAGCCCCATGGACTGTATCCCACGCAGCTCCTCTGTCCATGGGACTCTCCAGGCAAGAATACCAGAGTGGGTTGCCATGCCCTCCTCCAGGGGATCTTCCTGACCCAGGGATTGAACTTGTGTCTCTTATGTCTCCTGCATTGGCAGGCGGGTTCTTTACCGCTGGTGCCATCTGGGAAGCCCCATCTATAGCTATAAGCATACATAATGGACTGCCTCAGGGAACCCTGCCCCTTTGCCTGAATGTTAAACTAAAGTGCCTTTGTTCAGCTCACAGGGAGACATTTTGATCCCGTGATTGGCTACAGGGAGGAAAAATTAAGACATGCCCTCCCCGAAGCTGGCCAAACCAAGAGATATTCTGCAAGACTTATGGCCTTCTTACTTTCCTTCCTCACCTCCTCCCCATCTCTATTCTATAAAAGAAAATGGCATCCAGACCTTGATAAGATGGTACTCTAGGACATTAGTTTGCCATCTTCTCAGATACCTGAAAATTATTCCTTTTCTCAACACCTTGTCTCTCCCAATTATAGGCCTGCTAGGCAGAGAGCAGACTGAGCTTGGATTCGGTAACACCTGTTCCATAAACCTCATTTATGTCCCCATGGGGTTCCCAGCCTAGTCGGGGGAGATACTTTAAATACCTCCCATATATTCCCAGTAAAAGTGCAGTGTAGTATTACGGAGATAGTCTGGGATTGGTTTCTTTCCTCAAATCTTCCCTAAACCATACATTTGACCTTAAGTAACCTGCTTTTCCCCCCCATTCCTCTGAGCCTCATCCTCCTCTCTTTTTATGAGGAAAGGTGGGGTTTGATGATCACTTTGGTCTCTTTTGAGGCTTCCCCCATGGCTCAGCAGTAAAGAGATCTTCCTGCAGTGCAGGAGATGTGGGTTCTATTCCTGGGTCAGGAAGATCTCCTGGAGGAGGGCATGGCAACCCACTCCACTATTCTTGCCTGGAGAATCCCATGGGCAGAGGAGCCTGGTGGGCTACAGTCCATATGTTCACAAAGAGTCGAACGTGGCTGAAGTGCCTGAGTGCGCACGCACAAGGGCTCTTTGAGCTCTAGAATGTTCTGATTCTGTCCCTGGCATCCTGTGTTGCTCTTAAAGCACAGCTCTATTCTATGGGGGCTGGTCCAGAAGACCTTTTCAATTGGGTGTGGTGACAGACCAGGCTTTCCCTTCTCTGCACTACAGATGTTTTAAAGTGAAGTGATGACCATTCTGCATCACAGCCACTCTTCTTTCTCTAGAGATTCAGAGAAAGTTTTAGAAATCCCTCTGTGGCAGGAGGCATATTTGACTGCAGAGAAGACAATTTGGGCAACCTCAGCTGAGAGAGTTTTAAAGATGCTAAGCTGCTGGCTTTGAAGATGGAGGAAGGGGATGGGTATTGAAGAATGCAAAGAGTGCAGCTCTAGAAGCTAGAAAAGGCAGCTGAAAAAAACCTCCACTCTGTGCAGGGAGCACAGCCCTGTTGATATTTTAATTCCACTCCGGTCAAATTGCTTTTGGAGGGACTTCCCTGGTGGTCCAGTGGCTAAGAGTCCATGCTTCTAATGGAAGGGGCCCAGGTTTGATCCCTGATTGGGGAACTAGATCCCACATTCCACAGCTAAGAGTTTGCATGCCGCAACTAAAGATCCCCAGTGCCATAACTAAAGGTCTCATGAGATGCAACTAAGACTCAGCACAGTCAAAAAAATAAATACTAAAAAAAAAGCAACAAAACTTTGCTTTTGGAATTCTAACTTTGAGAACTGTAAGAGGATAAGTGCATGTTACTTTAAACCACCGCCTTTGTGGTAATTGTTGTGACAACACCTGTAGGAAAGTAATATACCTTTCTTACATTGATAAGTAACCCATGGATCCCAAGGATAACAGGGAGTGTACATGTAAGTAAGTCTTGTACCAGAGAGAAAGTGAGTAAAGGGTTTTATTTTGGTCAGTTATGGAAACACTGGAATGGAATAGAGACAGAGGGGAAAATGGAGGGGAGTTGAATAGGGCGAGAGGGAAAATACAGAAGGTCTCTGTTCCTCCCCAGCTCTTCATTTCCATCCATCACTGCCAGGGCAACTTCTAAGCTACCCCCACAATCTCCATCTGCTGGCATTAGTGAGACCTGAGACCTGGTGAGACCTGAGACTTACTTCTAACCAGTAGAATTGGCAGAGGTGATATTGTCTGGATCTTAGACTAGAGAGAGATGTCCTCGTCTATGCACAGATTGGAAAAGAATTTCTAGACATGAGGTAGAATGAGAGGAGAATAAAGTTTATTAGAGTGGGAGACTCTGTTAGAACAGTGGACTGGCTCAAGGGAGAGCCAAACCCTTTTGCAGGCTAGTGACCAATTTTTATAGCCTCAAGACTGCGAAAATTCCTTCTGGAAGGGTGGCATTAAGTGACTGGTTACGATGCTATAGGATAGATAATAGGGTGGGTGTGTTACCTAATATGGGGTCAGGGAACTGGCCAGTTTAGATCCAGAGGCACATGGCAACAATTGTTATTTATTTATCCAGAGATTTTTGTCCTGTGACCTTGTACAGAACTCCACACCTGTGCAAGAGAGGCTGTCCCATCGACCTTGCAGAAGCAAACAGCCTTGTTGGAACTATCTGTGGAGAGTGGCATGTGCCAGGGAATGGGACTGGTGTCTAGTATTTGAGGACAGCCCCCATAGCCAGCAAGAAACCAGGAACTGTAGTCAATCAGCAACATGAAGGTGAATTTGCCAGCAATCAAAATGAGCTTAGAAGGAGGTCCTTCCCGAATCCACATTCAAGATGAGAACATGGGGACTTCCTTTGTAGTTCAGAGATTAAGAATCCGTCTTTCAACGCAGGGGCTGCAGGTTCAATCCCTTGCCAGGAAACTAAGATCCCACATGCCACAGAGCAACTGAGTCCATGAGCCATGACTACTGAGCCCATACGCTCTGGAGCCCATGGGACACAACTAGAGAAAAGCCCGTGTGCCACAATGAAAGATCCCGTGTGTTGTACTAAGACCCAGTGCAGCCCCCCTCCCCCCAAAAAAGATGAGAACACAGGCGCCTCCCTCCCTCCGCCCCGACACCCTGATTGATGCCTTGTGAGACCCACAGGAAGAGACCAAGCTGTGCCTGAATGTCTGAGCCACAGAAATGGTGAGATGATAAATGTATCTCTTTTTAGTTGGTAGGTTTGTGGTAATTTGTTACACAGCAATAGAAAATATATGTAATAAAATACAATAAAATACATTCTAGTTGAGGTGATTCAATGATTGTTGAAGGAGTGAGTTTGCGGCAATCTAAAATCTTTTACTTTCACAAAGATTTCCACCCTCTGTGAATAACCACAGTGCCTGTCCTCATGACTCAAAAATTGAAGTTATCAAGGTTGTATTTAAAATAAAAAATATGACTGAGGAGTTACAGAACATGGAATGATCATTAATGGGTTTTTTTTTTTTTTTTTTTTGCTATACTGGGTCTTGTTTGTGGCACATAAGACCTTTGATCTTCATTGGTATATGTAGGATCTAGTTCCCTGAATAGGGATTGAACCCAGGCCCTCTGCATTGAGAGCTGGACTGCCAGGGAAGTCCCCAGAAGGACAATTAGTTTTAAACTTAGTTTAAGCATTTGACAGTATAGAGTATATTTGGCAGTATAGAGAATAGTACACAGGACAGGTAAGTTCTGATTGAGGCAAAAGGGAGGGCCAGGAGCAATTCAGCATAAGGATAGCATTTAAGATGCATGTATAGAAAATTCATGTGTTGGATGTTACATTGAATACTTTACATATGTATCTTATTTAATCATCATTATCAACTCTATGGAGGTAGGCACTTTGACTGTCTCCAGTATACAAATAAATAGGGGCACAGAAAGTTTATTTAACTTGCTATAAGTCACACAATGATGTCGACTTACAAGACATTGTATTAATGCATATATATGGAATTTAGAAGGATGGTAACAACGATCCTATATGCAAGGCAGCAGAAGAGACACAGATGTAAAGAACAGACTTTTGGACTCTGTGGGAGAAGGCGGGGGTGGGATGCTATGAGAGAATAACATTGAAATATGTATTTCACCATATGTAAACAAAGTTATGACCAACCTAGATAGCATATTTAAAAGCAGATACATTACTTTGCCAACAAAGGTCCGTCTGGTCAAGACTATGGTTTTTCCAGTGGTCATGTATGGATGTGAGAGTTGGACTGTGAGGAAAGCTGAGCACCGAAAAATGGATTCTTTTGAACTGTGGTGTTGGAGAAGACTCTTGAGAGTCTTCTCAAGACTCTCTGCAAGGAGATCCAACCAGTCCATCCTAAAGGAGATCAGTCCTGGGTGTTCATTGGAAGGACTGATGCTGAAGCTGAAACTCCAATACCTTGGCCACCTCATGCGAAGAGTTGACTCATTGGAAAAGACTCTGATGCTGGGAGGGATTGGGGGCAGGAGGAGAAGGGGATGACAGAAGATGAGATGGCTGGATGGCATCACTGACTCGATGGACATGAGTTTGAGTAAACTCCGGGAGTTGGTAATGGACAGGGAGGCCTGGCGTGCTGTGATTCATGGGGTCGCAAAGAGTTCACACGACTGAGCGACTGAACTGAACTGAAACTAGATGACCAGTGCAAATTTGATGCATGAAGCAGGGCACTCAAAGCTGGTGCTCTGGGACAACCCAGAGGGATGGGGTGGGGAGGGAGGTGGGAGGGGGGTTCAGGATGGGAGGACAGATGTGCACCCGTGGCTGACTCATGTTGATGTATGGCAAAAACCATTGCAATATTGTAAAATAATTATCCTCCAATTAAAATAAATACATTTAAAAAGAAAACCTTAAAAAAAAAGAGCACAATGTGAGAGTTTCAAGTTAAGATAAATTTGGGGCAAAATGAGGACTAACGCCTGGGAAACAGCATCTAAGATAGCTCTGAGAAACTGCTTCAAAGAGGTAGGGGGATGGTCAGCATGTATGTGATTTTGGTGAAGGGGGAATACATGCAATCAAGCACATGTTTTTCCAGAGGGTTTCTGCTAGTCTCACCAAGCTTCGCTATTCATGAGGAACAGTCATCACCATGAAGGATTTCAGTGCCTTTCTAGATAATGGGGAGATACAAGAGTTGGGCTCATAAAATCAGCTCCTGAAAGTATCTAACTATCTGAAGACCTGCCTTGCCAGTTTTCCCCAGAGCACAGAGTGCCTCATTTCTGCTCTCCACCTTGAACTCCTTTCAGAGGGTGTTGAAAGTCAGTAGCTGCTGCAGCACATGATCTAATCCTCATAGAGGTAGACGGCAAGTGCCAATGCGTAGTTGATAGCTAGGGTTGATGTCCAGGAGGGACCATGCACCGGGATCCTTGACTAGGCAGGAGGTTGAAGAATGATGAGGGGCATGCAGGAAATGGGAAGGGGTCTTGAGGAAGGAGGAAGTTTCTCCAAAGAGAAGTGGAGTCCAAGGAAGCTCTATCTGAAGGCAAACTGAGAGGCTATTTATGAAATGCTCTACAACTAGGTTTATTGGCAAAGGATGCCTGAAAGGTTTGCTTGATAGTGACTCTTGAGACCTTGTCCAGCTTCAGTGGAAAGGAGTAACTGATTATTAGTATTATTATTATTCATTGATGTAGTTAAGCAATGTTGTTTTTAAATTTAAGTTTAATGGGATACAATACAGTACAAAATAAAAAGCTTTTTAAAAATCTATTATCAACTTATTCTTAACTCATGGGATTGTTTTAGAAACAACATCACTTAACTACATCAATGAATAATAATAAAAATAACAAAGTAATGCTCATAATTCTCCAAGCCAGGCTTCAACAGTATGTGAATTGTGAACTTCCGGATGTTCAAGCTGGATTTAGAAACGGCAGAGGAACCAGAGGTCAAATTACCAACATCATCTGGATCATCAAAAAACAAGGGCGTTCCAGAAAAACATCTACTTCTGCTTTATTGACTACGTCAAAGCCTTTGACTGTGTGGATCACAACAAACTGTGGAAAATTCTTCAAGAGATGGGAATACCAGACCACCTGACCTGCCTCCTGAGAAACCTGTATGCAGGTCAAGAAGCAACAGTTAAAACTGGACATGGAACAACAGACTGGTTCCAAATAGGGAAAGGAATATATCAAGGCTGTGTATTGTCACCCTGCTTATTTAACTTATATGAGTACATCATACAAAACACCAGGCTGGATGAAGCACAAGTTGGAATCAAGATTTTTGGGAGAAATATCAATAACCTCAGATATGCAGATGACACCACCCATATGGCAGAAGCAAAGAACTAAAGAGCCTCTTGATGAAAGTGAAAAAGTTTGCTTAAAACTCAACATTCAGAACACTAAGATCATGGCATCTGTTCCCATCACTTCAAGGCAAATAGATGGGGAAACAATGGAAACAGTTACAGACTTTTTTGGGGGGTCTCCAAAATCACTGCAGATGGTGACTGCACCCATGACATTGAAAGACACTTGCTTCTTGGAAGAAAAGCTATGACCAACCTAGACAGCATATTGAAAAGCAGAGACATTACTTTGCCAGTAAAGGTCCGTCTAGTCAAAGCTATGGTTTTTCTAGGAGTCATGTAACGATGTGAGAGTTGGACTATAAAGAAAGCTGAGTGCCGAAGAATTGATGATTTTGAACTGTGGTGTTGGAGAAGACTCTTGAGAGTCTTCTCAAGACTCTCTGCAAGGAGATCCAAGCAGTCCATCCTAAAGGAAATTAGTCCTGAATATTCATTGGAAGGATTGATGCTGAAGCTGAAACTCCAATACTCTGGCCACCTTATGTGAAGAACTGACTCTTTGGAAAAGACCCCAGTGCTGGAAAAGATTGAAGGCAGGAGGAGAAGGGGATGACAGAGGATGAGATGGTTGGATGGCATCACCAACTCGATGGACATGAGTTTAAGTAAGCTCTGGGAGTTGGTGATGGACAGGGAATCCTGGTGTGCTGCAATCCATGGGGTTGCAAAGAGTTGGACACGACTGAGCGACTGAACTGAACTGAATAGCCAATAAATAATGTTGTGATAGTTTCAGGTGGGTGGCAATGGAACTCATCCATACATAAACATGTATCCATTCTCCCCCAAACTCCCCTCTCATCCAGGCTGCCACATAACAGTGAGCAGAGTTCTATGTACTATACCGTAGATCCTTCTTCTTTATCCATTTTAAATATAGCAGTGTGTACATGTTCATCCCAGACTCCCTAACCATCCCTTCATCCATCCATCCACCCCCAGCAACTGCAAGTTTGTTCTCTAAGTCTGTGAGTCTGTTTCTGTTTTGTAAATGACTTCATTTGTATCATTTCTTTTTGATTCTACATATAAGGGGCATTCCTGATAATAAGCTTATAATTGTTGGTAATGTGCCTTTGACAGGGAGAAATCTTCTGACACTGGCAGAACATTGGAATCAAGTAATGTGAAAAGACAAAAATGGAAGCTTGCCAGTGTTTACATGAGGTCTTGGCAAAGTGAGGGCCACTTCTGGCTGGAGAGAGGACGGAGGCACATGGCAGAGTGTCTGAGAGTGATGGCTGTCAGATCAGATAGCTTTCTTGCTTCCTGACGCATTCACATAGCAGCTATGTTGCTGTGTTCAAGTCATTGTGTCTGTTCTGTGCTTCAGTTTCCTCATCTATAAAATGGAGCTACAGAAAGTCTGTACCTAGTAGCAACTGTTGCAAAAATAAAATGAGTTGATCCATGTCAAGTGCTTAGAACACTGGCAGTACACACTCAGTAGCTGTTATTATTATCCATACTATTATTATGTTGATGGTGGATAACTTTTTAATCTTTTTTATTTTTTGCCACATTCCTGGTGAAGCAAGCTGGTTTTTCAGGTTATTATACCTTAGATGTTCCAGGCACTCTGCCTGATAACAGTGATCTCATTTCCTCCCATAATTTATCATCATACCTGTTGTACATGTAAGAATCTTGGAGGTCATCAAGATGAAGCAGCAATTACTGGTGGAGTCAGTGTTCCAGCCAGAATGCTAAGACCCTTCGTGTCCTCTTAAGTTGCTCTCACAAGAAGAGGCCATCAGCCCTAGGGTAAGAGATTGGTACCACCAGTGGCTTAGACAGTAAAGAGTCTGCAAGAAGTGCAGGAGATCCAGGTTCCATCCCTGGGCCAGGAAGATCCCCTGGAGAAGGAAATGGCAACCCACTGCAGTATTCTTGCCTGGAGAATCCCATGGACAGAGGAGCCTGGCGGACTACACTCCATGGGGTCTTAAGAGCGGGACACGACTGAGCGCTGTTCAGGTCTGCAGGGAGGAGAATGTCCCTTTCTGCCCCAGCCCCTTCTGGTCTCCAGGTGCAGAGCTCTGCTCTTACGTATTGAAGGGAAAGAGATCCTTCTGCTGGCCTTCTAGTTTCTTATAGCCCCAAGTCTGCAGTCTTCATGCTTCATCAGCTGCAGGCCTTCCCAGTATGCTCCAAAGCAGAGGTCCTCAACCCCTGGACCAGAAACTGGCTTGCACAGAGGGAGGTGAGTGGCCGGCCCATGAGTGAGCAAAGCTTAATCTGTATTTACAGCTGCTCCTCATCATTCACATTACTGTCTGAGCTCTGCCTCCTGTCAGAGCAGCCTTAGGTCATCACAGGAGTGCGAGCCCTAACCCTGAAGGAAATGTGGAATATCCTGCTGCTGCTGCTTAGTCAGTCTGATGTGTCTGACTCTCTGTGACCCCATGGACTGCAGCCCGCCCGGCTCCTCTGTCCTTGGGATTCTCCAGGCAAGAATACTGGAGTGGGCTGCCATTTCCTCCTCCAGGGGATCTTCCGAGCCAGGGATCGAACCCTCGTCTCTTGTGTCTCCTGCATGGTAGGCGGGTTCCATCCTGAGATTGCCATCAAATAGAAATAAAGTGCACAATAAATAATGTAATGTGCTTGAATCATCCCCAAATCAGACCTTTCCCCCCCCACCCCATTTCCATGGAAAAATTGTCTTCCACGTAAATGGTCCCTGGCGTCAGAAGGGTTGGGGACCAGTGTTCTAATGGAACCTCACCAAGTAGCAGGATTGGAGACATTTCGAGGACTTTTGGCAAAAGAGATCTTGGGTACTTTTCTTTCCTTTCTGTTTGGAAGCACAGATCCCAGTGAGTTTAGGGAGTGGTGACCCCACCGTAGGTGAAGATGTTTCCTGGGAGGCTGCTCCCCCTTTTTTTCCCAAAGCATGTAGAGTATTAGGAGCTGAACTGAAGGCACAGTCTTCTTTCTGAATTTTCCTGTAGTTTCAAGGGCATGGTTAGCCTTCCTCATCAGGTACGTTGTGATTCAAGGAAAACTGCAGAGATACAGGGAGTAGAAAAGACATTTCACATGAACACTGGGAATGAGAACTTTGGGGAAGTGGGGGAGAAAGGAAAAGAATGAAGTGAATTGTTGAGGGCGGTCAAAAATCCCAAATGAAAGAAGAAAAATTGTGCCTTTCTGAAAAGACCCAAAGTAAATGACACATGTTAGGAAGAAGACAACCGTGAAGGGTGAAGTTGAGGAGAGAGACAGGAGTGGGGAAGGTGACAGAGGATGTGGTGTGCTGGACTGAGATGGATGGTAGGAAGAAGGGCGGCAGAACGGGAAATATGATAAACCCTTAAGTGCCAGTGAGAGAGAGTCCAGTAACGAGAACCTCAGCTAAGACAAACATAAGAAGTAAAACCCTTTCAGAACACAGCTGAGGGGCCGAATGGAACCGACAGCCAATGAGGGCAGGGCTGGAGGATGTGAAGCATGAAGGAGACAAATTCAAAGAGAAAGAGACTCTCTGGGCTGCCATGGCTGTCAAATGGCTTTGACAAGGGAGGCGACGAGGGACAATGAGGGGCTGATCTGACGGACAAATCCCCCAGCCCCGAGTCACATAGCATTAGAGGGATCTGCTTTGTGGGCTGTGACCGTCTCCGCTTTGGGATGCACATGAGGGCACACGCGGCACTGATGACGCAGGTTCCTTGTCTGTTTGAGATTATGTTTAAGGTGGAAATGTCTAGGAAGCAGCTATAAAGGCTCAGAAGTCAAAAGTGTATTTCCAAACGTACAGGCCTGAAAGTGGAGGGAGGGAGTCATCTCTGTTCTAACATCGAAGCCTTTGGTGCTTTTCCTCCAAGGGCTGTCCCTTTGGTTTTCAGTCATAGCTTGTTTGTTTGTTTGTTTTGATTTTGTCCCAAGCCCTGGTTGAATATAGCTTTGTGGATAGTATGGAAATCTTGGCCATCGATAGACTGGGTTGGAATCTTAGCTCCACCAGTTACTCACCCACTCCTAGTGGTTCAGATGGTAAACAATGTGCCTGAAATGCAGGAGACCCAGGTTTGATCCCGGGGCTGAGAAGATCCCCTGGAGAAGGGAATGGCAACCCACACCCACTCTAGTATTCTTGCCTGGAGAATTCCCTGGTCAGAGGAGTCTGGAGGGCTACAGTCCATGGGGTTGCAAATAGTTGGACATGACTGAGGGACTAACACTTTCACTTTTCCACCACTTACTGGCCTCAGGTTTCTCAAATAGGATGGAGCTGATGTGGGGCCCCGTAGGCTGGCTGTGGGGACCAAATGAAATCAGCTGAGTCATGTTCTCAGCGTGGTGGCGAGGCTGAGCTGGAGGCTGGGGTGTGGATCAAGGCACAGTCTAGTTCCACGTGGTTCTTGGCTGTGAAGTGAGGAAGGAAGAAGCATATGCCATAATAAAATATGAGAAATACAACCATGGGCTCTTGTTTTCAAAGTCTAACCCTCACAGCATTTAGAGGACTTGTGGAGGAGTTTCAGGGAAGGGAGAAGGAGATACATAGGCATAGGGAAAATGTATTAGCCCTGCAGGGAGAGAGTGGGGTTCTCTCTACCTCTAGACCAGGGAATTCCTTGAATGTCAGTGAGTAGAAACCAGATCTACTTGCTTGCAATGCAACTGGAGGCATCAAGACCCCAGACAAGTATGCCTGGCTTGTAAGTTTGGAAATACAGTTTTGACTTCTGAGACTTTACAGCTACTTCCTAGACTTTTCCACCTTAAACCTAACCTCAGACAGCTCAGTAGAGAGGATGTATTCATCACCTGCAAAACAATTCTTCCAACATAGTGACTTCAAAGAGCAAGCAATGAGCATAATGTGTGAGTGTAAGAGGAGTGCTCAGATCAGTTAGAAAGGAAATCAGAGCAAATGTACACAGATTCAGTGAGATACAATGGTTACTACGTTTTGTACTTTATGGGTCCCATAATTTTTGTTGTTTAGTCACTCAGTCATGTCCAACTCTGCGACACCATGGTTTGTTGCCCACTAGGCTCCTCTGTCCATGGGATTCCCCAGGCAAGAATACTGGAGTGGGTTGCCGTTTCCTTCTGCAGGGGATCTTTCCGACCCAGGGATCAAATTTATGTCTCCTACATTGGCAGGTGGATTCTTTACCACTGAGCCACCAGGGAAGCCTGGTGGGCCCAGTAAGTATTTGTCTGAATGGATGAAAGAACAAATGAATGACTGGAGGTTTGGTGCAAAAGCAGAAGACAAACAGCTTGAAAAGATTTTTTGAAAAACCAATGAGACATTCATTATATCCCAATTTCTATAGGTCAGAAATTTGAGTATGGCTTAGCAGGGTCATTTGGCTTGGATTCTCTGACAAGACTGCAGTCAAGGTGTTGGGTGGAGAAGGTGTCATCTTGGGACTCAAGTGGGAGATGATCCAGTTCCCAGGTCACTCCTGTAGCTGTTGGCAGGATTGAGTTTCTCCTGCGCTGCTGGCCTGGGGGCTTTAGTTCTGGCTGTTGGCCAGAAGCCACTTCAATTCCTTGCAGGATGGCCCCTTCCATAGGGCATCTCACAAAGGCAGCTGGCTTTATCAGGGTTCATCAGAAGAGCCAGAGAAGGAGAGGAGTAAAAGTATTTTGTAATGGAGTTTGAAAGTGGCATCCTATCATGTTGGCCATATTCTATTCTTTAGTATACACTCGAGAGGAGGGAATTACACAAAGGCATGAATACCAGAAGATGAGTGTCTAGGAAGTGGGGACCTTGGAGTCCATGGCAGAAGCTGCCTACCATGAAGGACTACAGCCATTCTTACAAGTGTTCTGTATAAGCCTGCCTTAGATGTAGCAGAGAACAGAGGTCAACTGAGAGTGAAACAATAGGAGTATCACTGGGAGTCTGTGTGGATAGTTAGCCAATCACAGAGGAGGTCTACCCTGTGTCTCATAGTGTATTAGATCATAGACTCATGATGCAGGTACAAGGGCATTATGGGAAAAGTCCTAAGGATGGCTAGGCTGAAAGGCACATTGACAGTTTTAATGGATGCTGGCAACTTGCCATCACCAAAAGAATGTACCAGTTGTCACATACAGAATTCACAGTCGTTCCTTATCTTCTCTCTTTTTCCTGGAAAAAAATGTGCAGCGGCTAACTGCTGGGAACAGTGGAGTAGAAGTGATGTGAGCCAACGATCATGTTCCATCCAAGTCAGTGAAAGGTGAATCATAGACATTACTGTACAGCAAAAGAATAACTCTGAGATTAGATTTAGTGAAGCTCAAGGAGGGAGAGTGGCTTGCCAAACCGTTAATGAAAATCTGGCTGGGAAGTGTTGAAGAAGAGAAAGGAACAAAATTGACTAGAGTCAGAACTCTGAATCCAGTATGGAGAGTTAATTCTAACTCTGAAGCCCAAGCTCATGCAAACATTAGCCTAAACATTCATTTATTCATCCATCCAATGACTATTTGGTTCACTTTCTACATGTTAGGGGATGTACATGACACTGAGGGTATAACAGTAGGCTAGACTAGGGATCAGAACAGTGGCCAGTGGACAGATCTTTTGAATCTTGTAAATACAAAAAAAAAAAAAAATCTTGTAAATACATTTTTTCTTTTTTTTGGTTTTGTGGTGTGGCTTGTGCAACCTTAGTTCCCTGACCAGGGATTGAACCTGGGCCCATGGCAGTGAAAGCACTGAGTCTTTACCACTGGACCACCAGGGAATCCCAGGTCTTATAAATAAATTTTATTAGAACACAACTACACTCATATGGGCTTCCTGGATGGCTCAGCAGTAAAGAATCCTCCTGCAATGCAGGAGACACAAAGGACACAGGTTCAATCCCTGGGTCGGGAAGATCCCCTGGAGGAGGAAATGGTCACCCACTCCAATATTCTTGCCTGAAAAATCCCATGGACAGAGGAACCTGGCAGGCTACAGTCCAAAGGGTTGCAAAGAATCGGACATGACTGAGCAACTGAGCACACATAGTCACACTCATTAACTAGCAAATTATCCATGAATGTTTTCACACTATGTCAGTAGAGTTGAGTAGTTGTGACAGAGACTGTATGGTCCACAGAGTTGAAGATATTTACCATTTGCCTCTTGCAGAAAAAGTTTGCCAGTCCCTAGGTTGACAGTCATGGTTGCCATCTAACAGTAAAGATGGACATTCATCCAGTAATGTCCTCAGTTCAGTTCAAGGTGTGTAATTATAAACTGTGAGTAGTGTTCTGGAAAGTACATGATGCCATGACAGAATGCAGCACGGGACGCTTTTTGATAGAGTGGTCAGAGAGTACTTCCTGAGGACATGGGTTTTCTTTAGGGATTTGATGGAGACGGGCAGGAAGCAGCCTGCAAAGAATGGGGGAAGAGATTTCGGAACAGAGGGAAGAGGATGTGTCGAGAATCCATGTTGGGAAAGAACTCATCTCTCCCAGGAATGAAGAGGCATTAGAGTAGTGAGACAAGACTCAGTTAGGGTCAGATCTTCAGGGACCCCCAGTCAATGGTCACAGACCTGGATTTTGTTTAAAGCACAACATGAAGACTTTGAAATTTTTATGATCAGTTTGATGAATCTTTAAGGCCAGTCTGTCTTGTTTAATTAGCTGATTTGAAGAGAGAGGAGACTGGAAAAATATTTAGTGCCCAGGCCCTGTATCTTTTTTTTGCCTTGACTTAACAGTTCAGGATGTATGGACAGAAACAGAATGTTTTTTTCACTGAGGGGTGAGGCATGTCAGGTTGGCCATAGAGGTAAGAAACCCTTGGAAGCTGCCAGAGAAGTGAAGCAGCGTAGCCAGGGTCTGGTGGCAATTTTGAAAAGTGAGCCCTCTAGTGGAGACATCATACTTCTTGGGTCACACAGTCCATGGAAAGATCTGAACCACAGTGCTGGCCCAGGGAATACTCATCACAGGACTTTTGCAGCGAAGAAAGCTGCTGATGCCTTTTTAAAATAAGGTATTTAAAAAATTTGATGAATAATTAGTGTCTGTGCTGTGTCTTCATTGCTCTGCGTGGGCTTTCTCTTATTGCGGCGAGCTGGGGCCACTCGTTGCAGAGCACGGGCTTCTCAATGCAGTGGCTTCTCTTGGTGTGGAGCGCAGGCTCAGTAGTTGTGGCACATGGGCTGAGCTGCTCTGAGGCATGTGGAATCTTCTTGGAGCAGGGCTCGAACCTGATGTCCCTTACATTGGCAGGCAGATTCTTTTACCCCTGGACCAGCAGGGAAGTCCTGCTGATGCCTTTAAAAAGTTTTTTAGAATTTATTTTTATTGGAGTATAATTGCTTTACAATGTTGTGTAAGTTTCTGCTGTACAATGGAGTGAATCAGGTATATGTAAACATATTAAATATATGCCCTCCTTCGTGGGCCTGCCCCCCATCCCACTGCTCACGGTCACCACAGAGCCCCAAGCTGAGCTCTCTACCCTACTTTAGGTTCCCACTAGCTGGTTGTTTTACACGTGGCATTACTGATGCCTTTTTAGACTACTAAAGTTGTAATTTTTATCAAGTATAAATGAACCAAGAGTCACAGACAACTCATAATCTCCACGTCAAACCCTCTTCCTCCAGCTCTTAAGTATCGCTTTCCCTGTGGCTCCTTCTCACAAGTGATGAAGGTGTTCCCTTTTTTGGCTTTGCGCTTGTTGCTAAAAGTATTCAGGCTTGAAAACAAAACAAAAGAACTGAGAAAAACAACTCCGTAAGTGCCTGCTTGACATTGAGCAAGGAATTAATTCACCTTTTCCAGATTTTACCTTATCTTAATGTCTTTCTAATCTCCTAGAAGGAACATAGCAATTTAGTCATGAGCTTGGAAGCACTAACCAGCATCTTCCCTGAGTAGATAGCTGTGTAATCGAATAAGCTTTCAAGGTGTCTCCTTGAAAGTTTTATTAAAAAGCTAGTACTAAAACCACTTCAAATGATGTCGCTTTTTATCATCCCACTAAACAATGAGAAAATCAAGGGGCAAGCTGCTTAAGACAGTGCTACTGGTGAATGATGCAGCTGGACCTGATGTCCTCAAGGTGAACAATTATAGAAAATGAAGCCTTTGTTGCCAAAATGCAAACTTTTTTTCTCTTATGGGCGATCACGTTTAATAAAAACATATAATAACATGTAAAAATGTGGACATTTTCCTTTCGGTTATTTTATAATCAAGAATGATGTAAATTGTTGGTTAATATAGTTAACTATTTTAATTCATTGTTAATTAAAACTATTAGTTAATAGTTAATAACTAATAGTTAACAGTTTTCATTCCAATCCCAAAGAAAGACAATGCCAAAGAATGTTCAAACTGCTGCACAACTGCACTCATCTTACATGCTGGCAAAGTAATGCTCAGAATTCTCCAAGCCAGCTTTCAACAGTACGTGAAAGCTGAACTTCTGTATGTTCAAGCTGGACTTAGGAAAGGCAGAAGAACCAGAGATCAAATTGCCAACATCCGCTGGATCATCAAAAAAGCAAGAGAGTTCCAGAAAAACATCTACTTTTGCTTTACTGATTATGCCAAAGCCTTTGACTGTGTGGATCACAACAAACTGTGGAAAATTCTTAAAGAGAAGGGAGTACTAGACCACCTGACCTGCCTCCTGAGAAATCTATATGCAGGTCAAGAAGCAACAGTTAGAACTGGACGTGGAACAACAGACTGGTTCCAAATTGGGAAAGGAGTACATCAAGGCTGTATATTGTCACCCTGATTATTTAACTTCTATGCAGAGTACATCATGAGAAATGCTGGGCTGGATGAAACACAAGCTGGAATCAAGATTGCCTGGAGAAATATCCATAACCTCCGATATGCAGATGATATCACCCTTATGGCAGAAGGCAAAGAAGAACTAAAGAGCCTCTTGATGAAAGTGAAAGAGGAGAGTGAGAAAGTTGGCTTAAAACTCAACATTCAGAAAACTAAGATCATGGCATCTGTTCCCATCACTTCCTGGCAAATAGATGGGTAAACAATGGAAATAGTGACAGACTTTATTTTTTGGGGACTCCAAAATCACTGCAGATGTTGACTGCAGCCATGAAATTAAAAGACGCTTGCTCCTTGAAAGAAAAGCTATGACGAACCTACATAGCATTTTATTTTATTTTTATTTTTTTAAAAAAACACAATATCCAGAGTATTATCTTACTTTTGAACAAAATTACTCAAATACATTTTGTAGACAAGAAGTCTATACTGCAAAATGTGGAACAGGTAATACCAATTTTCTGATTTATGTTTACTTGTTCTTTCTGTTTTTTTTAAGGATGGATGTTTTGTGTAATTAAAAATTAAATGACAAATGTACCACCTGCCCCCCTCCTTTTAAAAAGCAGAGACATTACTTTACCAACCAAGGTCCATCTAGTCAAAGGTATGGTTTTTCCAGTAGTCATGTATGGATGTGAGAGTTGGACTGTAAAGAAAGCTGAGTGCCAAAGAATTGATGCTTTCAAACTGTGGTGTTGGAGAAGACTCTTGAGAGTCGCTTGGACTGCAAGGAGATCCAAGCAGTCAATCTTAAAGGAAATCAGTCCTGAATATTCATTGGAAGGACTGATGCTGAAGCTGAAACTCCAATACTTTGGCCCGCTCATGCGAAGAACTGACTTATTGGAAAAGACCCCAATGCTGGGAACCATTGAAAGCAGGAGGAGAAGGGGATGACAGAGGATGAGATGGTTGGATGGCATCACCGATGCGATGGACATGAGTTTGAGTAGGCTCCAGGAGTTGGTGATGGACAGGGAATACTGGCATGCTGCAGTCCTTGGGGTGGCAAAGAGTTGGACACAACTGAGTGACTGAACTGAACTGACTGAATAGTTAGTGACTTGTAAGACAGTAGCATTATCACTAGAGAAAGCAAAGACAAATAAAATGGCCAGATCATGAGTGAACATTTTTTCATTGCTCTGTGGGTTAGAAGTTGGTTTTATCCTTGAGAGGATAAAAAGGAAGATGTGGGATTACTGGAAGCTAGGAGCTCGGAGGAAGGGCTGCAAAGCTGGTATTGAAAGTGAAAGTGAAAGTCGCTCAGTCATGTCCGACTCTGCAACCCTATGGACTATACAGTCCATGGAATTTTCCATGGCCAGAATACTGGAGTGGGTAGCCTTTCCCTTCCCCAGGGGATTTTCCCAACCCAGGAATCAAACCCAGGTGTCCTGCATTTCAGGTAGATTCTTTACCAGTTGAGCCACAAGGGAAGCCCAAGAATACCAGAGTGGGTAACCTATCCCTTCTCCAGCAGATCTTCCCAACCCAGGAATCGAACCAGGGTCTCCTGCACTGCAGGCGGATTCTTTACCAACTGAGCTATCAGGGAAGCCACAAGGGTTTCTAGCCAGCCAGGAGCTGGAATTGGGAGCATTTAAAGAAGCTAGAGATTGGAGCTAAGCACTGCAGCTGGAATAATACTGATAGGAGAAGTAAAACAAAGAGACATTCTTTTATTCCTTCCTCTTCTAGAATCTTCCATCAGCAGTTCCTAACAGGAAGCCAGTCCCTCAAAGGAGTCTGTGAAATTTAGTGTGCAGAGTTCCAACTAGGATAACATACAAGTGTGGAAGGGTGGACAAAGAGCTGAGAGACAAATGATAAATAAGTGGCATCATAGTATCCTTTTCTGTGAATAAAGCATCTTGGATCTGTAGGAGCCCCATTAGGCTGGGCTAAGCTGTGAATTCTCTTGACTCCATGAAATTCTAGTAGATTTCTTTCTTTCTGGCATTAACTATTCCAGGCTCAACGTGTATGTTTTATGCTCAAGTCAGCTATTTCTGCAAAAATCCTGGGTTCCTTTTAGCAGAGAATGGTATGTAGAGACCAAAATCTAGGCATCATGGATATTTATCAAAACCCTCATTTGAAGTAGGCATTTGCCTACAGTCCATATTAAGTTTATAACTGTAACCTACCACCAGTTCTGGAGTTTTGTTGGGGAGGGTTATCTTTGCTTTTGCTGTCAGTCCCTTGTGGAAAGAGATGATTCCAGGTTATTTTAAGTTTCCCTCATCATTGTGTTTTTGTTCCTAATTTCATGCTTAGTCTTCAAGCTTCTAGTTTTTAAATCCTAAGCCATGTTCCAAGATGACAATATAATTTGTAAGTTACTATTCTGTGAAAAATGTACATGAAGAGTGACATTAAAAATCAATCAAACAAAAAAAATCAATCAAACAGACAATGAATACGTTTTGGTATATTTGTGTTATTAGTTGCTCACTATTGTGGGAAAAGATGTCAGTTGAAGAGATCAAACATTAAGCCAATTTATGTCAAGAACTTGAATTGCAAAAGAGGTGTGGATTTTCTATATAATTAAATGGTAGAAAAGCTGGTACATATAGTGAAATCCTCGTTAAAATTCTAGGTGTGCAGAGATATTCAGACTCACTCAGGAAATCTCGCTCAAGCACAACTCCTTTGCATCACCACCAGCCATGTTGAAACTCAGCATAGTCTTTACTTCCCCTGTAGACCCCATTCACATTAATGCATATTTTGATTATACCCCAACTGAAGGCACATAATTATTCAGTTGCTTCCATATAAAAGTTCCACATAAAAGTGACATGCTTCATAATTTTAAGTGTGAAAAATTCGGTTAGTCAACCTGGGAAAATGATATTTTGATAATTGTGCTTGAATATGCCTATGATAAAATCTTCTAAAAGCCAAGAAATTAAAATAAACACTTTCCAGATCTTTGAGTAAAGTGAACGCTCAGGAAGATACACTGTGTTTGTGTGTGGCTTTGGGAAGCCTCCAAGCTTCACTAAATACTCTATCTTGAGACATATTAGAGGATAGAAATTCTGATTATTGCCTTCTGCTGCAGTCCTAGTTCTAAGAGAAAGGAACATTCATAAAGAGTTTGGTGGAAAAATAAAGTCTCTTATTTATCACTAAGATCCATCAAATTCCAAAGCATGCAAGTCTGGTAAAAGCAGACTGGAGAACAGAGTGGATCTGATGTCTTTCCCTACCTTCCCCAATATCTAGGTCTTAAACCATCCATCTACTTTTAACACTAGGAAACAAAATAGATTTTGAAAAATCTCACCCAGTTTTGAAATTTCTCACTCAATGGAATTTTAAACTCCGCCCTCCATGGAGGGTCACTGACAGATTTAACATCTCAAGGTTTTCACAGGAGGGGGCCAGAGAGGACTCCAGGAAGTGCTGACTGCTAGGAAACGGAGGAGGCCTGGTTTTCTCATCTCCGAGATTGCGATCTATTGAATAAGAGAGTGGGTGGACCACCGTTCCTTGCTTTTGAGACAAACTGAGTCTCCCGGTGGAAGGCAAGTTCTCCGGAACCTCACCAATCAGATTAGTTAGTCCCACCCTGTAGGGAGAAGCGAAGAAAGGTCAGTTAGAGGTCAAAGCCATTTCTTTGGGGGCCAATAGGATGAACATCTTTGAGAATCTGAGGACAGAAGAATCAGAATTCTTCCCTTTTGAGAAGCACCCTCAGGGGTGGGAGGCAAGGTGTTATGAATGAGTGAAGGGAGCCAGGTAGGACACGAGAGACCTGGAGACACATACCCTGTCCAAAGCTCACAGTGCCTATTCAAGGTCCGGCAGATGTCGGCATATGGGGACATGCGTTTGGAGCTGCTGGACCTCCTACATTTTCAAGAGAAGCCCAAAATGAGGCTTTTAAATAAAACTTTGCAATTTAGAAATTTTGACAAGTCATTCAACTTTTTAAAAGATGTTGTGTACCCCAAACAGAACATAGCTGTTTGTTGGACTCAGCCCAGGACTCTCTGACGTCTGGTTTGCAACATCATCAGCTGAGACAGTGAAGCATCACTTTTTTTTAACCTCTGCTTAGGCTGGTGAAAGAGCCATACCACCAAGGATTAGAATAGGAAAAAGAAAAATCCCAAACTTATTGTATTATGGATATTTGTGTTTCCTGGCCTCTCTTCCACTCTGATTCAAGACAGACAATCTTGGCTTCTTTCTCTGGCCCTGCTGCTTCCCTCGGCAGCTCCTTCATTTGTAAGTCACGTGGTCCCGGTCACACAGCATCAACACACTGACTTTGGCTGAAGTTTTCTGTCATTCTGATTAGCAGATGTAGGAAGTTGAACCTGTTGTCCTTGACAGATGAGACACGGAGCCCCATTTTCAGACCGGAAAGGCCAAGCCTTCATCCTGTGTCAGTAAGAATGTCACTCTGCATTCTGCAAGGCTGGAGCCAAGCGCACAGGACAGCTTTGGACAGAGCCCATCTTCAGCATGTCACTGCCTTTGTGTGGCTGGTGATGGCCTCGAAATGCAAGTGCCATTAACAGGCTCCTCCTCATTATTATTATAATCTCCTCCTTACCTGTCTCAGATTACTTTCTGTGCAGAGAAACTTCTGACATTCATTCATTATTCAGCAAACATTTATTGTGTTCCTGCTATTAGCTGGGGACGGTTGAGGCACTGGGTATTCAGCATTAAATTAAAAAAAAACTTGATCCCTGCCTTTGTGGTGCTGACATCCTAGTCAGGGAAGACAGGTAAGCAAAAATAAATAAAAGATGATTCAGCCAGTGATGATACCGCGGAGAAACTAAAACAAGGTGATGTTGTAGTGACTGAGGACAGGGTCTCCTTTGATTGGTGTGACTGAGAGCGTCTCTTTATGGAGATGACATTTTAACTGACACCTGAATCATGTATACTGTTTAAGTGTCCATGTATTATTATCATTATTATTTTATTGGACCCTTAGTCCTAGAGTTAATGGAGAAACAAGATTATTAAAGTTAAATATGGTTAAGGTCTAGAAATGGCATGCATTGAAGTATTAACAATGGTTATCTCCTGCTAGTGGGTTTCATGAATTCATTTAACTTAAGAAGTGCCAATATGACCCTGAGACTGTACTAAGTGCTGGGAATACAGTCATGAGCAAATAAAACAGACAGTATCATATGGTTAAAATATACAGTGTTCTGGGGGGAATGCTGTGCTCTGAGGAAGGATAAAAAAAGAGAGGCACTTAATTTATGATGGTGGGTCAGCTCAGCCTAACACTGTTACTGAGAAATGAGAAGGATCCAGTCATGTGAAGAATCTTGAGGGTGGGAATTTGGAGTATTGCAGTTAATGAGGGTGGCCTGGGCAAATGTCCTGGGGTAGGACAGAATTTGTTGTATTTGGGGAACTGAAAGAAAATGTGTTAGGATGGGACAAAGGGGTGAAGAAATAAAACTGGAGACATTTTGAAGATCCAGATAGGGCAAGTCTTGGGTTCATAAAGATGGCTTTGGACTTTTTATGGAGAGCAATGGGAACCTCTTGAGAGGCTTTAAGTTGGAGAGTGATGTGACCTGCTGTTCAGTTTTTATGAGGTCACTCTTGTTCATTGGGTGAAGAAGGGGCTGTCAGGGACAGAGTGGAAGCAGGGATACGTGTTAGGAAGTTGTTGCATTTATTCTGGTGAGAGATGATGGTAGCTTGGATGAGGGAAAGAGGACTGATGTTTATGGTCCTGTAAGTTGGTTCTTGCACAACTCTAGGGAGTATCTTTTACCTGTACAATAATGTAAACAATGCTTTCTGGAGTTAAGTGCTGGGCTTGACCCAAGTCTGAGGCAACAGTATCAGCAGAGGGATAGGAGTCGGGATTGCTGATAATTAGATTGCGTGGAGGGAAAGAAGAGAGGACACTTAGGGGTGATTCCTAGGGTTCTGAGTTAGATAACTTTGGGGATGTTGGTGGCATTTTCTTAACTGGAGAAAGACCAGATGTAAAACAATTTGAGAGAGAAACAGCAAGAAACTTTTCTTAGTTTTAAGTGTGAGATATGGGAAGATATCCGAGCGAAGATGTCCAGTAGGTGGCTGAATACACAGGTCTGGAATTCAGAGTGGAGGTCTAGCTCAGATACCAAACGTTGGAGTTTCTTCAGGACAAAGATAGATTTAAAGCCATGGGTATATATAGAGAAAAGATCAGATCTTGAGTCTGTTACTGGAGGAACTTCATAGGTAAGGAGAAGAGGAAGAGGAAGAGTTGGCTAAGAAGATGGAGAGGAAGCTGCCATGAACTAGGAAGAGATCAGAAAATATAGCATCTTAGAAGGAGCATGGATGACTTAAGAGACAAGAGAGGAACAGTCAAACAGTCCCTTATCCTAAGAAATTATTTTTAATTAAAAAGATAAATGCAGGGGCTTCCCTGGTGGTCCAGTGTTTAATGTAGGGGACATGGGTTCGGTCCCTGGTCCAGAAAGGTACCACATGCTGGGGAGCAACAAAGCCTGTGCCCCACAACTGCCAAAGCCCTTGTGCCTCAGGCTGGTGCTCTGTGACAAGAGAAGCCATGGCAATGAGAAGCCTGTGCCCAGCAGTGAAGAGGAGCCCCTGTTCATGGCAACCAGAGAAAGCCTGCTCACAGCAACAGGGACCCAGCATAGCCAAAAAGAAATAAATACATTTATGTATTGAAAAAAGATCATTGGCAAATGCATACATTTTTGTCTCTAAAATGATGCAGTTGCATGTACATTATTTTTCTGTGAGTGGCAAGGGCTGAGCTGATTTTGCTCCACAGTGGAAAGCAGTGGTGGGGGTCAGCGAGGTGTGACACAGGAGTACATGGTACCTTACGGTTGTGGATGCTGAAGATGGCTAAGACAGAGCGTTGCTCATCACCCAGTTCTTCAGGGGTTAAGTGGAAACCCACTGCATTTGCCCACCTAGAGTGTACCCTGAGAGGAACTCAGGATGAAAAATAGATTGGGGCACTCTATGCGTTGGGTAAACAGGTGCTTAGACAGTACATGCAGCCCTCAGGATGAATTTCAAGGACCTCCAATTCTTGCACCTTCCCATACATGGGGAAAGTGCTAAAATCATTACCTTGACCTATCTGTTCTTTGGCATTGGCAGTATACTTACCAAGATGTATACTTGACTCCATGTTCCCCTACCCAAAAATCATACAGAAGCTGCTTCTCCTCTGTCTCCTTGGAGCAGTTTCCTCAAAGCTACCTGAGTGGCTATCTCAGTAAGACTCTGAATAAAGCTTACACCCTCAGTTCTTACGTTGTATGCTTTCCTTTAAGTTGAAACACCCTAAAGGAGCTCAGTAGAGCTGAAGTCGGCCTGGTGTAGGGCAGTGGTTCTCACAGGGTCAGTTTGTCCCTTGGGGATATTTGGCAATGTTTGGAGACATTTTCAGGATTCCCTGGTGGCTCAGTGATAAAGAATCCACCTGCCAATACAGGAGACACAGGAGACACATATTCGATCCCTGGATCAGGAAGATCCCCTGGAGTAGGAAATGGCAACCCATTCCAGTATTCTCGCCTGGAGAATTCCATGGATACAGGAGCCTGACAGATTATAGTCCTTGGGGTCCCAAAAGCACTGGACACAACTGAGTCCACACACACAGATACGTTTTCATTTGTTACAACTGGGTGTTGGTCATGGTGAGGCTGCTACTAGCACCTACTGGGAGGAGGCTAGGGACAGTACTAAACATCCTACAAAGCACAGGATGGCCCCTGCAACAAACTGTCCATCCCTAAATGTCAATAGTGTTGACGTGGAGAAACCCTGTTATAGTGAGTGCAGGTCCTTGCAGAGGTTTCATTGCTTCTTCCTCAAAGACTTCCCTGGGGGAGGAGAGAAACCTGCCATGCCGAGGATTTATCTGTCTCCATTTTCTCGGAGTACCTATACCCAGACACGGGGACTTGATTGAAATGATTTCTTGAATGATATTTCACACTTAGGCATATCTCCAGGCTGTCAGAGATACAATTCATAGAAAAATTTCTGCAACTTGGATATGTATTTTTATTTTTTTCTGGAGCGGGGGGAGAGCAAGAGAGAATGAGAGAGAGAGAAAGGATCTTTGCACCAATGCTGCATTTTATTTCAATTATTTGGAGGTCCTCAAACACTTGTCTTTGTTCAAAAAATGGCATTTATGTTCTATTCTCTTGGGAATTGATTGACAGAAGTCGAAGAGGACTTAGCACCGGAAGGTGACCAAACTAATCTTGGCCTCACATATAGATTCAAAGGCAATGTGGCATTTCTGTACTGCCTAAGATTTTGCTTTAATTGGAAGTCTGCCTGTGGATGGAAGGTGAAGGGCAGTTGGAGAAGAGACAGGATTATGTAGAATTCAGAATTTTATATCCTTAAGGCACTTTAGAAAACATCTAATCTGACCTCTGTACATCCAGAGATTTTAAGAATATCACAATTAGCCTCATCTTTCTCCCTCTTTTTATACTTGGAGAAGTATAAAAGATTGCATGAAAAACTTGAACAGTGTTATAAAGAAAACTGGCCTGAACTTTCTCTCATTGTCTGTGCATGGGTTGGAAAAGAATTTCCAGATATGAGGCAGAATGAGGGGAGAATAGAGTTTATTAAAGTGGGAGAGGCTGTTAGAACCTTGGGCTGCCTCAAGAGAGTGGACCCCTTTTGTGGGCTTGTGGCCAATTTTTATAGCCTAATGACAAAGAAAATTCCTATGGAGAGGGGTGGCATTAGGTCATTGTTCAGGATTCTATATGATGCATATGTTTCTTAATATAGAGATGGGAGCTGGCTGGTTAGGAATGTGATGGCGCATGACAAACAGGATGGCTCCTGACAATAGTTGCCATGGAGCTTGGCTAATGCTGGAGATATTGTCCTATGACCTCAGTATAGGGTTCCACTCTTTCCAGCTCTGGGTAGGTGTTCACTGTGGAGGGAGGAGGAGGAAGAACATGTGACATAAAAGAGACTCCAGAGCAGAGGATTGTAGACGATCATAGCATTGAGATAAGGGGCCTGCGGGGCTTCCCAGGTGGCTCAGTGGTAAAGAATCCACCTGCCAAGCAGCAGATGCGGGTTTGATCCCTGGGTTGGGAAGATCCCCTGAAGGAAATGGCATCCGCTCTAGTATTCTTGCCTTGGAAAGCCCATGGACAGAGACGCCTGGTGGGTTACAGTCCATAAGGTTGCAAAGAGTCAGACATGACTGAGCGACTAAACCACAGCAGCAGCAAGGGTCCTGAAGCTGAGTCCAGCCTCTGTACCCTGACTCTGAATTAAATCCCAGGGATAGAGTTTTGGGTGAAGCAGAAAAGAATAGCTAATATTATTGCTATGCCAGGCAAACCCACAGTGGGCTAGTGCCCTCAAAACTGCATGCCAACCTAGAGGGGGTAGTGAGGAGTTTTACAGGAATGGTTCAAGGAGGGCATGATCAGCTCGATGACGTTCTTCTGACTGGTTGGTGGTGAGATAATTGGGAGTCAACATCATCACCCACCTGCTTCCAACAGGTCTGGGGGCTACATACTTGTGGGAAGCCTACAGTCAACTTCTCTCATCTGGTGGGGTTTCATTATCTGCAACATAGCCCAGTGATATGGTAATGCATGTCCTTGGTTTCTTTTGACTGTTCCTCCCTTGTCTCTGTGTCCCCTCCCTTCCGTGATTGTACTGTGTAAATGCTCACTTGCTTAGTCATCCAACTCTTTGCGACCCCATGGACTATAGCCCGCCAGGCTCCTCTGTCCATGAGATTTCCCAAGCAAGAATACTGGAGTAGGTTTCCATTTTATCCTTAGGGGATCTTCCCGCAGGGGTTGACCATCTCCGGCATCTCCTGTATTGGCAGGTGGATTCTTTACCTCTGAACCACCTGGGAAACTCCTTCTCTGATTCAGTTCAGTTCGGTTCAGTCGCTCAGTCATGTCCAACTCTTTGCGACCCCATGAATCGGAGCACGCCAGGCCTCCCTGTCCATTACCAACTCCCGGAGTTTACTCAAACTCATGTCCATCGAGTCGGTGATGCCATCCAGCCATCTCATCCTCTGTCATCCCCTTCTCCTCCTGCCCCCAATTCCTCCCAGCATCAGAGTCTTTTCCAATGAGTCAACTCTTAGCATGAGGTGGCCAAAGTATTGGAGTTTCAGCTTCAGCATCAGTCCTTCCAATGAACATCCAGGACTGATCTCCTTCAGGATGGACTGGTTGGATCTCCTTGCAGTCCAAAGGACTCTCAAGAGTCTTCTCCAACACCATAGTTCAAAAGCATCAATTTTTTGGTGCTCAGCTTTCCTCACAGTCCAACTCTCACATCCATACATGACCACTGGAAAAACCATAGTCTTGACTAGATGGACCTTTGTTGGCAAAGTAATGCCTCTGCTTTTTAATATGCTATCTAGGTCGGTCATAACTTTCCTTCCAAGGAGTAAGCGTCTTTTAATTTTATGGCTGCAGTCACCATCTGTAGTGATTTTGGGGCCCAAAAAAATAAAGTCTGACACTGTTTCCACTGTCTCCCCATCTGTTTCCCATGAGGTGATGGGACAAGATGCCATGATCTTAGTTTTCTGAATGTTAAGCTTTAAGCCAACTTTTTTACTCTCCTCTTTCATCAAGAGGCTTTTTAGTTCCTCTTCACTCTCTGCCATAAGGGTGATGTCATCTGCATATCTGAGGTGATTGATATTTCTCCTGGCAATCTTGATTCCAGCTTGTGCTTCTTCCAGCCCAGCATTTCTCATGATGTACTCTGCATATAAGTTAAATAAGCAGGGTGACAATATACAGCCTTGACATACTCCTTTTCCTATTTGGAACTAGTCTGTTGTTCCATGTCCAGTTCTAACTGTTGCTTCCTGACCTGCATCCAGGTTTCTCAAGAGGCAGGTCAGGTGGTCTGGTATTCCCATCTCTTTCAGAATTTTCCACAGTTTATTGTGATCCACACAGTCAAAGGCTTTGGTGTAGTCAATAAAGCAGAAATAGATGTTTTTCTGGAACTCTCTTGCTTTTTCGATGATCCAGCAGATATTGGCAATTTGATCTCTGGTTCCTCTGCCTTTCCTAAAACCATCTTGAACATCTGGAAGTTCACGGTTCATGTATTGCTGAAGCCTGGCTTGGAGAATTTTGAGCATTACTTTACTAGCATGTGAGATGAGTGCAATTGTGTGGTAGTTTGAGCATTCTTCAGCATTGCCTTTCTTAGGGATTGGAATGAAAACGGACCTTTTCCAGTCCTGTGGCCACTGCTGAGTTTTCTGAATTTGCTGGCATATTGAGTGCAGCACTTTCACAGTATCATCTTTTAGGATTTGAAAAAGCTCAACTGGAATTCCATCACATCCACTAGCTTTGTTCGTAGTGATGCTTTCTAAGCCCACTTGACTTCACATTCCAGTGTGTCTGGTTCTAGGTGAGTGGTCACACCATTGTGATTATCTGGGTTGTGAAGATCTTTTTTGTACAGTTCTTCTGTGTATTCTTGCCACCTCTTCTTAATATCTTCTGCTTCTGTTAGGTCCATACCATCTCTGTCCTTTATCGAACCCATCTTTGCCTGAAATTTTTCCTTGATATCTCTAATTTTCTTGAAGAGATCTCTAGTTTTTCACATTCTGTTGTTTTCCTCTATTTCTTTGCACTGATCACTGAGGAAGACTTTCTTATCTCTCCTGGCTATTCTTTGGAACTCTGCATTCAAATGGGAATATCTTTGATTAGCAACTGTTTAAACCTGTCCTTTAGTACTCAGGGAAGGTTTTGGAGGCTGAATGAAGTCTACTTCCTATTAGCAAGAGACAGAAATGGGTTTTGTTCCCAGGAGCTCTGCAGGGGCCTGCTTGGTTTCTGTCCACTGGGGAATTTTGTTCATCACAGAAGACTTGGTCCTTTAACAGCACCTGCCTATAGTAGGAACTTGGTAAATACCTGTTGAACACGGGACCCAAGGAAATCCATGCAGAGTCCGTGCAAATCCACTGATTTTTGGGGGTGGCAGGCTCATTGAAGAAGATGATATTAACTTTCATATTCTTTTGCCTGTTAAGATGCTTCAGAGAAATAGATGGTTAAGAGGGATAATAATGGTAAATATAAGATAATATTTATATTCAGTTTAATGAAACAATACCTGAAAATTAAGGGCTGACATAAGGAAAAAAGTGCTTTTTCCTCATGTAATAAAAAGTTTGAAGATGGTTAGGAAGTCCAGTGCTGATGTGGTGATTCCGAGATGCTATCAAGGGACCTGGACTCTTTCTGATTTCTGTTCTTCATCAGCCATATTTGCATTTATCTTTGTAAAAATGGATATAAGATGGCTGTTTTATGTCCATATGTGTTCTATGTCTTCCTTCCAGCCCAGAAGAAAAGGGAAAGGAAAGAGTGGTAGAGTCTATTCCATTTTATCAGGAAAAGAATGGCTTTTCCAGAAGTCCCACCCACTAAATTTTCTCTTCCATCTTATTGGCTGGAAGTAGGTCACATGCTCATTCCTAGCTGCAAGGGAGTCTGGGAAAGGTGTCAGCTACCCTGGAAAAAATATGAACCCTGTTTGTAAAGAAGTAAAGGGGAGCCTGGCACACATCCCTTATTCCACATTTAAAGAGAATGGACTTGCCTGGTCCTTTGTAGTGAATTCAAGTCAATGTAGAAACTCCACTCCCATCTCAATGACTTGGCTTGAAATCCGGATGTAGAGAAGCATGAAGCTTCAGTGACACAGCATCTGTTCATCACCACCTGGCAACTGGGCTTTGGTTTCTGCTAAAAGTCATGTGGTAGGGCCAGTACATCCTCAGGAGTCTGGGGCATAGCAGTGCCAAGTGAGACAGAAATCAAATAAAGCTGTGGCTGTGGCTGCTTTTATTCACTGTGAACACAGGACTTAACCAGAGATATCACATTTGGCCAAAGGACGATAAACCTGAGTGTTATGCTGAGCCCAGTGGAGACATCCCAGACCTGGCTGCATTTCTCTAAGTACTAGAATGCAGTGGACCGAGTGAGAAAAATGGTGTGCATGCAAGAAGCATTCAGGAAAAGGTAACTGTGGTGATTATCATTTAATGGGTAATATTGACCCAAAGAGAAATCTGATGCATTGTAGGATGCAGTTACATTAGAGTAACTAAGAAAGATATAAAATATGCATGGTGAGGAGGTTGGCTAACATACAATTATAATTTTGTGTGCGAGTATAGAGAGTGGAAGGAAAGAGCTGAGGTTGGAGAGGATTTAGCATTCCTCTAAGTGTGGAGGAAAACCACTAGGGTGAGGGGACAATGATGTTAGCAGGGGGAGTGACCACATGTATGTTTTGGAGAGCTCTCTCTGTAAATCTGAGACTAGATGGTGGGAGGAAGGGTGGAAATGGAGAGACAGAGATGATGTCACTACTGCAGGTGAGAAACCATGGTGGCTTGGACCTCAGTGCTTGTGGCGGAAGTGAAGAGAGGTCAGATTTCAGATGTATGTGTCTATATGCATTTGTGTGTGTGCTAAGTTGCTTCAATTGTGTCTGACTCTTTGTGACCCCATGGACTGTAGCCTCCCAGGCTCCTCTGTCCATGGGATTGTCCAGGCAAGAATACTGCAGTGGGTTGCCATGCCCTCCTCCAGGGCATATTTCTGACCCAGGGATTGAGCCCAAGTCTCTTATTCCTGCTGCATTGGCAGGCAGTTCTTTACCACTAGCACTATCTGGGAAGCCCATACATCTCTATATAGAGATATATGTATTGGTTGTGTCTTGTGGCTTGTGGGATCTTAGCTCCCTAACCAGGATTAAACTTGGGGCCCCTACAGTGGAAGTGTGGAGTCCTCATCACTAGATTACCAGGGAAGTCCCTTGTATATACACTTTGAAGGTAGAACCAACAGGACTAACAGATGTATTTTAGGTGGGACTTGAGAGAAACAGGGGAGGCAAAGATGTCTCTTGAACAACTGAAATGATGGAGTTGCCATTTCCTGAGTAAGAGACAACTGCAGGAAGGACAGGTTTAGGAGCAAGTGAGGGGATCAGTAGTTTCTGGCCAAGTCTGAGAGGTCTGTTAGACACCCTATTTGAGACTTAACTGGGCAACTGGAAATTTGAGTCCAAAGGCTAGGATTGAAGTTGGGGCTGGAGAATTGCATTTTAAAGTCCTGATTGTGTTGTTTGTTGTTTAGTGATTAAGTCATGTCCAAATCTTTTGTGACCCTATGGACTATCACCCACCAGGCTCCTCTGTCCATGGAATTTCCAAGACAAGAATAGTGAGTGGGTTGCCATCTCCTTCTCCAGGGGATCTTCCTGAAGACTGAACCCAGGGATTGAACCCACATCTCCTGAATTGCAGGTGGATTCTTTACCATTGAGCCACCAGCTGAGATTTAAAGCCATGGTGCTGGATGGGGTCACAGGGTGGGGATATGTGTAAGTAGAGAAAGGAAGAGATTCAAGAACAGGATCCTAGGTTAGCGAGAAGCAGCAGCCCATAAGGAAGGGGGAAACAAGATGTGGTGTCTAGGAATCAAAGTGGAAAAAAAGCCCCATAAGGGTGGATAGAGTCTGTGCAGTGAGGATGATCTCTGCATTGGCATCATGGGGTCCCAGAGATGTGGACAAGACCATTCCAGTCCCTTGCCAGGGATGACAGCCTGGTTGAAGAATAGAGTAGCTTGACTCCAAGGTTCCGTGAGAAGACTCATGACACGATTTGCTTGCTGTGTAAAGGAATCTGAATTTTCACCATGAGGGCAATAACATTGTAGGAAGAAGAGTGACATGGTCAGATTTGTATTATAGAAAGATCACCCTGACTATACTGTGGGTCAGGAGAGGTGAACTTGAAAACAGCTGGTGAGTGATGGTGGCCAGGACAGCCACAGTGGAGGTGGAGACTGTAAACTGATTTGAAAGAAATGGAGGAAATGGAACCCATACTGCTTGAGGATGGGTTGGAGGTGGGAGGTAGGAGAAAAGGAGGTGGGTTCAGGTCCTGACTCTGCCACGGGGTTGCTCTGTGACCTTGAGCAAGTCTCTTAACATCCCAGTGCCTCAGTTTCCTCATCTGTAAAATGAGGTGAACAGTAGTATCTACTCCTTAAGGGTGTTTTAGGATTGAATGAGATGATGTGTATCAGATGCTTAGCATAAGGCCTGACCTGTGGTAGCTATTGAGAACCATCAACAGAATCTTTGAAGATTTTAAATGTTTAAATTTAAATGTTTAAATTTTAACCCCTACTAGGTGTTCTTTTTCCGGGGACTATCTCCCCCTTCTTCAGCAATAAGAACTGTTGTTCAGTTGCTGTCATGTCTGACTCTTTGCGGCCTCATGGACTGCAGCACTCCAAGCTTCCCTGCTCTTCACTATCTCCCAGAGTTTGCTCAGACTCATGTCCATTGGTTGGTGATGCCATCCAACCATCTCATCCTCTGTCGTCCCCTTCTCCTCCTGCTTTCAATCTTTCCCAGCATCAGGTTCTTTTCCAATGTGTTGGCTCTTCACATCAGGTGGCTAGAGTATTGGAACTTCAGCTTCAGCATCAATCCTTCCAATGAATATTCAGGGTTGATTTCCTTGACTGGCTAGGATTGACTGGTTTGATCTCCTTGCTGTCCAAGGGACTCTTAAGAGTCTTCACCAGCACCACAGTTGGAAAACATCAGTTCTTTGGTTCCCAGCCTTCTTTACGGCTTAACTCTCACATCCTTACATGACTGCTGGAAAAACCATAGCTTTGACTATATGGACTTGTGTCAGCACAATGATGTCTCTGCTTTTTAATACACTGTCTAGATTTGTCATAGCTTTTCTTCCAAGGAGGAAGAACTGAGGAAGGCAGAATTAACCACTGGTAAGAATACACAGCTCAGATGACTCATTTTCTCCAGGAAAAAGACATGATTCATATTTATGACTAGATGTCATAGAAACTATACATTATTATTTCATATAATTTCATTAGTGAGATTCAGCTATCAGGAAACACTTTGGCTAAAAGGATTCACTCAGAAAGAGGTGGGTATGATTGGCGTCCTTGTGATTGACATGCAGTGACTATTAGGTTTAATGGGACAACAATTTTACATGCAGATTGATTTGCATATATCATGCCTTCAATTTGCCCACAAATCAGGCACTTAGGCACACAATTACCCAATTAGTGGATGTCATTTCCTAATTGCAGGGGCCAACGTGATAATTGAGCCCTCAAATGTCTAAGCATTCGCAATTTGCTTCCTTTTAGGAAAGGTGGCACTTTGGAGTTTCCTGGTAGAGGTGAAACCATCTGACAGCTAAGGAGTCCTTTTCTAACTATATGATGGTGTCATTTCAGTACAGACTGAGCATGGCAGTTAAGAAATTGAAGGAGCTATTCAATCTGAAGTTTCCATGTGGAGACTGTCAATATCTTACTGGACATCATATTGGAATTCCTTGTTCTGGGATGTAGATACTGATGTCTTGGCCTACTTTGGAAATCATCTTTTCCTTCATGGGGTAATATTCCTTCCCTCTAGCTTGTATGTCTCCATTGATTGGCACGCTCTGGCCTCAATGGTAGGGGTATTCTCTTTGTCCATCCTGCATGCCCTTTGTATCACTCCACTGCTTCTGGCATTCAGTTAGACCTAGGGAGCTTTCTATTTTTGTCTATCATAGAAGGATTTTCTTGGTAGGATCAGGATGTAACACAGAACTTGGAATTTTGAATCTGACCCACTTCCCAGTTTGGTGGGAGGTCACTGGAGATTCTTGTGGAGTTGCTTGCTAAAAGAACTAAGCTACATTCCTTCCTTCCTTCCTTCCATTACCAAATCAAATGGGTATGCTCAGGTGTACTCAGTAAAGCCAATCTACTGACACCAGGTTGTCAGGAAGGTAAATGCAGCATTTATTTCAAGGCAGGAGTCCAGGACAGCTAATACTCAAAAAGCCCAAACTCCTCGATGGGTTTCAGCCAAGCATTTTTAAAGGCCAGGTGAGGGAGGGGCATCCCAGGGTCTTTGATCAGTTTGTGCACCATTCTCTGATTGGTTGATGGTGAGGTCACAGGATGGTGCCAATGATCAATCTTCAATAGGCCTGGGGGCTATATGTTCATGGCCATCAAATAGTTAGCATCTCCCATTTGGTGAGGGCTTTTCAGCATCTGTAAAACAATTCAGGAAACGTGCATAAGATACTGTTATATCTCGGGACTCCAGAGAAGAGCTAAAGCAGAGGATATGGGGGGTTCTGCCCTAGAAAGACCCCTATGGGGTCCTACTCAATTACCCTGCCTCCTTTCTCTCCTCTCTTCCCTCCTGCATGTCTCCCTTCCTCCCTCCTTCCTTTCTTCCTTTGTCTCTCCCTTTCTCCTTCCTTTGTCTCTCCCTTTCTCCTTCCTTTGTCTCTCCCTTTCTCCCACCTTTCTTGCTTGTCACAGGAGGGAAAAGAAGAGGTGATGTGAGAGGTGTGAAACATAAGTTTTGCCTTGAATTACCAAACAACCAAGCCAGGATCATGGTCAGGCCTTCCAGTTTTCATCTCCTTTCTACTAAAGTGGTTTGATTTGTGTATTAATCAAGATAGTATTAGCAGCTGTCACATAGAGTCCCTGAAATCTCAGTGGTTTCACTCATTTCTTGCTTATTTTTCATCACCTTTGCCAATGGACAGCATTTCGTGAAGTCAGTCAGGGACCCAGGCTCTTTTTATCTCATAGCTCTGCCCTCTTCTTGGACCTCAGACTCCTCTCTCTGTTGGCTGATGGAGTAAAAGAAGGTGGAGAAAGCATATGTGCTTCTTACTCATGTTGTACTGAAGGAAATGGATGTTACTTCTACTCACATTCCATTGGTGAGAACAAGTCACATGACCCCCACCTAGCTGCAAGGAATGCTGGGATAAGTATTGTTTGGATGGGCAGATAGTCCCCAGCAGTAATTCCACACTTGGCAAGGGAAGACCCAGTCTTTGGTTGTCAGCTAGTCATTTATGTCACAATTCACATCTTTCATCAAGCATCCCCCTCTCTGCCCCATCTCCCATCCAACTGGAGCTCACTTCATTCTGCTTTATCTAGAGCTTTGCATGACCAGAATTTTTGCCAACTGAAACAGAAAACAAAAGTGCTGCATTCTCTAGCCAGACAAGCTCACCATGGGATCTCTGAGGTTCATAAATCACAATGCAGAGGGAGTTCATCATCTGAAAAATGAGGAGGAAGAGCTGGCAAAGCCCAGCTCATAAAACAGATGTTCTTTTGGTGGAGAAGAGCAAAAGAAGCAGGATTACGGAAATAAAAACCCAGGAAACTAGCCATCCTACCTTAAAAAAGCACATCTTCCCTGAAGTAATTCACTTTCCCCCTCTTACTAGACCCTGCTCTCTAGGGGAAAAAAAAGGGGGGAGTTATTTTCCCCAGTTTAATTTTCCATTTTAAGCTGGGACAATAGCTGTTTTACCTGTGTTTCCAAAAGTGTGGATATTAATTTTTTTTCCTACTGCATGACAAATACAATGATGCCTCACTAACCACTGCGGGTCTGTTATGTTTCAGGATACACGCTGCTCTGCCATCCTTATCGTGAAATCCCACTCAGAATAAATAAGATTCATTTCGGCCATAGCCATTTGTTCTTGTTAGGGAGCCGCCAGGATGGCATGAAATATTAAATGACAAGGGTTAATTCTGTTCTCAGCAAAGAGCTCCCATCTAATTTCCCATAAGACTGTACAATGGGTCATCGTGTCAGGCTTGAAATCATAGCCTGCAAAAGCCTTCTCTGGGAAGGTTCTGTACCCTGGCTGTATTGATGATTCTGGCTTTTGTGATGGGAAAACAAAGCTGATTCTTCCTGCCACTGGGAGGAATGAGGGGCTCGGTTGTTCCCAGGGTTTGCAGCAGTGACTTTGACAATCTGCCTCTAGTGACTGGTGCTTCGTTATTTTCTGCTGGTTCCCTTGTGACAAATGGGGGTTTCTGGGGGTGGTGCTAGTGGTAAAGAACCTTCCTGCCAGTGCAGGAGATGCAAGAGACACGGGTTCTATCCCTGATTTGGGAAGATCCCCTGGAGAAGGGGATGGTAGCCCACTCCACTGTTCGTGCCTCAAGAATCCCATGGGTGAAGGAGCCTGGTTGGCTATGGTCCATAGGGTCGCAAAGAGCTGGATATGACTGAAGCAACTACATATACACATCCTTTGGGTACTGGTCTCTCATGCTTACTTCTCCTGGTTTCTTATCCAGAGATTATTTGTGTTAAGTGAGAAGGTCGTTGCTTTAAATTACATTGATGCTTTATTAATATGTTAAATGATCATGCTTGAGCTATATTCACTTATTATTGTGCATTATGCAGTGCATTAGTAATGAATGAGAATGCTTTACTTAAAGATCTGTCTATAAATCAGTTGAACATGAGGGAAAAAAGACTTATTGTTTATTTATGAAGCCTGGAAAAGAAATCACAAGAGTGTAAATCTTATGTATTCTCTTATTCTAAAAACATTATGAAACATTGATTATATGTTTGTCATTACGTTTATGTGCCTGTTGCCTTTGTGTTCTGATATAATGTTAATCTTAAGGATTGAGCCTCTGAAATCTTCTGTAGACGTAAGAGTAGAAAGCTTCAGGGCTAGGCAGTAAAGTTTGCTTGGACAGAGATTGGGTGTGTGTTCTCTTGCTATGCAAATGGTACGTCATCTGAAGGATGAGCCTTCAGAGTGTGCAGTCCTTGTGGGAGTGTTTTACTACTGCCCAGGGTCCATGAACAATTTGCTTCCCAGTAAATGCAAATTAATAGACATTCACTGGGTTTCTAGCCTTCGAATTAAAGATGGGACCAAGGTACTGTTTGTTGTTGTTTAGTCACTAAGTCATGTCTGACTCCTGTGACCCCGTGGACTAGAACCCGCCAGGCTTCTTCTGTCCATGGGATTTTCCAGGCAAGAATACTAGAATAGGTTGCTATTTCCTTCTCCAGGGGATCTTCCTGACCCAGGGATCAAACCTGTGTCTCCTTCTTTGGCAGGCGGATTCTTTACTACTGAGCCACCAGGGACGACCAAGGTACTGTTAGAACATATAAAATAAAGACATTCTGGGAAATTCTTCCCTACAGCAGAAATGTCTCTCTTCATAAGACTTCTGGAGTGGAATATTCACATAAAATTATAGCCAACAGGAAGCAAGGCACCATTTCATTACTTGGCTAAGATTCTATTGAGAGCCATTGTTTCAAAATACATTTCTAGAGTGACCTGAAGAATGTGGCCTTACATAAGAATCTATTAGGACCTCTATTAACTTCTAAACCCCCAGATCCTACTATAGCAATTGGACAAATGCTGGCCAAGTCCTAGGATGTGCATAAGGATGAAAGAAAAGGGCTCAATATGGCCTCACGGGCTGACCTGTACAATATGGCTGCTTGGATAGACCAGGCAGAGAAAGAGTGATGCTGTCCACTGGACCCATGGTGCAATCATTGTCCTGGAGCCTGGAATAGAATGAGATTAGTAGTTCCTTCCCTTGAGGATAAAAAAGAGATTGAATCAAGAGCTGTTCTTTTTTAAAAAAATATTATTTATTTATTTGGCTGCATCAGGTCTTAGCTGTGGCACGGGATCTTCATTGCCTTCTCTTAGATTTTTCGCTTTAGTGCACAGACTCTCTAATTGTGCATGGGCTTTAGTAGTAGTGGTGCCTAGGGATAGTTGCCCTGCAGCATATGGGATCTCAGATCCCTGATGAGGACTCGAACTTGCATCCCCTGCATTGCAAGGCAGATTTTTAACCACTGGATGGTCAGGGAAGTCCCAAATTGAGAGCTGCTCTGAACCTTCTTTTCTTGCTATACCTCCTCTGCACTGGGTTTTAGCCTAAGATGATGGACATAGAGATAAGTAATACTAATCAGTTGCTATTTTTAAAATACTCAGAGGCTTGCAGTAGAGGTAATCCAGTAAACAAGTTAAACACTCTAGAAAATAGTAATAATAATAGTAGTCAAAAAATGCCAACAACTTACTGAGTGCTTGTGATGCATTGGGCACTGTGCCAAGAAGTCTGTAAGTTCACACGAGTTCTGGAGGTAGCATAGAAAAGGGAATGATCAACTTTGGCAAGACAGGATTTCTGGAGGAGGTGACATTTATGCTGCAATGTAAGAAGGAATAGGAAATCTCCAAATGCAAAAAAGATGGAGAACATTCTGAACAAGTGAAAGGGTGTGTGTTTGTGTGTGTGTGTGTGTGTGTGTGTGTGTATGTGTGTAATGACATAGGCCTGGAGAGAACTATACCCATCTCAGGGTCTCTAAAACATTATCTAGAGGACAGAGGCGGTGTGAAATGAATTTGAAAACAGAGGAAGAGTGAAATTGTACTTTTAAAGCTAGGACAAGAAGCTTGGATGTTTTTTATTCTAGACAGTAGTCTTTTAAGGGATGTATGGACTTCCCAGGTGACACTAGTGGTAAAGAATCCACCTGCCAATGCAGGAAACGCAAGAGACATGGGTTTGATTCCCAGGTCGGGAAGATCCCCTGCAGTAGGAAATGGCAACATGCTCCAGTATTCTTGCCTGGGAAATTCATGGACAGAGGAACCTGGTGGGCTACAGTCCAAGGGGCCGCAAAGAGCCATTCATGACTGAGCATACACACAAAAGATGTATAAGTAGAGAAAAGATTGCTCTAGGTCTTTGTAAG
Source organism: Cervus elaphus (assembly GCF_910594005.1). NCBI lineage: Eukaryota > Metazoa > Chordata > Mammalia > Artiodactyla > Cervidae > Cervus > Cervus elaphus. The sequence continues at coordinate 27,023,259 of NC_057824.1, read as the reverse complement.
TCTTTCTGGCTACAGCTGGGAAGATGGCTTGGAGGAAATGAGACATGAGAAGTGAGCCACCCAAGAGTCAATAAGGGTGTAAACTAAAGAGATGTGATAACTTAGAGCAGAAAATGATCTGAAAAATCTGTGGGAAGTAGAACAGACGCCATGGTGGCTACTGGATGTGAGGACTGATGGGAAAGGAAAGCGTCCTGGATGACTTCATGGTTTATTCATTAGGTGGCAGCCTCAGTGCAAAGGGCTGGAGTCAAATGGACACTGTCCAGCTGGTGCCAGTCTCTACTAATTAGAGTTCTTGGTTGAAATCATAACCAATTCATTTAAAAAATTATTTATTAATTTGACTGTACCAGGTCTTGTCTGCAGCACTTGAGGTTTTCCATCTTAGCTGTAGCATGTGGGATCTAGTTCCCTGACCAGGGACTGACTGGACCGCCGCACTGTGTGTTTGAAATCTTAGCCACTGGACCACTCTGGAAGTCTCTTAAACCAATTCTTTTTCTGAATTTCTCTAGCTGTGGCAAAATATGTGCTTGTGCTCCATTGCTTCAGTTGTGTCCGTCTCTCTGTGACCCTGTGGATTGTAGCCCGCCAGGCTCCTCTGTCCATGGGGATTCTCCAGGCAAGAATACTGGAGTGGGTGGTCATGTCTGTCTCCAGGGATTCTTCAGGGATTGAACCGCTGTCTCTTATGTCTCCTGCATTGGCGGGCAGGTTCTTTACCAGTAGTGCCACCTGGGAAGCCCATGGCAAAATGTACATAATAGAAAATTTATTATAACACTTCTAAGTGTATTGTGGTATTAAATACATTCATACTGTTGTACAACCATCACCACCTTCCATCTCCAGAACTCTTTTCATCATATGAAACTGAAAATCTATACTTGCTGAATAAGAACTCTCCATCCTCCCCTTCCCCTAGCTTCTGGCTATCACAACACAAAAAGTATCTTGCCTGTATGATTTCAGTCACTCTAGGGACCTCATATAAATCAAACCTTACATTATGTGTCCTTTTGGAAGTGACTTGTTTCATTTAGCATGATGTCCTCAAGGTTCATCTATGTTGTAGCATGTGTCAGAGTTTCCTTCCTTTTAAAGGCTGAATAATATTCCACTGCTTGTGGATAGACCACACTTTGTTTATTCATTCATTGGTAGATGAGCACTTGGCTTGCTTCCACGTTTTAGCCATTGTGAATCATCTTGTTATGAATGTGATATACAAGTATTTCTTTGAGATTCTGCTTTTAATTCTTTTGGGTTTATAGCTAGAAGCAGGCTTGCTGCATTAAGTGGGGTCTCTTTTTTTAATTTTTGAGGAACCACCATGCTGCTGTTTTCCGAAGTTCAATCAGCAGTGCACAAGAGTTCCAATTTCTATACATCTGTCCCTACACTTGTTATTTTTTTTTTAATTTTAATTTCTTTAAATCTTTTGGCTGCAACACTCAGCATGTGGGATCTTGGTTCCTTGACTAGGGATTGAACCTGTATCCCGTGCATTGAAAGCTTGAAGTCTTAACTACTGTACCACCAGGGAAGTCCCTGTATTTTTTTTACATAGTAATGCTAGTGGGTGAGGCCAATTTTTAGATGTCTGAATTTTACCCTGTGCTACTATGAGGCCATTCATTCAGGGTCCCTGGGGAGTTGTGTACAGGAGTTGTCTTTATTTCCATCCTCAATTTTTCCGTGCCACCATGGAGGATTTTATTTATTTTTTCTGGAAAAAAAAAGGACTTTTACTCACTTATTTTAGTGTGAACATTACTGATAACATTCTAATAGTACACATCCCAATGAGAGCGGCATGTTTACAGGGACCATGCAGGAATTTAGGTTATTTGTTCAAATCCTGGTTCAGCTGTTTACTAGCCATGTAACTCTGAGCAGATCAGATCATTTTAACTTCCTCATGTGCAAAGTGGAAATTAGAAGTAAGTACCCTTTGTTGAGTTGCTTTGAGAACTGGAAGAACATTTGGTGTATAGTAGAAGTTTGATTAATATTCATTTTTACTCTTCTAAAGTTAAACAACATTCTTAATGGTGGGTCTTCAGAAAGGGAGGTGGGCAGAGACTAAAACCTGAGCACTGACTCTGAAATTCTATATTTTGTACTACTCACTACTCTGCTTACATGATGGAGTCTTTAGCAGCTCAGGCTGCTATAATAATGATACCATCAATTAGGTGGCTAAAATAGTAAACGTTTATTTCTCACAATTCTGGAGGCTGAAGTCCAAGATCAAGGTGCCAGCAGATACCGGTGTCTGGTGAGAGTCCATTTCCTGGTTCACAGACAACATTCTCACCGTGTTCTTACAAACTGGGGAGACTTCTGGGCTGTTCATCCTCCTGAAAGTGAAAGTTAGTAGCTCAGTCTTTTTTATGGCTTCATAATATTCCTCTGTGTGTGTGTGTGTGTGTGTGTGTGTGTGTGTGTGTGTGTGTGCATGCTCAATCATGTCTTACTCTTTGTGACCCCATGGACTACAGCCTGCCAGGCTCCTCTGTCCATGAAATTCTCAAGGCAAGAATACTGGAGTGGGTAGCCATTCCCTTTTCCCGGGAATCTTCCTGACCCAGGGATGGAACCCAGGCCTTCCACATTGCAGGCAGATTCTTTATTGTCTGAGCCACCAGGGAAGCCCCTTGTTTAGTTGCTCAGTCGTGTCTGACTCTTTGTGACCCCATGGACTGTAGCCTGCCAGACTCCTCTGTCCATGGGGATTTCCCAGACTAGAATACTGGAGGGGGTTGTCGTTTCTTTCTCCCAGTGAAGCGCTATCATGCCATAAATCTCATCCTGGGGCCTCCACCCCCATGACCTCATTGAAACCTAATTACCTCTCAAAGCCCACACTTCCAAATTCTATCACTTTGGGAACTGGGGGATTAAGCCTCAACGTATGAATTTTGAGACATAAACACTTAGTCCACAGCAGATGGCTTTTTTTTTTTTTGCCCCACGTTTTGTCTTCTCTTTCACTGAACCTTCGACTAAGAACAAGCACAAATGCTGATCTGGTATGCAGTGAACACATTTGACACGTGTTTTAACTTCACCTTTTACGAGGGATCTTTCATACCGAATAGTTATTAGTCGCTTGCAAGATGCAGAGATTAGGCTGCTGTCAAAGAGGCCATGACAAGAGCAGCCTCACGCTAGCTCAGGTGGCCGGAGAACACTTAGAAAAAGAGAAAAACTAGCATTGTGTTAACCCAGGGTGCCCTGAGTGATTATCCCTATGGAACACTTGCAAGTATGTAATGAAATGAGTGTTGTAGATACTGTCAAATTCCCCAGGAAGAGGAAAAGGAAAATCTTTGTAGCACAGAGGTTTTCATTTGTTTTCAAGTAAGAGAAGATGATATAGATTAACTTTGTGATTTTTTTTTTTTCTGGCCTCATAGAGTCTGGTGCTCAGACTACAAATCAGGAAATCTGAACAGTTCCAGGGGAAAATGTTACAGTGATCTGCCATCAATGCTCTGAAAATTGAATGATGAGCTCTAAAGATGTTGTAAGCATTGTCTTCCTTTGAGTGTCCAGTGGATTCTGAGAAGCTTAACTTTTGAAATTGGTCTGATAAGTCTGTGAGATGGTTCCCTTTAGTTGTGTTTTCCAACAATAACTCTCACCCCAGGAATTATTGTCATCTTTTCTTTTAAGTCGTTAGGGAAAGGTCATTGTTTGGTCTTGAATAGGCTTTCCATGAATTTTCTATATTACAGAAATCCTTGTTGGTCCCTACAGTGATCTGAGAGACTGCAATCTTCCCAGATTTATTTGTGCTTTGGAGTCAGGTGGACTGGGTTCATATCTCAGCTCAATGATTTACTGGCCATGCGAAAAGTGAAAGTGTAAATGTTAGTCTCTATGTCTGATTCTTTGTGATCGAAACCGTATCTCTCACATTGCAACCAGTTCTTTACCATCTGAGCCATGAGGAAGCCCTATTGGCCATAGTCAATAAACTTATTTGAGCCTCTTGGTTTTCTTACTTATGAAATGGGGCTAATATCTATCTCATAAAGAAGACATAGGGTTCTGTAAATTGCTTGGTATGATGATAGTACATGGCACACAGTCCATACTTAATGTGTGATTGTGTGTGAGTGCGCGCTTGCTGTGTCTGACACTTTGTGACCCCATAGACTGTAGCCTGCCAGACTCCTCTGTCCATGGAATTTTCTAGGCAAGAATACTGGAGTGGATTGCTACTTCCCACTCCAGGGGATCTTCCCGACCCAGGGGTTGAGATGATGTCTCTTGCATCTGCTGCACTGGCAGGTGGGTTCTTTACTCCTGGTGTCTCTTGGGAAGCCCATACTCAGTAAACAATAGCTGTTATTAACCTGGGCTTCCCTGGTAGCCGAGTTATTAACTTGGCTCTGACACCAGGCTCATTTACAAAGGAAAATACACATATATGTTGCGTGTAAGGGTTAAAGAAGGCATAGTCAAAGAAGGATGCTGTGGTACTTAGTTTCCATCCTACCTCCTTCTTCACCCTTGGTCTCCCCCACCACGTCAGGTTTCATCCTTGGTCCCTGGTCAGAGTACTGTAATGGGCTGAGTGTTCTTCCTTGAGATGAAGGACGATCATATAGGACCATGGCTTTGTCTACTGCAAGACTCCCACCAGCAGATATCTTCCCCAAATGGGAGAAGCAAGCCATCAAGAATCAATCTGGATTTTAAAGAACTATCAGTAAAAGAAAGAGCTTGTGGTTCCATCTAAGAACAAGACTCTGCCCATCAGAATCCATTCTTCTCACTTGCCTGTGCCCCCAGGGCCATTACTTGTGAACTAGGGGTTATTTTGTACAAGCTTAATCACTCCTGAGACCACTCATCATAAGCTCAATGTCCAATATTTTATTGGCTCTGTTTTTTTTTTTTTTTTTTATCTTTTTTAGGGACAAAGTTCATTAGCGTTTGGAACTAAAGCTTTACAGACAGTGGCCGGTTAGCATTGTAACTTTTCCCTTTTCTTTATTGCCATCAGACTTATAATTAATAATAAAGCTTGACTTTTGTTCTTCTGTTTTCATCTTCCAAAGTGCAATAATTACAAACTGAACTTTAAGTAATCCCTCCATTAGGAGCTGTTCACGCAAAATTAGAGTATTGTCTAGATGAAACTTGACTTGTCCTCCTTTTTTTTTTCTTCCAACTGTGTTGGCTTGAATTTCAGTCATCTGGGGTGGGAGGTGGTCTTTGAAAATAAATGAGAATAAAGCTGCATTTGTTGATTTAAAATCTGTTTTTAATTCTTTATTAAGCTATCATGACATATTTATTTAACTAGCACATGAAAACATGAAAATTCAGTCCAGCCTCTGTTTATGAGAACTAGGGCTTCCCTCATAGCTCAGCTGGTAAAGAATCCACCTGCAATGCAGGAGACCCTGGTTTGATTCCTGGGTGGGGAAGATCCACTGGAGAAAGGATAGGCTACCCACTCCAGTATTCTTGGGCTTCCCTTGGGCTCAGCTGGGAAAGAATCCACCTGCAATGCGGGAGACCTGGGTTCCATCCCTGGGTTGGGAAGATCCCCTGGAGAAGGGAAAGGCTACCCGCTCCTGTGTTCTGGCCTGGAGAGTTCCATGGACTGCAGAGAGTCAGACATGACTGAGCAACTTTCACTTCATTCACTGTGTGAAGGCTCAGTGGAAGACATATTGAAGATAGATGAGACAGAACCTCTGACACCAAATGTATTAAAATGTCTTGGGAGGAAAGGTGTAATTAAGAAAGAGGCCCAAGACTATGATTTGAAGCAATGAAAACCACGCAAGCACAGTGGGGCATTCTTCGACTCCAGTATGCAGTGGAATTCTAAGCAAGCTGGTCAACTTGCTTAAGAATTCTAATTGGAGGCATGTTGGCTTGTGTATAGAGCTACAGACTTTCCCCTGGTACTTTATTGAGGTATAATTTAGATAGAATAAAATGCACAAATCTTAAGTGTATAGCTTGGTTAATTTTTGTATATATGTGTGTATATATATATACACATAAGTGTCTGAGTACCTTGTATTAGTAGATATAATCTGTATCTTCAGATCAAGATAGAGTTTATTTCCTTCACTCCAGAAACTTCCTCTGTACCCCTTTCGTGTCAATTCCCCTTCCCAGGGGTAACTCCTATCAATCCCAGAGGTAACTGCCCAGAGGTAATTCCTAGTGACCTAATCTCTGGGGACTTCAATCACCAGAGATTAGTTGTGGGTATTTTGTTTTTCTCTTTGCTTTTATAGGAAAAATTATTTTATTGAGGTATAGTTGATTTATAATGTTGCATTAATTTCTACTGTGCAGCAAAGTACAGTATTCAGTTAAACATATATATATATATATATACACACACACACACACATACATATACATATATCACCAACTCCCAGACCTTGCTCATACTCATGTCCATTCAGTCAGTTATGCCATCCAACCATTTCATCCTCTGTTGTCCCCTTCTCCTCCTGCCTTCAATCTTTCCCAGCATCAGGGTCTTTTCCAGTGAATCAGTTCTTCCCATCAGCGGGCCAAAGTATTGGAACTTCAGCTTCAGCATTAGCCCTTCCAATGAATATTCAGGGTTGAACTCTTTTGGGATTGACTGGTTTGATCTCCTTGCTATCCAAGGGACTCCCAAGAGTCTTCTCCAGCACCACAGTTTGAAAGCATCAGTTCTTTGGCACTCAGCCTTCTTTATGGTCCAACTCTCACATCTGTATTTAATTACTGGAAAAACCATACCTCTAACTATACGGACCTTTGTTGGCAACACTCCAACACATGTATTATATACATACAAGTAGTATATAGTAGAAAATACTCCAATATATGGTAACTGTTATTATGATTATTAGCATCTCCATATTCTCTTCTTATCCAGCTACTTTAAGGCAACATTTTCCAAGATGTGCAATGTAGTGCTGAGTGAGTCAGTGAAAGCCGCTCAGTCATGTCTGACTCTTCGTGACCCCATGAACTCTACAGTCCATGGAATTCTCCAGGCCAGAATACTGGAGTAGGTAGCCATCCCCTTCTCCAGGGGATCTTCCCAACCTAGGGATCAAACCCAGGTCTGCCTCATTTTAGGCAGATTCTTTACCAGCTGAGCCACCAGGGAAGCCCAAGAATACTGGAGTGGGTAGCCTATTCCTTCTCCAGTGGATCTTCCTGACCCAGGAATCGAACCAGGGTCTCCTGCGTTGCAGGTAGATTCTTTATCAGCTGAGTTACCTGGATAGCCCACAACGTGGTGCTACTTGACATATATTTTACTCTAAGTATTAAATAGAAACAGCATTAAGAAATACTGAATCACACAGTGAAACTTTATTTCTATCCCAATTCTCTTTAATACCAGTTATGTCACATGAAGAGCCTCAGCATGGTGTTAGTCTGACTTGACACCTCTCCAACACTTGCTAATCTTCCTTTTTAATAAAGTGAGAACAAGACACAGGCTCTTTGTGTTTAGAAGGCAACAGTAGCTAGAAATAATTCAATGTTGTTTTGTCTTCCTTTTTTTTTTTTTTAATTTTTACTGTTAGTAGAATGGGTGGCAAGTGGTACTAGTAGTATTTATGGCAGTGATTTAATCTGTTCCTAAATTGTTTACATATAAACAGTGAATTATCTGGAAGAAAAAAATGTTAAGAAAATAATATGGGAGGAAGTTAGGGGCTGTCGTACGTTGATCCCCTCCTGGGGGTCCCATACCCAGCTTCATGCTGACCCCCTGCCAGCACACACAGACACCGACACACGAGTGTGCAAGGGCATGGATCCCTCGTCCTTGGAGTCCAGATCATCCCGATCACACAGAGAACATGGCACGTCAGGGTCATTGAAGGTGGAGTTTTTGGTGAACCAGATGGAGGTTAGCCAAGCAAGACCAGAGTGAGGACAGCTTTAGTCTTTGGGGAAATGGTCAAAGGGATATTCGAAGAAACTTCCACAGTATGTATCGTTCAGCCAGAGATATTTGAGACAGTGCTAATAGGATTTTAGAGGCAAGTAGAACTGGGTCCAAATTGTGCTTTTAGCAAATTACTGGCTGTGCGACATTGGAAAAGTAACCACTGATGGCCTGGGTTTCCTTATTTGTGAAATTGTGGTTCTAATGCCTCCTTGTCTGAGTTGTTGTGGGGATTGAATGAGGCAACACGTGTGAATAGGTTTAATGAATGTTTTGTATTGTTTTGATTATCTTGGATAGAAGTTCAAGAATGTATAGCATCTTCATTTGCTTTATCTCTACGGGGAATCAAGCAGGACAACCTTTTCTTGGCTGATTAAGCTTTGCTGCTTGAAACTTGAAACTTCCTGTTTCCAATATTCTCCCTCAAATTTACCATAAAAACTTGTGGTACTGTGTCCCATCCTCTCAGCCTCTGCTCCCCTGCTAGAGAGCAGTAGATATTGATCCTTGTGAATGGAGTAGCATATCTGATTCTGGAATCTGATCTTGATGTTTCTGTTTGATACTTTGTACTTAGATCTGTCACCGATCCCAGGCATTGTGCAGAGAAGTCAGTCAGATGGTAAGCTTCTTATAGACAGTGACCATATGCTGATTTCTGAATCTGGGGCACCTGGCACAATATAGGTGCTCAATAAACTGGTCCTTGGGTGCCCTGTGGCTTCACTTATTTTCTTAGTAGAATGGAATGTCTTGGAAAGCAGGAGCATGTCTGCCTGTTCAGAGTTGAATCTTTCATACTTGGTGGGCTCTTAAGAGCCCCCAGGTTGAATGAATGAATGAATGAGGCAAAGGGGAGATTGGTTTTTCTTTTCTGTGTTTGAGACTGGGATGTGAGCAGATAACCAGGCCTGCATGAAGGGGGAGCCAGCCACTGGCCAGACCTGTGTGCAGCTGGTCTGATCTGCTCTCTTTGTTGGCAAACGCTCTGCCAGAGGCCCCCCTCCAGTGCACCTGCCTGGATTGATCATCTTCTTTGTGATAAACAGGAAGGAAAATCATTATAGCACAAGCGCCTTGTCATTCCACATGCCTCTGCCTGTGATAAATGGTCTCCATTTACAGAGTCGTCAGTGGAAACCTAGAGGGAATGATTGCCATCCAGCTTAACCTGGAGCAGGTTCACCATTAAACAACTCCTGTAATTTCCACTGCTCAGCATTCAGCTTTTCCTTGCAGGGCTGGGGAAGAAACAGGGTTTTTGACGTCAAGACAGACAAATCTGCCACCTAATTGCCTTTTTTGTCTTCTAAGCATTGCTGTGAGGAAGTGGACAAGAGGGAGTGTCATCAAATGGACAGTCATTTGGGGCCACTGGAGCTTTTTGCCACTTTTGGTGGGAGCATTTGGCGTGATCCAACGAAACTGGTAATACACAGATTCAGTAACCCAGCAAGTGAAGTCTTCAGTATTTACCCTGGAGAGTTGCCTGCATTTGTGCTTGAGGAAAGCTCAGAACAACATTGTGTGTAACAGCCCAGATATGAACAAGATTCAACAGCCATCAACATAATGGTATGTTTTTATAAACTTGGTGTATTTATATACTAGAATATTCTACAGAAATTGAAACGAATGACTCTGACATACATGATTCTTTACAAGAATAGTGAAACAATACACAAGAGAGACTATATGCTGTGAGCCCATTCATATAGAATCAAACACAGAGGAAAGCGGATAAATTGTTTAGGTCTACATACAAAGGAAAAAAGGTATAAAGACAAGGAAATAAAGGATCACCAAAAAAGTTAAGATAGTGGTTGAAAGTTAAGATAGAGGGCAGGGAGAGGCATTGATATAGGAGTGGGACCCAGGGGTGCTTTGGGGTGGTTATTCTAATTCTAGTTCTTCACCTTGGTGTCAGTTGTGACAAAGATACTCACTTATAAGTATTTGCTAAGCTGTGCCTTTGTGCAGTTTTCTGTATACATATTATTGTTGTGGTTCAGTTTGCTAAGTTATGTCTCTTTGCAACCCCATGGACTGCAGCATGCCAGCCTCCCCTGTCCTTCAGTATTTCCGAGTTTTCTCAAATTCATATCCATTGACTTGATGATGCTATCTAACCATCTCATTCTCTGCCGCCTCCTTACTTTACAATAAAATATATTTAAAAAATTCAGCCTATAGATATTGAGCTGTCATTTATCCTGGCCAGTGCTTCTCAAACTTGCAAAATGCTAAAATCGAGCCAGGGCTTTTGTTAAAGTGCAGGTTCCTAAGTGCCTGGTGATTTTCATAGCTGTGGGACTGATGTGTGATTGTTTTATAAAGGATTTTTTGAAAGATTAATTTAGAGCAAGTTTTTGCATTAGAATCATTTGGGGTGCTTTAAAAATGACTGTTTTCTGGATTATACCCCCAGAGCATCTGGTTTGATGAGTCTGGGGGCCAATTTGAACATCCAGATTTTTTTAAAATTAATTAATTTATTTTTCATTTATTTTTATTAGTTTGAGACTAATTACTTTACAACATTGTAGTGGTTTTTGCCATACATTGACATGAATCAGCCATGGATTTACATGTGTTCCCCATCCTGATCCCCCCTCCCACCTCCCTCCCCATCCCATCCCTTTGGGTCTTCCCAGTGCACCAGGCCTGAGCACTTGTCTCACGCATCCACCAGATTTTTTTTAAAGCTCTCCAAGTGATTTTAGTGTTCAGCTCAGTTGAGACTAGTGTTTCTTAAACTGTAAACTGGGTTTCTAGTTGGTTACCTGAGGATCCTATGAAAATTCAGATTCTGATTCAATGGGTCTGAACGGACCTGAGATTCTGCATTTCTTATAGGTTCCCAGGTGATGAGGATGCTGCTGTCACATGGACTGCACTTGGATTAGCAAAGGTTTCGAGCCTTTGGAATCAGCCATGACTGAGTCTCAGCTCTGACCCTAAATTGCTGTGTTACCTGGGGCAAGGACTGAACCTTGCTGGGCCTCAAGTCATTCATCTATACATCATAACTTTCTAACAGAGTGTCAGGCAGAGAGTAAGTGCTCAGTAAAAATGGCTTTGCTGGTTTGATGTGAGGAGCTCCCAGAGGCTGTTGACAGTGGGTGTAGCTTCTAGTGTTGACTCTGCTCCTTCATTGCCTTGAATCCTGAAGCCTCATAAGGAGCCCACTTGGAGGGTCAGATAGAGGGTCAGCCAACCCTGCAGGCCCGTTAGTTTAGGAGAAAAGTGTAGTAAGTGCTGCAGAGGATGAGGGCGTCTGAGGTTGAAGTAGACACTTTGACCAAACCTGCTGGGAACTGAAGAGAATACAAGACAAGCCATGAACTCTGAGGACAGAAGTCCTTGATGTTGGACTTCTTTGGACCTGCCTTTATTTTCTGTGTGTATATCCATATATCCATACATATATATACATGTTGTTGCTGTTTAGTAACTAAGTCGTGTCCAACTCTTTTGTGACCCCCTGGACTACAACCCTCCAGGCTCCTCCATCCATGGGATTTCCCAGGGAAGAATGCCAGAAGGGAAAGTGTTGCATTCCCTTCTCCAGGGCATCTTTCTGAACCAGGGGTCGAAGTCATGTCTTCTGCATTGCAGGTGGATTCTTTACCACGGAGCCACCTGGGAAGTCCCCTGGCACAGAGAAGGTGCTCATAAAAGTGTTTCACTTGAATGATATGTTGGCTTCTGTCTCTTGTGTTCTTGGAATCATTGCAGCTGCAGGTGACTCAGTGTAGGCTCAAGTGTGTTGTAGTTGATCTTGTAAATGTCTGCATTTTTTTTTTTTTTGATGGCCAGTTTGAGTGCCATGGTGTGAAAGCCCCTTTGCACTTCAAAGTACTATCATTTTAGGTCAGTGGTGCAAACCAGCTTTTAATGACATTATTTGCAGAGAAGAAAGGAAAAAGAAACTTTATTATACTTCATTACTCCCTCCCCGCACCCTAGCATCCTGTCTGAGTTACCTCTCAGTTGCTGATCTGTTCTGGCTGCAATTAAAGTCAAATCGCCTTTGGGACCAGAGCAGTCTCATCTTTATTTACAGCACCTGCAAATCATGTTGTTCCTCCTAATTTTAACAGCTTCTTCAGTGGCAAAAATCTCTCCTCTGAAGGAGCGGGTGGGAAAGTGATAAAGAACAGTTACTGAGCTCTTTCCTCTGGGGATAGGATGGAGGAGACTGGGCCAGGAGAAGGGGATGTTTGTGCTATGGCAATAGATGTCCTCCACCCTCCGGGTTCAAATGTGAGTGCTGCCTTTTATGGGCTGAATGACCTTGAGCAGGTCATGGAAACTTGCTGAACCTCAGTCACGTTGTCAATAAGATGATGGGAGCTCAACGGCTGGTCAGCCAATCCAGTGGACTATAGGAACCCAAGGAGATCAATATGAAAAAGTTCTTATGTTTTTAGTAGCAGTGAGGGGTAGCAAAAGGTGGGAGAATCTGTAATCATCCTATTACAGTAAGTCTGTTACATAAGAACCTTCAAGTGGCGAACTTTCAAAGACGCAAACTCGTGTCCACATGTCCAATCACGTAAGCTAGTTCACGGGTCTGGTGTCCACTGACATGTGCGTGCATCCTCCAGAATGGTGATGCTTTTGTGTCCTTTACAGTACTGTATAGAGTACAGAGTACTGTATCTTTATTTCAAGCCCAGGATGTTGGAAGCAAGTGGAAAATCAGCAGGGGTGTAGCTGGTACTACTGTACTTTTCACGGTACTGTACTGTAAGATCAAAAATGTTTTCTTTGATTCTGTGTTTGTTTGTTTATGTATTATTTGTGGGAAAAGTATTATAAACCCACATAGTACAGTACTAATATATAGCTGATTGTGTTAGTTGGATATGTAGGCTAACTTTATTAGACCTTTGAACAAATTGAACTTACAAACCCACACTCAGAATAGAACTCATTCATATGTAGGGGACTTACTGTATTTAAATCATCAGGCTCACTGCTTGTTTGAAACCCTTCTCATCATGTATCATTGTGCTGAAATGCCTTTTCTCCTATATCTGTCTCTCTATGCCTTTATCTCCTTGCCTATTTCCATCAAATTCATTCAGCAATAATGTATAATAATAAACATGATGTGCTAGTCACTGAACAAGACAGATGTGGCTTCCATTCGTAAGTAGCTTTTGTTGTTGTTTAGTCACTAACTCACGTCTGACTCTTTTGCGACCCCATGGACTGTAGCCTTCCAGGCTTCTCTGTCCATGGGATTTCCCAGGCAAGAATACTGGAGTGGGTTGCCATTTCCTTCTCCAGGGGATCTTCCCAACCTAAGGATCAAACCTGCATCTCCTGCACTGCATCTCCTGCATTGCCTGCTGAGTCACCAGGAAAGCCCTGTAAATAGCTCACAAGCTAATAATGGAAGCTGCTGCTGCTGCTAAGTCGCTTCAGTCGTGTCCGACTCTGTGCGACCCCATAGACAGCAGCCCACCAGGCTCCCCCATCCCTGGGATTCTCCAGGCAGGAACTCTGGAGTGGGTTGCCATTTCCTTCTCCAATGCATGAAAGTGAAAAGTGAAAGTGAAGATGCTCAGTCATGTCCGACTCTTAGTGACCCCATGGTCTGCAGCCCACCAGGCTCCTCCGTCCATGGGATTTTCCAGGCAAGAATACTGGAGTGGGGTGCCATTGCCTTCTCCCAATAATGGAAGAGAAGCTTGGAAAAAAACTCACATGCCTGACTATGTGATGATCACCATGCCACCCTCCAGGAAGGGAAAGTGTCTGGAGTTAAGAGATCATATAGCAGGGAGACCAAATCACACTGAAGGGCCAGGGAGCCCTCTGTGCAGATGGGGTTTCTATGCAGAGACATGAAGGATGTCTGGGAATTAACTAGATGGAAGGAGGGAATCATGTTCCAGGCAGGTGGAACAGCATGTGCTAAGATCTAGAGCTGGAATAAAGTAAGTGAAAGGAGCGGTAAAGTCGCGAGTGGAGAGATCAGGTAGGCAAGTCACTTTGTTAGAGCAGTGGGTGTGTTTTCACAGGAGGCTCCTGCTGCGGTGATACAGTCCTGGCCATGATGACACAACCAAAACAAAACACATAAGCAAAGAAAACAACAGTGAGAAGCAGTCTGGTTCTGCTTCCCCTGCATCACTGGCAACCTTTTCTCTAAACAATGCTTCTTCTTCTTCTTCTTTTTTATAGACTTTATTGTTTAGAGCAATTTTAGGTTCACAGCAAATGAGCAGAAGGTACAGAAATTTTCCATACACTCTCTGCCCCACCATATGCATAGTTTCCCAAATTGTCAGTGTTAAAATGTGTTTCTTCAATCGCCAGCTTAGGACTTTGTGTATGTGTAAGCAGCTCCTTCTTAGAAGTCAAGTTATTCCTTGCCCTTCTGACTCCAGAGGGAAGGTTGGGAGGACAGGAGAAGGTAAAAATAATCTCCAACCAGTGTTGGACTGAGCTCTCCATGTGGGTAAACAGAACTCCGAGACATAGAGCACTGGTGTGGTAGTCTACTCATTTAATAAGATTCCCTGGGCTTCCCTGGTGGCTCAGATGGTAAAGAATCTGCCTGCAATGTGAGAGACCCAGGTTTGATCGCTGGGTTGGGACTATCCCTTGGAGAAGGGAACGGCGCCCCACTCCACTATTCTTGCCTGGAGAATTCCAAGGACAGAGGAGTCTGGTGGGGTACAGTCTATGGGTTGCAGAGAGTCAGACACAGCCGAATGACTAACACTTTCAGTTTCACTTCCTAGACAGTCCTCTCTGAAGCTGGTATCAATCACCCCGTGACATTGTTCTAATCAACGCCCGCCCCCTCCCCCTCCAGCTGGACTTGAGCAGACTGGCACATTTTCCCCCCAGGGGATGGTGGCCTCCCCATGTTTCCATGAAAAGTTCATTACCAAGCCCAGGCAATCACATTTACATTGCTAATTGAAGAAGAAAGCTCCCGTAAGTACAAGAGTGAGAATTATTGGGCAGTATCAGGAAAAACATGCCCAGGTCCCCCTGGGGGCATCAGTGTCAGCAACCACAACAGGACACTCTGCCTGATGCTAATAAAAGAGATGCTTAAAATGAGCACCGAGGAAAATCAGCAGACTCTAGAGACTCTCAGCGATCGCCTCTGACGTGGACTTTTGAGATATTTTGGTGCGATGGGATTTAATTCAAGTGGAGCAGGGTAGCAAATGGATTTCATTTCTTAAGAGGGTTCTCCTAGGGCCAAGGAGATATCTAAGCTGAACTGGTTCTACTGTTTTTCAAACCACTGATTTGGCCTGACAAAACCTTCTGTTCCCTGTGAATAGATCCTACCCCTTCACCACGGCCATCACTTGACCTGTGACCCCCATGGGAGGAGTCAAATTATTCACCTATAGATCATGGACATGAATTTGAGCAAATTCTGGGAGATGGTGAAGGACAGGGGTGCCTGGTGTGCTACAGTCCATGGGGTCGCAAAGAGGCAGACACGACTGAGCGACTAAACGAGGTCATGGCCACAGGTCCTCCTCTCCCCCATGGCAGGCACAACAAAGGGGAAGACCACCCCCATCTCCCAAAATGACAGGACAATGCACTCTGACTGTCATGCGTTTTGGTGACTGCTCCTTGCTCTCCATGAAGAACTTGATGTAAAATTCTCAGCCTGGGGGTGTTTAAAAATATGAATTGGTTGTCACTGAGGGGGTTAGCAGGGCCAGTCTTTCTGGATCAGGGTTTCATGTTTCAAGCAAAATAGGTTGTGAAGACCTTTTTGGTAATTATTTAAATTATGGTGTACTTCAAAGGGTGTAGCTTAGTTGACATTAACCTAGACAGCTCCACCGAGAGAGAAACACAAGAGTATACCTGTGTACCTGTGGACTCCTAGCTCCATTAAAAAAATTGTTTTTTATTTACTTGGCTGTGCATGCTGAATAAATATTTTGCAAGTGTTTGTTTATTTACTTAGTTGCTGCATGTGGGATCTAGTTCCCTGACCAGGGATGGAACCTGGGCCCCTCTGCATTGGGAGCAAGGAAACTTAGCCACTGGACCACCAGGGAAGTCCCTCCTAGCTCCATTTTAACTTTAAGGCTCCCTTTGAATTTCTTTCAAAAAGCTTTTAAATATGGAGAATCCCAAACATAAATGAAAGTATGATGAAAAAAAGTGACATCTGCAAAACGGCGGGATAAGAGCTTCCTACATCATGCCTCCTCTCATGGAACATCGATTTTGACAATCACCCACAGATAAGGGTACCTTTGTAGGGAATTGGAAGTCCAGTGGAAAGGTTCCAGCACATCCTTGGAGCAGAAAGCCCAAGAGCAGACACATTGAAGGGATAAGAACAGATTCACTTTACCCATGTCATCCTCTGCTCCCTGATGACACAGCTCAGTGCCAGAGAGACCCCCTTCAGTCGGGAAAAGCGAAAGCATGTGAGTAAGGGCATGGCCTCCCCAGTCATGTGGAATGGTTGCCCAAGAGGCTGGCTTCTGTCTCTCCCCATCAAAATAGTGAGGCGAGCTGCGGGACTGAGGGATGGAGAGAGGCAGGGAGCTTAGCAACCAGGGCTCAGCGAGCATCAAAGGGAGGCAGATCCTATTAAGTTCCTCCCTGGACTCCAGCAGGGAGGTTGTCCACAAGCTGCTAGGGATGTCATCTATGGACCCCTAAACTGACCCATGGACCCACCTCCGCATGGTCGGATCCCTGTGCGTGCCCATGGACAGTGCGTGTGAACCTTTGCAGACAGTGAGCATGCGTGAGCAGAGAGCCTGCCAGACTCTGCGGGGCTGGGAAAAAACACACAAACTTAAAGATCACAGGGCACTGCCCTTGGGAAACAAAATGGAGCCCTTTAGCACCTGCCTGGCTTTGTGGGACTAAGCGAGGGAAGCGGTCTTATGGATTCTCCTCTCTGTGGATTCTCTAACACTTCCTGGATCCCACAGCCCCTGTCTCCTCTTCCTGTTCTGGATGTCTGAAATGTCTCCTCTCTTCTATGCACTTCCCATGACTGTGTCTGACTCTGGGACCAAGAGGTGGAAGAGACAGATAGTAAAAAGCAAAGGAGATGCTCTTCCCTCCGTCGGAATTTTAGGTACTTGTCCAATGGCAGCCGCCTCCACCGTTGCCCCTGCTGTCCTAGATGGCTTGGGGGCTGGGGCAGAGGAGAAGGGAAAGAGCATAAAAATGGGAAATTACTTCTCTCCTGGGATCTTCTAGATGCACTCTTTCTCACTTCTTAGATTAGAATGAGGAATCCCTTGGAGCTCTTTGTGTCTGCACCCAGTGACTACTTTGGGATTTTTGCATGCCTGTGGGTCCAGGCTGCAGATAGTGGCGGAAAAAAGAAAAGATCCAAGAAATTCACTGCTAGATTGGTCTTGCTTTGAGTTCTATTTTTTCTTTCTTTTTCTCCTTCCTCCTATCCTTCTTTCCGGTCAGCCTGCTGGTTTCCTTTTCCGAGTCCTCAGATGCTGTCCCGGGCCTTCTTGGTAAAGAAGAGACAAAGTGAGCTATGTTTATTCATCTTGCCCAGGACTGGAAGATGAATGGTACATTTTAAAAAATATTTGTTTGTCTATTTTTGGCTGTGCTTAGTCTTTGTTGCTGTGCGCGGGCATTCTCTGGTTGCAGCGGGTGGAGACTACTCTCTAGCTGTGGCCCGTGGGCTCAGTAACTGCGGTTGGCTAAGCTGTGGCTTAATTACTCCTCGGCATGTGCAATCTTTCTGAACCAGGGATCAAACCCGTGTGCCCTGCATTGGCAAGCATATTCTTCACCATTGGACCACCAGGGAAGTCCCTGAATGATTCACTTTTTAAAAACCTATTTTATTTATTAGACTTAAGTTCTGCATTTTTAAAAGTCAGTTTTATTGCAATATAAGTTGTTGTTCAGTTGCCCAGTCGTGTCTGACTCTTTGTGACCCCATGGACTGTAGCATGCCAGGCCTCCCTGTCCCTCACCATCTCCCAAAGCCTGCCCAAGTTCATGTCCATTGTATCGGTGATGCCATCCAGCCATCTCATCCTCTGATGCCCTCTGCAATCAAATATACACATAATAAGTATACATTCAGTGGATTGTGACATATCTATATACCCGTATATACATCATCCCAATCAAGAGAGGGGACGTTTTCCTCTCCTTAGACGATTCCTTCATATCCTTGCTAATCTGAATAAAAATTTTTTTAAACTTCTGGAAATGATGATATTTACTATTTATTTTTTTTAAAAAAGAGTATTCCAATGCTTTAGTCTTCTCTCTTCTCTCTCTCTTTGAATTATTACAATTCTGCTGAACATTTGAAAGTAAGTTGCTGACTTCAAAACCCTCTGCCCCATAAGATATCATGTGTATTTCTTAATAAGGACATTCTCTTCTATGACTGCAGCAAATGATTGAAATCAGGAAATTTAATACTGATACAGAATAATGATATAATACTCACTCCATATTAAGCTTCTTACCTGTTGTCACATTTCGTGTCAGTATACCACATTTTTCCAATCCAAGATCATTTTGCTGTTGATTTTTGAAGGAGACTAAAATCTCTTCCCATTCCCCAATTCTTCAACTCCACATGAGGGGCCAAGAGCCAAATGAAGCAGTACCAAGGTTGACTCTGGATGGAGAGCAGAGTGGGTGAGATGCCAGGAGAACAGCCCACCATGGAAGGAAACAGGCTTCTTTTAGCTCGGCCAGCCTGGCCTCTGGCAGAACCCTGCTGGCCAGCCATCCAGACTGCAGCTCCTCAGGAGCCTTGGCATTCTGTGAGCCTGCCAACAAAACAAACACAGTCAGAGACAGCAAGCATATTTCTTAAAAGTCAACTTGATCTACCTCCTGAAGTGAAGACTGCATGTCCATGTGCCAGTCCCATTACAGCGGTCAATTTCCTGCCAGCAGTCGGTAGAGAATGTAACCCACCTGGGCTGCCAGGGTGCCCTACCTGCAGCCATGACAAGGGAAAATCATGGTCTCCTCCCTAAGATGCACACAACCTGAATTCTCCTAGAAAACGGTCCCCTCCTCTCCCTTGCCTGGGACAAATGTGAATTTAGAAGGACGTGCTCTTGGCATTATTCACTTTCATATGGGGGCAACTTCTCGGACGTGGGCAGGTTGGGAACACGTGTTTGTGGGCTGGTGGATCTTTGAGATGTGTAGCTGATTTCATGTCTCTTGGCCAGTTTAGAGCAAGTTGTTGCTCCTGGAGACAGTTATCAGATTGAAAATAGTAAGTTATGAATATCTTCAATCCTTCTTCACATTTGAGTTTATAGAAACTGGTCCTTATCTTTAATAATGATAGATAATTCATTGCTCTTGGTCCTATGGTGGTGATTTAGTTGCTAAGTCATGACTGGCACTTGTGACCCCACAGACTATAGCCCACCAGGCTCCTCTGTTCATGGAATTCTCCAGGCAAGAATACTGGAGTGGGTAACCATTTCCTTTTCTGGGGGGTCTTCCCAACCCAGGGATCGAGCCCATGTCTCCTGTATTACAGGTGGATTCTTTACCACTAAGCCACCAGAGATTCCTCTTAGTACTATAGAGTGTTCATAAAACCCTGTAACCAAGGCCTTTAAGAGTGGAAGGGGGTGATGGTACATTATTAAACAGTCTTCCCATTTACCAGTTACACATATATAGTCCAGAAGAATGTAAAACACACACGCACAAAAACCAAACCCACAAAAACCTTTTTCAGGTCAAATTCTATTTCCAACTATACAGAGGCCACTGATAACAGGTGTGCGTGGGAAGTGGATCCTCCTTTCCACCCAATTTGTCACTAGCATCTCAACAGGGATGAAACCTCATATTCGTTCAAGTGCTTTATCTTCATGGTTACTATAGAACTTAACTCCTCGCTTTTAGCTCTTTCTTCTTCAGGATCTTACACTCCTCCCTCTCTTCACCTCACCATCCTGCCTCTTCTATTCTGTATTTAAAAATAGGATGTCAGTTGCTCAGTCACATTTGGTTCCACTGAATAAGTGCAGAGATGCGATTCTAGGTTGAAGGTTGATGGTGACTTTGGACCAGGTTGGGTAGAGCAATAACAGTCCTAGACAATTCAGCTGCCGTAATAGCTTCCTCCTGGCTCACATACTTGACATTATGTTAAAAGAATCTCTATCTTTTTTTTAAATTCACCTTGAGTTACATTAGCGAATGCACCCTGTCCCCCATTTGTTAAATTATCTTTGGAATGTTCCAGGCCCAGGAGAGAATAAACCCTATCCATGCAAGCTATGTTAACGTTAGCCAAAAATAGGGATTAATTTTTTGGCAAGTGCATCCCTTTTAAGGTAACAAGAGCACAAGGACAGGTAGATTCTATGGTTTCTTCAATTATTTAGGATCTTTAAAAAAATATGGATTTGGATCCCTTCCTTGATTCTGCAACATTAGGACCTCTGAAAGAAAGGCTCAGGTACTACATTTTTAGTGAATTTCCCAAGATTCAGGAACTACAGTTTTAGAATGCCTAGCTGCTTCCTTCTGGGTAAAGAGGAAAACAACTCCATCCAAGGAAGGGAGAAGTAAGAAGGCATGTGCCCCTGGAGCGGTGGATGAGAGGAGTATTCTCCAAAGACTTGATGGGAAGAGAAAAGCTGATTACAGTGGGGGAAATGAGGAATGCAGCATTAGTGACAAAATATGGATAATTAGTTATTTAGGGAAATTGGATTGTTTAATATTGGATTAAGACTATTTAGAGTCAAGAAAAGTCACATTCATTTACAAAGTGAAAAACCAAGGCAGTGATATTCACAGCATTGAAGATTCCCCAAAGGGGCAAAAATAACAAGACATTTTCTGGTGAGCTGAAGCAGGACATAATATATGCTGTTTCCAGTAATGGGACACATTTCTGTTCACTTGGAGCCTAATTCTTTTAAACTTTAGGCTCCATGTAGACTGAAATCTTCATGATTATTTCAAGATAGATAAGACTTCTAGTACTCTGTGCTGCATTAGAAAAGGGGAAATATTTCTATTTTTCAAAAGTGAGAACTGATGAATCTATCAGTCTTTCATTTATTCCACAAATATTTATTGAATGTCTGCTAAATGTTAGGTATAAAGCTATGCCTTAGTGACAGACTGATGGACAATCCTAATTATATGGTGTCTGTATTTGAAGACTGGCCTCCTGTATCAATTTCTATGTAGAAAATTAACCCCAAACTGGACTTAAAACATTGAACATTTATAATCTCACAATTTCCATGGGCTAGGAATTCAGGAGCATCTTAGCTGTCTGGCTCTGACTCAGGGTCTTTTATGAGATTGAAGTCAAGATATTGACCAAGGATGTGGTGATCTGAAGGCTTGACTGGGTTGGGGAGATGGTTCATGCACAGCTGTTGGCAGGGGGCCTCAGTCACTTGCCACATGGCCTCTTTATAGGTTAGCTTGAGCGTCCTTACAGCATGGCAGCTGACTTCCCCCGGGGTGAGTGATCTACAAGAGAGCAAAGAGGAAGCTGCCATGTCTTTTATGACCTGATCTTGGTGTTACATACTGTGATTTCTGCCACATTCTGTTCTGCCACATTCTGTTCCTTAGAAATCAGTCACTAAGTCTAGCCCACACAAAAGGAAGGGAAATTATTTGGCTGTGTCGGGTCTTAATTGCGGGTGTAGGATCTTTGTTGCATCATGCAGGACCTTTCATTGCGGTGCTCGGACTCTCTAGTTGTGATGTGTGGGCTCCAGAGTGCAGGCTTTGGTAGTTGTGGCACACAAGCTTAATTGCCCTGAGGCATGTGGGATCTTAGTTCCTCCACCAGAGATCGAACCTGTGTCCCCTGCATTGCAAGATGGGTTCTTAATCAGTGGACCACCATGGAAGTCCCAGGCCCTATCATTTTAATGGAGGAGTATCAAAACACTTGTGGAAATCTCCTTATATGAGACCCCTCTTTTCCTGAAGGACTTTGTTACCTGTGATATAGCTAGGTTCAGATACATACTTGAAGGAGATGTATAAGCATGTTGACTGAATAATCTAACCACTCTCAAATACTAACTATGCAATGATTATTGACAATGATCACATACTAGAATAACTAGGGAAGTATAGCTCTTCAAAAATATTGATACCTAGATTCCAGCTCTAGAAATTCTGACTCAAATTGTCTATAATGGGATCTGGATATTGGTAATTAAAAAAAAAAGTTTCCAGGTGATAAATCATTGCCCAATAAACTCAAAGTTACTGACTAACAACTCTTTAAGAAACTTTTTTTGGGATGCCATTTAAAATCTTTATTTGATTGCATGATTTGATGAGCTCTCCCCATCTTTTATTGGCCTTTTCCACCATTTTTGCCCATTTATTCCCTTTATACATCTTCTGGTTTGGTTTTCTTATTTATTTTGGACCCATGTTCTCAACTATGTTAGAGCTTGATGTAATGATATTTCCTTATAGCTTCATCATGCATTCTCACATCTAGAGGAAAAATCTTAACTCCAGCAAAATTGGCTTGAAGTATGTGTGTGCTATGTAAAAATGTCAGGAATGCTATAATTATATTTTATCAGGTGAAGCTTAACATTTTAATAGGCAGTGTCTAAGACTGATCTGACAGGGTGTTTTTGGATGGTGAAATGGATGCTCAAAATAAGAAAACACCACTCAGGAACTAAATGAGTCACTTCTGCCAGACAAGTAGGCTTGGAGTTTATGCTGAAGGGCCTGTATAATATTTCTGAAGTGCTGTCCTCTTTAATGTATGTTCATTAAATCTGATTTGGAAGGTTTGGAAAATAACCCCTCTGTGACTTGTTAATCATTCAAGAAGAAGAGTGAACATTGGCAAGGTTCCAGGAGAAGGCCTTAGCTGAGTATTTATATCATCTCACCATGGGTGTAATTCACCAAAAATACTGATAGTTTAAGCAATTTCATCAGCTACACATCTCTATTCATTCCTTTGTGTGTTTGTCCACTGAATTGGATGAACGAGCTCATTATAGCTGCACTATTTATTATCATTTTTCTCTCATGGGAGTGAATTTAATTTACTTGGGTTATTCAGCTGATGTGTGTGTTGCCTTTGTTTTGTTTATAAGCAGGATAGTCATGACTCCCTTGCCTTGAGTTAGATCCCTGATGAGAAGCATAATTTTTGCACATTATCTGGGAAATAGATAAACTATGCATTTTACGTATGTGTGAAGCACTTCTACTTCTTTATGTAATGTTGATTTTTATCTCTAAGAATGATTGCTCTTTTCCTGGAAAGCTAAAATGATTCCCCTTTGGAAAGCTGGGTGATTAAACTGCAGCATTAACCATCCCAGGACTGCAAGGTTTGACTCCAGTGACCTGACTGCCAACTTCCTTCCTTCTTATACAAGGCATTCTGCAGGCAATATAGGTTAAAATCATGGGATTGAAAGTTAGACTGGACTTGAGTTTCATTTTTGACAGCTCACTGTATGACCTTGTGAAAACGATTTCTCTCTCTCCCGCAAAAATCTGTCATGAGGATTAAATCCATGCATAGATAATTCTTGTTTTACCTTTTCTTGCTTATCTCTTCCCTGTCCTTTCTACTCATTACAGTCCTGTTTCCTTTGGGAAATTTTATTCCATAATGCTGAACCTTTCACAGGGATGGGCATTTGGTCCAAACAGAATCTTATCAATGGAAACTTATTTTTAGTACCTTAAAAATATTTTTCCACTGTTTTCTGGATACCATTGTTACTACTAAGAAGTCATCCATTATTCTTATTGCTCTTTTGAAGGTAAATGCTTCTTTTTCCTTTTTCTGCTTTCAAACTTTATCATTAACATTGGATTTTAGAAGTTTTACTTTGATGAGTTTAGGTGTCTCTCTCTCTCTCTTATATATATGTATGTATGTATATGTGTGTATATATATATATATATATGTATGTATGTATATGTATGTATGTATGTATAAAATCCCTGCTTGAGATTCATTGTTTCCTGAAACTGTGTTTTGACGTTTTAAGCATTTTTGGAAAATTGTTTTCAAAAGTTACTTCTCCCATTCTCCCACCTCCAAGCAGTCTCTCTCACCTCCCCTATTGGGCATCCAATTACATAAATATTAGAGCATATCAAGAAGTATCTTCTATCTTTTGTGTTTTTTAAAAAATGAATTTCCCATCATTTTCTCTGTCTCTGTGCTCCATTCTTAGGGTGTTCCACTGATGTATCTTTAGATAGACTGATTCTCTGTTGTGTCTAATCTAATGTTAGAGTATCTATTGACATATCAAAAACTTTCATTTTCTGTATTTTTTCAGCTCTAGCACTTGCGTTTGATTTATGTAGATTACAGTTCTCTGGTTAAATCCTCCATTTTGCTATTTTCTCGAGTATATTAAAATCATTTTAAAGTCTCTGATTATCTAAAAGGCTGTTTTTCACTTTGTCTCATCTCTTGATGTGCCAGATAACTTTTTATTAAATGCCAGATGAATGAATGAAACAGTATAGAAGCTATGGATGATGATGTTCATCTTCCAGAAAAGACATGCTTTTGATTTTGGAAGACAGTTAATGTAGAGGCAGATGACTTTATCTAATATGCAATCTATCTAATACAAAACTGAATTAGTGTTTATAAGGGATGGTATATATTCATTCTGCCCTTAACTTTAGGACAGAACACTTAAGGACCCCAAATCACAACCTTGTGGTGTTTACCAAAACCTCTTATTTTTGGCTAGTCCTGAACTCCAATTTTTGTCTCACCATCATTGTGAAACTACTGTAAACTCTGCTTTGCTTTTTGGGGTTTTAGTTTATATTTTCTCTTTGGCTTCTCGGCCTCTCAGTCCCTGGTTACAAATCTATATGTTCCTAAAAGGGAAATGCAGAAGCTAAATGTAAAGCTTACTTCCATCTTCTCCATGACTTTGGCCCCTCAAGTTATGTGTACTTTGGTAGCCATGGATCTTACTTTTACCCAACCCCCTGAGACTTCTGAAGGAGTTGCTCATTCTTTTTAACACTTTAGTCACCACCTTCTGCCTAGCTTCTCACCTTTGTTTCCAAATTGGCAAAGGTTTCAAGGGGAAACTTTGTACAGAATACCAGGCTTTCCTCACATCCTGGTCACCTTGGAGGATTTTCAGTGACTTTGAACATCTTTTAAAAAATTTCCCGCATTTAAAGTTATTCGTTATAGAACTTCTGGTCTGATACAAACTGGACCATTACAGTTGGAAGCACCATTCTCTGCTAAAATTTTAGTTTTGGTCTGAGATCCAGAAATCGAAAAGTCCAGGGGTAATTTCTAGGGAACCAATTCCGGGACCTCTACTACTGAGCGCTCTTGGGTTGCCCTAGTTGTAGCATTTCCCTGAGATCAATTTCTCCTCCCTTTGTTTGAATATATTACTCACCTACTACTATAGTAAAAATCCTCCTTTTCTTAAACTTAGTCTGAATATCTGTATTTTCAAATAAACCATAAACATTAAGCACATTTATCAGTTGGCTACTCAGCATAAGAGGACTAATTTGTATTCATGTAAGAGCAAAGTTATGTGATTATTTTGAAGGGTTTGGGGGGCAAGTGGCCTGGTTTTGCTGGGTTTTAAAAGCAGCTCTGTCACTGGACTGCTTGATGAATTTGGAGAATTTATCCCCTTGGGTCTCAGTTTTCTCATCTGTAAAATTTTATGTTTGTACAAAATTACCTCTGAAATTCCTTCAAGCTGAAAATCGTATCTTCTGAATTGGTGCTAATTGGCCCACACAGGAATTGAATCTATGAACTTGCTCTTCTAAACTCTTGATTTTACAACTGATAAGACTAATATTTTACATGCCATGTTCCTTGTTTTGTTTTTCTTTTTTTTTTTTTAAAGCTAGCTTTAAAAATTCCTGCTCATGTAAAGTGAGGCACACCTGAACAGGAATTATACTAGTTTGGATAATATGGTGCAAGGAATAGACTTAGATGAAAAGGTCACTTTGCCAGTGAATGTCAATGATTCTACCTGACTTGTATGTCTCTGTAACACCTTTGGTGATAGACAGGGTAGCCTGGCATGCTGCAGTCCATGGAGTCTCAAAGAGTCAAACACAAAAGAGCGACAGAACTGAACTGAACAACACCTTAAGATGTTCTTTTAATCTGAGCAATTTACAAAGATACAAAAAAAAAAAAATAGCAGAGATCTATCTTTATATTTTGGAATACCTAATATATAGTTACTTCTGTATATACAGCCCTAACTTTATATAAATAAAAGCAATATATACAGCAAGGTCTTTGACTTTTGTAGGAGGACTTTCATCATTTATTTTCAGTACAGTGAGAACCTCTCTATATCACCATTGACTCTTTGGATGTCAATACCTCAGTTCTTGGTGGATAGTTTAAAATTGAACCCTAGACCTCCTCAATCATGAGGCACTTTTTTTTTTTTTTTGGAAGAGACACTTTTTAAAAGTATTACCAACCCAGTTTTTAGATTCTCTAAAATTTATTGAATCCAATTTATCAGAGAAATGTGTGCCTGGTACACATTCTTTTGCCTTTGTGGAAGATTGTTTTGGTTCTATGATATCTAACTTCATCAAATATTAATATGTTTCCTTCCTTCCATACTCCTGTCAATACTATAGGGGGAAATGCCTTTATTAATCATCTGGGTTATTACAATACTTAACCGTAACTTCCATCCCATTGATCTTCCCATATTTTCTGTTGTTGCTGTTTAGTCGCTAAGTCATGTCTGACTCTTTTGCGCCCCAAGGACTGTAGCCCACCAGGCTCTTCTATCCATGGGATTTCCCAGACAAAAATACTAGAGTGGGTTGTCATTTCCTTCTCCAGCAAATCTTCCTCACCCAGGGATGGAACTGGTTTTTCCTGCACTGGCAGACGGATTCTTTACCACTGCGCCACATAGTGGGTTGCATATAATTTCTTCTCCCTTAGATGCCAAGTGATTTTTTCAAAACAAAATTCTGATTGTCTCAGTTCAGTTCAGTCGCTCAGTAATATCCGACTCTTTGCGACCCCATGGACTGCAGCACAACAGGCTTCCCTGTCCATCACCAACTCCCAGAGCTTGCTCAAACTCATGTCCATCAAGTTGGTGATGCCATCCAGCCATCTCATCCTCTGTTGTCCTCTTCTTCTCCTGCTTTCAATCTTTCCCAGCATCAGGGTCTTTTCCAAGGAGTCAGTTCTTCACATCACATGGCCAAAGTATTGGAGTTTCAGCTTCAACATCAGTCTTTCCAATTAATATTCAGGACTGATTTCCTTTAGGATTGACTGGTTTGATCTCCTTGCAGTCCAAGGGTCTCTCAAGAATCTTCTCCAAAACTGCAGTTCAAAAGCATCAATTCTTCAGGGCTCAGCTTTCTTTATAGTACAACTCTCATACATGATTACTGGAAAAACCATAGCTTTGACCAGACAGACTTTGTTGGCAAAGTAATGTCTCTGCTTTTTAATATGCTGTCTAGGTTGGTGATAGCTTTTTTTCCAAGGAGCAAGCATCTTTAAGGCTGCAGTCACCATCTGCAGGGATTTTGGAGTCCAAAAAAATAAAGTCTGTCACTGTTTCCATTGTTTCCCCATCTATTTGTCATGAAGTGATGGGACTGGATGCCATAATCTTAGTTTTTTGAATGTTGAGTTTTAAGCCAACTTTTTCACTCTCCTCTTTCACTTTTATCAAGAGGCTCTTTAGTTCTTCACTTTCTGCCATAAGGATGGTGTCATCTGCATATTTGAGGTTATTGATATTTCTCCTGGAAATCTTGATCCAGCCCAGCATTTCTCATGATGTACTCTGCATTGTCTCATCCACTTGCTAAAAGTTCTTCAGTATCTCCTCATTGATCTTAAGGGAAATTGGTCCATTGTTTGACTCTTGTCTATCTCCTCAGCCTCTTCTTCCACTAGACTACCTCCTTCTGCATTCTCCTTTTAGCCACAGTGGTTCTAACTTACCAAAACAACTTTATTCCATGGGGCAGTTTCATTGGTTGTATCTTCTGGGAACACCTTCCTCTCTTTGCCCAGAGCAAGCCATTTCAACCTTCCGATCTAGTCAGTCAACCCCCTGGTGTAGGTTAAATCATCTATCATTGTATTTATGACTGTTTCACAGCACTTGCATTTATTTTATGACTGCTTCATAGTACTTGCATTTATTCCTGTGTTTTGTGAAATTTTGTCTGAATCTCTCATGAGAAGCTAAGCTTCATGAAAGCAGGATTTTTTATCTCTTTTATTTACCATTGTTTCTACTCCCCAGAGTATAATACAGTGCCTGGGACATAATAGATGCTTAATAAATATGTTCTGAGTGAATGAAGAAAACAACCAGCTTAAATGCATTATTTCATCAATTGTGGGATAATTTTGAAGATGTTTCCATGAAAATCATCGTTCAATGAGCACATAGTGTGAAACATTTTCTCTGGTTTCAGTACCAGAGATGGACTGTATCATGAATAATTGATGTGCTTTATTTTGTCTATAGATACTGAAAATTAAAGAACTGTTTGTTTTACCTTTTTTGTTTGGATTTTAAGCAGGCCAGAGTGAAATTTAGCATTGAATTCCAGCTGGTTAGGTTCTTTTTAACCAAAATCTATTTATTCAGCACACATTTTTCAAGCACTTGCAATGTGGGAAACACTGTCGCAGGCCCTAGATAGAGGGGAATGAGTGAAATCAAGCACAGTTGGCTCCTACAGGGGCTTCTAATATTTAGGCAATGGTTAATGAAAGAATCATACAAATAAGCCTCACAATTGCAATTTTCAGATGTACTATAGAAAATAAGTCTGTGGTCCAGTGGTAAAGAATCCATCTGCCTATGCAGGTTACATGAGTTCAATCCCTGATTAGGGAAGATCCCACATGTCGCGGGGCAACTATGCTTGCGCACCAGGACCACTGAACCTGTGCCCTGGAGACCTCGAACTGCAACTGCTGAAGCCTAGAACTCATGCTGTGTAGCAAGAGAAGCCCCCTCAACGAGAAGCCCGTGCCCCTCAAGGAAGAGGAGCCCCTGCTTGCTGCAAGCCCACATGCAGCATGAAGACCCTCACAGCCCAAACAATACATTTTTTAAAAAGGAAAATAAACCTGTGGAATTTTGAGAACTTGGTATAGGAGTATTTGTTCTGGTCAAAGTAATGTTGGAGGGGATGTCAGAAGAAGGAGTAGAACCCAACTGGGCAACGAAAGTGGGGAAGAACATTCCAGGGAAAAGCATGAGCAGATGTCCTATAGCAGAAGGGAGTGTGGGGAGGAGAAGAAACTCAAAATTAGGCTGGTGTGGCTGGTGTGGAAAGAACAAGGAGCACCGTGTGAAGTTGAGGTTGATGGGGTGTGCAGAGGCCAGGATGTGCAGGGTTTCTTATCAGACTTTCTAGGGAATTCAGTCTATCTGGAGAACAAAGGAAAATCATGAAAGGCTTTTTTTTTTTAATAGTTAACCTTAACACCTTACATTTCATTTTTTAACATTAAAAACATCTATTTATTTATTTGGCTGTCTTAGGTCTTAGTTGCAGCACAAGGGATCTTCCTGCAGCTTAAGGCTTCTCTCTAGTTGCCACCCTCAGGCTCAGTAGTTGTGGCTCTTGGGCTTGGTTGCCCTGAGGCATGTGGGATCTTAGGTCCCTGGCCCGGGACTGAACCCATGTCCTCTCCATTGAAAGGCAGATTCTTCACCACTGGACCAGGAAAGTCCCATGAAGGGTTTTTAAGAGTGGGACATATCTATTTTCAAAGAAAAAAATCATTGTTGCCTATGATGTGAACACAATATGTGCATGAATTTATATTCTTGGTATTTTGTACAACCTGGCTTTTCTTTCTATCATACTGTCTTTGACTAAATTCCCCAGAAATAAAGCCATTTCAGAGATTCTTGTGCAAGTGACTCATTCAAAGAGTGCTCTCAGGACAAAGAGAATAAAAGGGTAGGGAAAAGAGTTTATCAAAGGTGGGTCCCAGGTGGAGTCTAGCTTCAGCCTAATCTCAAGGAAAGCTCTGGAGCAAGCGCTGTATCAGAATTGATCCCTTCTTGAGGTCAGGGAACCAGAAGGGATCAAATGTGAGTCATCATCAATCAGCATTCCTAGCAGCATGGGACATGGCCTGTGAAAACAGGTCTGCGTGGGGCATCAAAAGTGTCCACCCCAAGTACTTTATTTACTTTCATTGTTTAAAAATTTTATTGGAATATAGTTGTTTTAAAAAGTTCCATTAGTTTCTACTTTACAGCAAAGTGAATCAGTTATATGTATACATATGTCCCCCCTTTTTTAGATTTCCTTCCCCTTTAGGTCACCACAGAGCTCTGCGTAGAGTTCTCTGTGCTCTACAGTAGGTTCTCATTCGATCTATCTATTTTAAACATAATATCAATAGTGTATAGATGTTAATCCCAGTCTTTCATCCCACCACCCACCTTCCCCCTTTTGGTGTCCATAAGTTAGTTTTCTGCATCTGTAACCCTATTTCTGTGTTGCAAAGAAGTTCATCCATACCATTTTTCTAGATTCCATATACAAGTGGCATTATGTGGTATTTGTTTTTCTCTTTCTGATTTCCTTCATTCTGTATGACAGTCTCTAGGTCTATCCATGTCTCTGCAAATGGCACTATTTCATTCCTTTTAAAAATGTCTCCAATTCTCTTCCCCAGAGGCAGCTGTTATGAATTTCTTGTATATGCTTTCACAAGCAGTCTCCATGTACTTTTAGTTATTAAAGTATAGTTGATTTACAATGCTGTATTAGTTTCTGGGGTCCAGCAAAGTGATTCCATTACGTGTATGTATGTGTGTGTACTAAGTTACTTCAGTTGTGTCCAACTCTTTGAGACCCTATGGACTGCAGCCTGCCAGGCTCTTCTGCCCATGGGATTCTCCAGGCGAGAATACTGCAGTGGGTAGCCATTCCCTTCTCCAGGGGATCTTCCCGACCTAGGGATCGAACGTGGGTCTCCTGCATGGAAAGCAGATTCTTTACCGTCTGAGCCACAGGGAAACCCCCATATACAGTGTGTATCTAGTAATCCCCATGCCTAGTTGATCCCCCCACCCACCCTTCCCCCTTTGGTAACCATAGGTTGTTTTCTATGTCTTATGCATTTTCTCTTACTTTCTGTAAATCAGTTTACAGCATGTTGTGCTTACTCTTCTGTACCTTGTTCTCTTCTTTTAGTGATGAAATTTACAGAGTATTGTATACTGAAACACAGAGAGCTGCATCATCATTTTTAATGGCTATAGAGTATTGTATTGTACCATAGTCTATTGACCTTGATTTTTTCACTAAATATTCCTATATAACTGTACTGTGTATATGTCTCTAAGCCACTTCAAGTACTTGGAACAGAGTAGAAGGTAAGTAACTAAAACTAATACATGGGATTTCATGTCTTATGAGAGACATAATCCAAAAAACCATTCAGAGGACCTGGAAATATCCACATTCAGAGAGGGAACCATATTTTGTTTTATTCCCTGTATGACACTGTGGAGTCTAATCAGTAATGGATATTCAATCAGTTCTTTATGGCTAGAGACCTTGGCTGAAACTCTTGTCATTTCATCTGAAAATGGCAGAAATCCCAAGTCAATTTCAGAGCTTATTTCATAGGTTTCCAAGGAATCCATTATGACTACATCCAAAGGTCTCTGAACTTTGGTCCAGACTTTCTTTATTGATTTAATGTAAAGCCTAATAAAATTCCATGGCTTAAAAATAAACCAGCCTGATCTTGATATAGCTTTCCCCCTGTATCTTTGTCTTTAGAGATTTAATCATCATATCTAAGTCACTGCTTAATGGAGTCAAAGATCTGGAACTGTTCCTGCCCAGTTGTATTTGCAAAATGAACAGCTGACATACGTACAAGATGAAGAGCTGCTTTGAAAGTTCAGGACAGAATCTTGGCTTCTCCCCTGAGGCAGCCTGTTTAGCCATGATTCACACTGCAGTCTCCAACATGGCGCTGGGGTGGGCTAGAGATGCTGGTGTTTTCCCAAGCGGAACCTCCCTGGGATCTTTGTCTCGTTCTTTCCAAAGGACTGATGCTCTGTGGCCAATTGCCATATGTAAAGCATTTGACCCAAATTTAATGCAGTTCTCTAATTCCTGTTTGATTCTTTAAGAAGTCATGCAGATAGAGCTTAGATGTCTGCTTGTTGCTCAGATAAACATATCTCACCAAGAGACAGCTAACTCTCAGAGCTATATTTAAAGTTGGCTCAGATATTAAATAATCTGCCTGCAATGCAGGAAACCTGGGTTTGATCCCTGTGTTGGGAAGATCCCCTGGAGGAGGACATGGCAACCCACTCCAGTATTCTTGCCTGCAGAATCCCAAGGAGTGAGGAGCCTGGCAGGCTAGAGTCCAGGGGGTTGCAAAGAGTCAGATGTGACTGAACGACTAAGCCCAGCACAGGACAGCAGTCAGACACAATATTTTATACTGTACAGTGTCCAGCTTAAGATAAAAGTGCTATTGTAAGTCTTGAATAAACTCGCTGTTTTCTGAGGATCAGAAGGTTAAGGTCAGGTGTTTGGTACCTTGAAATTGACAATGACTCAGGTTTGTTTTCTTTCACTTTCTCTTTGGAAGAAACAGAAGTGATGAGCAATGCCGACTACTTTATCCAACACTGCTCAGTGAAGGTGTTGAATAAACTATTCATTATTAGCAAAACTGCATTTTTAAGTTGGCACAATGACACCTTGATGGATTATATATATGGATAGTCACTTCTGATTTGCAGTTTGTACCGTTGACAGCCTGTTGGCTGCTGGAATCCATCCAAGATGTAATGCTTCACAATGCTCCACCTAAACCTCAGATTCCTTATGAAGAAAAGAATTGTAAAGTTGTTCTAAGAATTTGATGAGTTAGTTCATGTAAAGCCCTTAGCACAGTGCATGGGACATAGAAATCCCTCATTCAGTATATTTCAAAAAGATATTTAATGAGTGCTTTTCATGAGTTGGGCATTGCTCAAGGTACCAGAGATGTATACAGAAACAAGGAGTATGATGGTGGTGGTTTAGTTGCTAATTTGTGTCCGACCCTTGAACCTCATGGACTGTAGCCTACCAGGCTCCTCTGTCCATGGGTTCTCCAGGCAAGAGTACTGGAGTGGGTTGCTATTTCCTTCTCTAGGGGATCTTCCCAACCCAGGAATCGAACCCAGGTCCCCTGCATTGCAGGCGGATTCTTTACTGACTGAGCTATGAGGGAAGCCCAAGGAGTATGATGCTCACATTCTAATTTGTAAAAATGAATAAAGAAATAATCAAGATAAGTCTAGATTCCATGGACAGAGGAGCCTGGCAAGCTACAGTCCATGGGGTCATAAGAGATGGACACGACTTATGAATAAACCACCACCAGATATTAGTGAGTGCTCTGAAAATAACTATACAGGATATGATGATCAAAATTGAATGGGAGGGGAGAGATTGAAAGATGAAACGGGGTCATGCACTGACTTTGTGCAGTTTGACCTCAGATCCATCTTTTCCATTTCCCTGTTGTGACCTGTATGGTCATGGGGCTGTCGGATGTGTTTCCCAAACTCATGTGGCTATGGGGTTCCAGATGGACTCCATCAATGGAGGCACTGTTAGATTTGAGGGATGGAGGAAGGGAGAAACCTGGGTATTTCTCCCCACCTCTATATGATGACCTCATGTGGTTGCATTTCTCTTGTGACTTTGGCTTCTGCTGAGCAGGTCTTACTAAAGCTTCTTCCAGCTTCCACTTGGTGATCTTGGCTCGTGGGCTCCGGTAATGCCAGTTTCTTCCTTTGGCTTTCCAGGCCCGGGTGGACTTAGTCTTCCTGCGGTTGCAAATCTTTGTGTTGTCATTCCTTGTTTGTCTTCAAAGGTTATCCACCCCATGTATCATTAATTGTCTATATTAAATTCCTTCTGTATTAGAAATAGAGTCACAGACATAGAAAACAAACTTATGGTTACCAAGGGAGAAAGGAGGGGGAGGGATAAACTGGGAGATTGGAATTGACACATACACACAACCATACATGAAATGCTGGGGAAGATTGGGGGCAGGACGAGAAGGGGACGACAGAGGATGAGATGGCTGGATGGCATCACCGACTCAATGGACATGGGTTTGGGTGGACTCTGGGAGCTGGTGATGGACAGGGAGGCCTGGCATGCTGCGGTTCATGGGGTTGCAAAGAGTCGGACATGACTGAGTGACTGAACTGAATTGAACTGATACATAAAATAGCTAATAAGCTAATAATACATAACTAATAAGAACCTGTTATATCACAGGGAACTCTACTTAATATACTCTTATAATATCCAGAGTTATTATATAATTCTGCAGTGACTTATATGGGAATAGAACCAATAAAAAGAGTGGATATATGTGTATATATAACTGATTCACTTTACTGTACGGCAAAAACTAACACAGCATTGTAAATCAGCTATATGCCAGTACGAATTAACTTCAATTCCTTCTGGGTTAAATACAAAGAAAGGTTTCTATTTTCTTTGTTGGATCCTGACTTGCACAAAAAGTTAGAGTTTTTTTCAAAAGATACTATTTGAAATGAAATCTGAAAGGACAGGAAGCTGGGTGTGTGATCTGGAGGAAAAACATTCCAGGAAGAGGGAACAGCAAGGACAAAAGCATTGAGATGAGGCTGAGATGAGTGCATTTGAGAAAGAGAGAAAGCAAGTGTGGTTGGAGCATGGTGAAGGGGCGGGAAGGTGGTAAGTACAAAGAGGAAGGTAGGGACTCCTGTTGGAAGATCTTGCAGGTCAGAGTGAAGGTTTGGGGGGTTATTCTAATTGTATTTGAAAACAATCACAGTGTTTTAAGATAAGAATAGGACATGTAAGTTTTGTTTGAAATAGGTCATCCTGGCTGCTCTGTGAGAATATGGTAAAGTCCTAAGATTAGAACAAAGACCAGTTAAGTACCTATTGCTGGTGAGCCAAGCTAGAAATGATGAGAACTTGAGCTTGGGTGGAAGAAAAGGAAACAGACGTGGGTTGACTCCTAACATGTTTTGGAAGAACTGTCCATAGAGCTTCCTGATGAGAATGAGGGAAAAAGAGGCATCAAATATGACTTCTAGACCTTTGCTCTTAAAGTTGATGGTATAATATACACAGATGAAGGAAGCTAAAGGATGGAGAAAGATGAAGAAAGATGAAGAAAGCTACAGGTTTTGGGGGGAGAGAAGATACTGGATTTTAAATATGTTAGAGATGCTTGTTTGACATCTAAATAGTTATGTTGGGAGCTATTGATCATGTCTGGACCTCCAGGGAGAACTCATGGTTAGAAGTATAGATATGGAAGTCAACAACACAAATCCATGCATTGGATAAATTAGCGGAAGAAAGAATATAGGTATAGATCAACCATTATTATTGTTGTTGCTTATGCCTCTCCTGCTATTGCTATTGTTACTGTTATAACAAAGTTTCAGACTGCCTTAAAATTAAACTTTGACCAAAGTTTGAGACTTGCTAACTTAACAGTATGTGAACCGTGAAATTCCAGATGTCCAAGTTGGATTTAGAAAAGGCAAAGGAATGAGAGATCAAATAACCAAGATCTTTTGGATCATCAAAAGAGCAAGAGAGTTCCAGAAAAACATCTACTTCTGCTTTATTGACTACACCAAAGCCTTTGACTGTGTGAATCACAACAAACTATGGAAAGTTCTTCAAGAGATGGGAATACCAGACCACCTGACCTGCCTCCTGAGAAATCTATATGCAGGTCAAGAAGCAACAGTTAGAGCCAGACATGGAACAACAGACTGATTCCAGATCGGGAGAGGAGCACATCAAGGCTGTATATTGTCACCCTGCTTATTTAACTTCTATGCAGAGTACATCATGAGAAATGCCAGGCTGGATGAAGCACAAACTGGCATCAAGATTGCCAGGAGAAATATCAATAACCTCAGATATGCAGATGACACCCCCCTTATGGCAGAAAGCAAAGAAGAACTAAAGAGCCTCTTGTTGAAAGTGAAAGAGGAGAGTGAAAAAGTTGGCTTAAAACTCAACTTTCAGAAAACTAAGATTATGGCATACAATTCCATCATTTTGTGGCAAATAGATGGGGAAACAATGGGAACAGTGACAGACTTTATTTTTTTGGACTCCAAAATCACTGCAGATGGTGGCTGCAGCCATGAAATTAAAAAATGCTTGCTCCTTGGAAGAAAAGCTATGACCAACCTAGACAGCATATTAAAAAGCAGAGACATTACTTTGCCAACAAAGGTCCATCTAGTCAAAGCTATGGTTCTTCCAGTAGTCATGTATGGATGTGAGAGATGGACTATAAAGAAAACTGAGCACCAAAAAATTGGTGCTTTTGAACTGTGGTGTTGGAGAAGACTCTTGAGATTCCTTTGGACAACAAGGAGATCCAAGCAGTCCATCCTAAAGGAAATCAGTCCTGAATATTCATTGGAAGGACTGATGCTGAAGCTGAAACTCCAATACTTTGGCCACCTGATGCAAAGAACTGACTTAATGGAAAGACCCTGATGCTGGGAACGATTGAAGGTGGGAGGAGAGGGGGACGACAGAGGATGAGATGGTTGGATGGCATAACTGACATGAGTTTGAGCAAGTTCTGGGAGTTGGTGATGGACAGGGAAGCCTGGTGTGCTGCTGTCTATGGGGTCGCAAAGAGTCGGACACGACTAGCGACTGCACTGAACTGAACTGAACAGAAGATAATGACAGAAATGAGCATAGTGACCAATTTGCCTAGATGCTTGTTAGAACATTCATATCCTTTTCTCTGTAGACCAGATGGCTAGCTGGATAAGTAGTAAGTGTGATGGATGGTCTGAGGCTCTGAATATCACCTCCACGTGCAAGTTTTCTGGAGTGAGGCCCAGACCAGTTCATTATAGAGTAGTGAATAAATCTGCTTCATATTCATATTTTGTATGAATAATTGAACAATCCATACTAAATTCCCCCATGTGAATATTTTGTGAAAGATAAGTTGTGATGAGTACATTTGAGTTCACAAATTCTTAACCTCTTTATTTAGGTAGACTTAGAGAATATTGTGCTTAGTGAAAAGTGTCAGACAAAGACAAATTCTGTATCACCTGTATGTGGAATCTGAAAATTAATACAGATGGATCTATATACAAAGCAGAAAGATACAGATATGGGAAACAAATTTATGTTTATCAAGTGGGAGAGGAGAGAAGGAAGGACAAATTAGGAGTATGGAATTAACAAATACATACTACTGTATGTTAAAAAGATGAGCAACAAAAATTTAATGTGTCACATAGGGAATTTTACCCTATACTTTGTAATTATCTATAATGCAATATAATCTACTAAATACTAGAGTACTATGCTGTACATCTGAAATTAACCATATTGGGAATCAATGATACTTCAATTTTAAAAAATAAAATAGATGGATGAAAATAATAAATAAGAATTTAAAAATCATTAAAAAAAGAAATAAACAATTGTTTTTAAGGCCTAACCAGCTCTTTCCAGAAAATTCCCTAGAATAAAACTAAGGAAATACTGAAATACTTCAAAGCGACAGAGGTGGACAAGGCACGGTGAGCTCATGTGTGACCTCTGTGTTCTTAGGTCATTGCCTAGTGAGTCTCCAGGAGCTTAATTTACCCGATGCTGTGGTGTGCATTGCTTCTTAGTCATGTAGGGGCAAACTTTGTTAAGAGAAAGTGTTCTGACTATTAATCGACTATGGAATTAGGAGTGACCTTGGTGTTACCACATGGAAGTCAAGTATACCCAAAAAGAGCATCAACAGCAGATTCTACAAGATGTTGTTTGTTCATTGTTCGCTCAAGCCTTATTTGAATGCAACTTGGAGGTGAATGTACATGTTTGAAAAATAACTTTGGCTGTCCATTTCTTAAATTAATAGACCATTCTAGGCTCTGTCTATTAGAAGCAAGGGCATGTAGTGCTGCTTGGTGAATAGCACCAAGAAGATGATCCAGGGAGATATTTTATCTGCTATGGTGCCAAATTCAGAGCATGCCAGCCTTGAGAGTGGCTTGGCAGTCTCCGTAATACTGGTGATAAAGTAATTTCTCCACGTGCCTAAATTAGTCTAATCAAACCTATCAGAATTCTGAACATCAAGATTTTAACATTGCCAGGAATTCTCTCATGCCTTGGACAATGTCAGATAGAAGCCCTGATAGTAACTTAATTCTGTTATTTCACCCAAGAGTGCTGTTCATCTTCAGCTCTCTCATTTTCTCTTCTATTTTTATCCCAGTGAATCTGGTATACGATAAATCCATGAATCCATATTTGTTGCACATTTGCATGGTAGGTGTAGGATAGGGGTAAAAACTAAAAATAAACAAACACAAGACAAACCAACTCTTAACAATGGGGCACAAATATCCACCAGTTTTGTTTGGGGGTATTTTTTTGTTTATTTCTTGGATACTGGAGTTCCATATTGAATTCACTATACAGTTCTCAGCATGACACTTCTTTTCAAGTTTTAATGCTGCCTTCATAACTCAAAACTTATTATAAATCTACAGTATAAAATTAGCATGATATTGGCATAGCTATAGACAAAGAGATCAATAGAACAAAATGAAGAGCCCACAGGACAGAAGTGTTTTAGCATACCAGTGGAGAGACATTTGTTGCTGAGACATTTGTTATTTATATGGAAAGACATGTGATTGGACCCCTACCTCACATTGTACACAAACATGAATTCCAAATTTATTAAACATCCAAATGTACAAGGGAAAACTAGAAAAAATTTTAATTTATTTATTTACTTTTGTTGATCCTACATGGCCTGCAGGATCTTAGTTCCCCGACCAGTACTGAACCTGCACGCTCAGCAGTGAAAATGTGGAGTCCTAACCCCTGGATCCACCACAGAATTCCCTAGAAAGCTTTTCAGAAGAGAATGTTTGTGGATGTTTTCATGAACTTAAGATATGGCAAGACTTCTTAAACAAGTCCTAAAAAGCACAGTCCATAAAGGACATGATTGACAAATTTACCCAAGTGAAAACCAAGCATATGCATTTATCCAAAGACATCACATAAAGAGTGAAAATGGAAACTTTGAGGCTGAATTCCTTCTGTTCTATTTGCGAATGTTGGTTTATCAAGACCATCCCAAGCTATAAGAATGTAGACAGATGTTACAGCTGCTCGGATGTGACAACTCTTGCTGACCTCATCTCCATTATTGGTGACCCTGTCCTTCCTATCAAAGTCATGGAGAGGATAAATTTAGCATAATTGCTATTCTCTGCTTTTTCTGCAGAGTGTTAAAGTACTTTTGCATTCCTCTGGTTTGAAATGTGCTCTGCAACTTCTCTGACTATTGCCAAAATATATGATATCTTCAAAGAATTGGAGTTTATAACTCAAAAATGTGTGTGTGTGGATGAGCATGCTGGAGAAGTTCAGGAAGTCCTAAAAGTGAGTCTCTCCTTCAAGTTTGAATATAATGCATGCTCATTATAGAGAAAATTTGCAATACAGAAAAATAAACAAGAAGTAGCTCATAATTCTCCTACTGTCCATAGTCATTTATTAACATTTTGGTGTTTGCTTTTTTCTATGTGTATCCCATTGTAGCGTATTATTGAATTCTGGTCAGTTCACTGAAGATAATAACACCAACTTCCTCTGTGTTGTTATAAATTTGGTAGAAACATTATTTTCTTTTTCTTTAGCTTCTTTTCTGCCCAGTTTTATTGAGGTGTAATTGACATACAGCACTGTATAAGTTTAACATATACAGTATAATAATTTGGTTTACATACATCTAGAAACATTATTTTTAATGGCAGTCCATGGGAAGTTGTACACCATTTTCATTAGGATCCTAGGCTCCAGGGCCATACTATCTAAGTTTGAATCCCAAATCCACCACATATTAGCTGTGTGGTCATGAGCAAGGGACTGACCATCTCTTCCCTTTGTTTTCCTCACCTGTAAAATGGGCTAATAAGAGTATCTACCTCACAGAAAGGACTTTGGAATTTGATACTTACAAACTGTGTTTAGCGGGTATTCATTCGTAGTTGTTGCTGTTATCATTGTGTGTGTAAAGGGGTTGATGAATTTCAGCATCCTCTGGGCCCACTCTGTTAGTGCTAGAGCTTTCTTTGGTATCTTCCCATTGGTCTCTGTACATAGAGGATTCTACAGTTGCGGGGCTCATGAGTGTCCTGAAAGGTGTTAGTCACATGGTGTAGTTTGGAGATCTTCAAAGACTCAAGGGCATGGGTGGTAATTCTTTTGCCAGAATACTGTTGGAAACCTGCAGGTGGCTACTGTGGGAAGACCCTTATGAGAACACTGAGGACTGACCACTGGGTTCTCAGCATTAGTCCCAATCCAAGCTTCCTCTAATGGGATTGTGGGGGCTGTTTCGTGATGCTGCCATCTCTTCATGCGGTCCCCTGGGGTCCATCCCTCCTTTCCTAGTCTTAGGCAACATCCACCCTCCAAGAGCATGTCTTATCCCTTTGCCCAACCAGGAACAAAGATGGGAGGCATGATTGCCTACCCTTTTCTTTCCAGCCAGTTATTGTTACATAAACTTCATCAGTCAACTTTCCCCAAAGACCATTCTTTGTGATTATCAAGACTTTTCTTGGAAGTTAGAAAGACTGGATATAGCTTGTTTCTTTCTTTCCATTCTCATGATAACAATCCCAATTTCCTTTGAATGCCTCTGATTAACTAGGAGAAGGGTCATGTATAATGGAGCACAGAAAAGAAAGCACCACAGATTAATATTTTAAAGTATTATCTCATCATAAGTGAATGTATCATAATTTACTTAATCACTCTCCTATTACTGGACACTTAGATTATTTCCAATTTTTAGCTATTAAAATGGCACTGTGATTAACAATGCTAAAAATCTTTTCATATTTTGGATGACTTAGTGTGAATTACCAGAAGTGGAAATTCTGGGTCAAATAATACAAAAAATAATAAATGCTTTAAGAATTTTCTTTCTTGTGTTAGGGGTAGTTTCCATTGTTCTATCAGGTGGTCGAAAATTAAACATAAGAACAGGGTCAGATTTTTTAAATCATTGCTATTTAACTATCTGAATACCTGTAATATCCATTTATATTGACCAAAAAGACCCTCAACAGTTTACTGATGTCTGAATTTCTTTGGCTAATGACTTTCTTCTCTTGTTAAAACTGTTAGTACTTTGGGGAATAGTAAAAGTTTAAGACTGTGCACTAAAAGACAGAGTTCGTTTTATTGGATCCTTAACTAACCTAACTTGTTTAACTAAGCATTGATTAGTAGAAGTGGCATGACCAGTGGGACAAAGGGGCAGGCGGTGTCGCTGGGTGTCACGCGTGGCATTAGAATGGATTCCTGGAGGTCACAATAGCCAACTTTCGATTTCCTCAGTCTTTCAAGAGAAACGTATAGGAGATGAACTGATGGGGCATCAAGATGACTATTATGCCTCAATTTCACAATCATATTCTCAAACAGTGGAGAGTAGATCAAAATAAGCATGAAGAACAAGGTTGTCCCTGATGTATTTTTGTGATGGAAGGAGAATGTTGTCCACTCACAGATAGCCTAAGCTTTGTCTTATAAAGAATTCTAACAGGGGTGCTATCAACGTGAGCCTACCATAGACACCCAATCTTGAATGAGATGGGTCCTATCGCTCTATAACACAACCCTCTCTAAAGGAAAAGCAGTAGTCACTGCAAGTAAATAAATGGTGCTAGAGAATATATGTATAATTTTATTGTACACTTAACACAAATATAATCATATATAAGAAATTAAAAACACTGTACAGTAAAGCTTGTAATTCACATCCAGTTGGTCCTAACTAGGAATTCCTGAAAGCTAACATCAGTGACTCTATTCTCATTGGGTCCGGATTTTTCTTTCTTCTGTAGAACCTCTAAGATCCGTGAATTATTTTCTGCATATCTTATGTTGTTCTTGCTTTATGCAGTCCTCTGCTGGAACGCTTGCTTCCCTGAGTTAGAGAAAACTTATTACCAGAAATTACAGGAAATCCTCAGCCTCTGAAAGTGTAAAGCTTCAACATTTAGTTTAAATATGGAGCCATCATCAACTGCGTTGCTATGGAGATCCTTCCTCCCCTGTGCTCTGCACCTTGTCTGCTGCCAATTATCCAGAAATAACTTCTCTATTTCTATGGAATATTCTGTGTCTCACCTACTGCTGCCTCTGTATTCTTTTTGAATTTTGGTGGAAGGAGGAGGGATTTTCATTTCTATTCTTTGTAGGCAGGAAAGATCATTTTCAATGTGTCCCAGCTGAAAAGGGTCCCCCACGGTGCCACTTCCTGTGTAACACTATTAAACCTCCCTCCTTACTGCTTAGCTGCAGTGGGTGAAGGTTAATGTTTTAACTATTTTATACTCACAGTAGACTAGACTACCGTCTTGGTGGAAGTGGTGGGAAAGATGGTTATGGGTCAGTTTGACATTGTAGACTGTTTTTTTTTCCCTAGCAGTTTGATGAGTCAATTAATTTTCCCATATGAGCTGCCACTCACAGTCAACTCCAGTGAGGAGTTAGGAGTTGAGTGTGGGATTTGTCTATTTCTCTATTTTGATTTGGAGCATCCATGCTTGGGAATTAAAGAGTCTTCCTTGAGCTGATTCAGCATCATATGGAAGATTTGAAAGTATTCAGTCTATAACCATTGAGCTAGACCCCATGGGTGGCTTTATATTACAGCAGGAATTTCAACTCTGCAAATTCCTTATCTTGACTCTCTTGGTAGGCCAGCAGACTCTGATGCAATAGGAGCCTCCTTTATCTATTGCTTCATGCTGAAAACTGATAAGTTTTGTGGTTGATCATTCCCTCTCTAAGCTCAACCAAGTGGTGTTCTAAGAATATCCTGGCTTCATAGAAGCCTTCCATTGTATTTTATAGATTCACTTTTAGCGAGTGGTTTAATGAACACAGATCTGTTCTGAAGCACTAAGTTTCCTGCACTTGTACAGGGATGGAGAAACTGGGGGAGTTCTTTGAATTCTGCCCAACTTGGAGGCCTTTGCATGAAAGGAAATGAAAGATTCGTCTGCCTGCCTTCTCGTTCCATGTTTATAGCCCACTTGGAGCCTGTAAGGAGAATGTAATCCAAAAGGTTTGGAGAATATGGTGGATCAGATCCAAAAGTATCCCTGGCTGGGTCTGAGATAAAGATGATGGGCGGTGGAGGAGGACCAATAAGAGACTGCCCAGTCTCATACTGCTTGTATATCAATTTCTGACTTTCAGACAAGCAGACTCCAAATCTGTCAAACTAGTGAAGTGTCCCTACATCAGGCTTCCAAGAAAACCTGTGTATGATGGGCTGATATCTATAATTATTGAGGTTTATTTATTTTTGGCTGCACTGGGTCTTCATTGCCACACATGGGCTTTCTATTGTTGCAGGAAAGAGAGGCGATTCTCTAGTTGCGGGGCACAGGCTTCTCATTGCGGTGGTTCTCTTGTTGTGGAGCATGGCTATGGAGCGTGGGTTTCAGTAGTCGTGGTGCACTGGTTTAGTTGCCCTACAGCATATGGGATCTTTCCAGGCTAGGAATCAAACCCATGTCCCCTGCATTGGCAGGTGGATTCTTAACCACTGGACCACCAGGGAAGTCTAATCATTAAGATTTGATTCTCTGTCTTTGGTGGATCCAATGATTGCCCCCATTTCTTGGTCACTGAATGCAATAGATATCACTATGCCTCCTGACAGCATCACCTAAACACGTTTCTTCTTCCTCTTCAATGCTTTTAAAGCTATTGTAGAAGAATAGGGGTTGCAGGGAGGGAGCACTACACAATGCTGAGATGACAATCTGTTAAAAATTAGCCCCAAAGTTGTATTATCGGGTCAAAAAGGAGGTACACTTCACATTTAGATATTGACAAGTGACAACTTAAGGAATCTGCCCTCCGAAAGTTGTCACATTTTTGCAGAAACCCTGCATATTAGAATGTTCCTTACAGCCTTGTTTGTGCTAATAAAAAATTGTAAACAACCTCAGTATCCAACCAAAGGGGACTGGCTGAATAAATGATAATGCATCCACACAGTGGAATACTGTGGGCGTTATGTAGACTTGGGCAGAACTTTGAAGTGTGGCTCAGC
This sequence comes from Cervus elaphus, assembly GCF_910594005.1. Classification (NCBI taxonomy): domain Eukaryota; kingdom Metazoa; phylum Chordata; class Mammalia; order Artiodactyla; family Cervidae; genus Cervus; species Cervus elaphus. The sequence goes on along the minus strand of NC_057824.1, from coordinate 26,979,076 downwards.
AATGGAATATAACAAAGAATATAAGGGTATAGTAAATCTCCCACGCACAAGCCATCAAGTTGTGAACTTTCAAAGATGCAAACGTGCATTCTGTCAGTGTCAGGGATGAGTGAAACTGCAGCTCTCCCTCCGTCTCCCATAGATGGGGATCCTTCTCCTCTACCATCTTGCACCTCCTCTCCCTCCTCCGGTCAGTAACTCTTCCTGCCTGGTCACTCGATGCCAGCAGCTGTATGCCAGGTGTTGTACTGTACTTTTCAAGGTACTGTATTGTAAGATTAAAAGTATTTTCTTTATTTTTGTGTGTTTGTTTTTTTTAATATATTATTTGTGTGAAAAGTATTATAAATCTTTTACAGTGCAACACTGTATAGCTGATTGTGTTAGTTGGGTACCTAGGCTAACTTTGTTGGACTTATGGACAAATTGGACTAATGAACTTGCTCTTGGAATAGGACTCGTTCATATATAGGGGACTTACTGTATAGTAAAAAATCTGGAAGGCCATGTGTAAACTTATTAGCAGTAGTTAGCTATGGACAGTCAGTTTTGAGGGAGGAGATTTTTACTTTATACTTATTTTATTATATATATGTAATACACACACATATATACATATATCCTTGTATTACTTATAAAATCTTTTAAAAATGTCTTAAAAATCAATTCTCCATATTTGTTTATTTTGTTTGTTTGATTATACAATTCAAATCATGGGTAATGATCTTGTCAGTGACAGACTCCCATGGATGTCTTCAAGTCACACATGATTACAAGTCCCCAAGTGATGACTCCATCTCTTGCTCTCCCATTCAAGAAAGTACTCAAAGTGGCTTGAGTCAGGGTACTACGATTATAAGAATAAGCTTAAATATGTTGCAAGTTACTTTTTTAAAAAGTCACTTAATATAAAGCATACTATTTTAACCACATTTCAGTGTACATTTCAGTGGCACCAAGTGCATTCATACTGTTTTGTTTTACTTTCACCATCATCCACAATCTCCCGAATGTTTCACTTTTCTAAGCTGAAACTCTGTCTCCATTAAACCCACTAAGTCCCCATCCCCCCGCCCACACTCTACCCTTTCCTTCCTCACCCCCCTGCCCTTCCCTTATCCCTGGCCCCTGACATCTATCAGTCTACTTTCTGACTATGAATTTGACTCTTGTAGGTACTTTTAAAAGCAAAGGTATTCATAAACTTAACTTAATATCTCTCTATATATAGGTATGTCTGTCTATCTACCTCAAAAGCAAATTATATGAGACACAGGTAATTGAGAACCACTAACAACATTGATGGGCAGTCATGACCTTCCAGTGAGATGTTATACAAAAGTGTGTGTGATACCAAGAAGATCAAAGTGCCTTCTTTACCTTAGAGCTGCTTGAAGTAGAGAAGTATATATAGCAAGACACTTCATGATGAGCTCCTGCCTCAATTTGCGTGCATGGATATTTTGAGGGCAACTTCCAGCTGAGACTGAGGGCAATCCTCATGAAGGAGGTGTCTCATCACAGTGGTATGATTAAAAGATTCAGAGGTGTGTGTAGGTGGGTTTAAGCTGAGGAGGAGTGTGGTAGGCAAAGATTATCTTTAGAGGACACTGCGACCTTCATGAAGGTGAGGGATTTGTTTCATCAGCTATGCTTTGCCTAACATTGAGCCAGTGCTCAGCCAGACATTGAGAAGTGCTCAACAATATTTTTTGTGTAGATAACAAGTCAAATTTAGCATCAGAAATAGAAATCAATCTAGTCTGGAAAACAGCCTATGGATCCCAGTGCCCTGTTGGTAAAACAATAGCTGCTGTGCATCTTCTTAATGTGCGAGACCCCTGGGAGGAACTGCTGGATTCAGTCTTTCAACAATAGCTTTGGAAGATTGATGATTTCAGGGGTCCAGAGCTCTTTATTGACTGCTGAGCAGAAGACAAAAAAAAAAAAAAAGAAGAAGAAGACAAGATTTCTGCCAGTAAACAGTTTACTGATTCCTCTATGTGGCTGGTTTTTGATAAGTTGCACATTTGCACAGCTCCAGACACCATCTCTGTATTTATGTGACCCTCATGCTAATCCCTGAGTGATGATGGATAGCATGAATTATTGTTCCCCTTTTACCACTTCTGGGATCCAGAAGTGCAAGGACTTGTTGGTCTCACAGCCCAGGAGTACAGAGCCTGGGAGAAAAATCAATGTCTCCCGACCTTGCTGCAGTTCCCCTTCCAGTCACACAGGCTGGGACACTGTGAGACCTCTGTGAGCAGCTTGGTATGTCTTAGGAGGTACTGCTTGCTGCTGTAATTAAGGTGTGGATAATAGGTTTCCATCCCTCTGGGAAAGAGGAAGAATCAAAGCAAAGCAAACAGAAACCCTCTGAGATGCTTCTGCTTTGTGTATTGACTTGAGGGTTTCTGTTTTGTTTGACTTTCTGGAAATCCCAGGAATGAGATTTGCCTTTTTTCTACCCTTGATTAGAATTATTGAATCTCTTCTGTTTAGTTCTTTGGAATACAATCCTCTTCAATTTACAGTGAACAAAAATCCATCTTTCCAGTTCTACTTCCCCATTATTTCCTCTCCAAACAATCCTGGACTTTGGGGCAGATAAGTCACGGGTTATATATGCTCAGATGTCAGGACAGTGCTCATCCTTGGAATAACAATGGAGCATTTATCCATGTTTGGTTTCTTCCTTTCCTTTTACATCTTCCCCTCCCCACGCTCATTTCCTCATATTTGCCTTCTTTGCCATGTCTAAATATACCCTCTAATTTCGTGAAGCATTTAAAAGCAAAATTGGATATTCATTCATTCAGTAGTAACGATTGCAGGCCTGCTGTGTGCCAGGCAAACTTTGCTATTGGTATCGGCGTTCTATAGCTACTTCATAAGTTACCACAAACTTAGTGGCTTAAACACACATGCTTGTTATTTCACACTTTCTGTAGATCAGTGACCTGGGCTTAGCTCTGTCCTCTGCGCAGAGTCTCATCTAGCTGAAATCTAGGTGTCCCCTGGGGCTTCAATCTCATCTGATGCTTGCTGGGCTCTTCCCAGCTTACTGGTTGATGACAGAACTCATTTTTTTGTGGTTGTGTGGCTGAAGCCTGCTTTGTTAGCTGTTAGCAGGGGATCACTTTCAGCCCCCAGAGGCCAACCTCAAATCCTTGCCACATGGTCTCCTTCTCTTACCAGGTGGAAGCCGACCTCTTAGACACGAGACAAGCATCTACTGCTGCTTCTCATCTCTCTGATATCATTTAAGGACTCGCTTGAATGAAGGTCAGTCTACCTGGGATGATCTCCCTTTTGATTAACTACTGATTAGGGATTTTGTTTGTCTCTACAAAGTGTCATCCTCTTTCCCATATGTGTAACCTTCTCATGAGAGTGATGGCCCATCATCATCTTAAGACCTGCCTAGATTCATGGGAGGGGATTGTACAGGTCTTGTATCCCAGAGAACAAGAATCCTGGGGGCCCTTTAGGATCCTGTCTAGTAAGCTCCACAGTCGATACATTTGTAACTAACACGTGCTTGATCCCTGCCCCCATGACATGTTTGTTTAGTGGCAGAGCCAGACAGCAATAAACAGATATTTAAAATTTGTGATAAATTCTGTGAGAGGAATCAACAGATTGATATGAAAAAATACTGTGCACAGGTGACATTGTTTATTTTTATTGAAGTATTTAGAATTTATATGCTTTACAATGTGTGTTAGTTTCTGCTGTACAAGGAAGAGAAACAGCCACTTGTATACGTATATCCCTCCCTCTTGGAACTCCCTACCATTCCATGGCCCCCCTCATCCCATCCATCTAGGTCATCACAGAGCACCAACCTGAGCTCCTTGTGCTATATAGCAGCTTCCCACTTGCTACCTATTTTACACATGGTAGTGTATATATGTCAATCTGAATCTACTAATTCATCCCACCCTGCCCTACTTACCCCCCATGTTCTCCACACATCCATTTTCTACATCTGCATCACTATTTCTTCCCTGCAAATAGGTTCATTCTTCTAGATTCCACATACATGCATTAATATACAGTATTTGTTTTTCTCCTTCTGACTTACTTCACTCTGTATAACAGACCCTAGCTCCATCCACATCTCTCTACAAGTGACCTAATTTCATTCCTTTTTATGGCTGAGTAATATTCCCTTATACATATGTACCACATCTTCTTTATCCATTCACCTGTTGATGGACACTTATGGTATTTCCATGCCATAGCTATTGTAAATAGTGTAGAACAAAATTTATCCTGAGTAGTGTGGAGGATAGAAAGGAACAGTCACCTAAGATCTGGAGAAAGCATTCTATGCAGACCCACCAACTGGTTCAAAGGCATGGAGGTCAAAAAGACTTGTGCTTCTGTTTTTGATGAACAGAGAGGAGACTGGTGTGATGGAAGCAGAAGGAAGGAGAAAGTGAAGTCGGAGAGGTAGGAAGGGGCCAGATGAAGCAGAGACTCAGAAATCATGGTAAGATGTTTTGGAGATGGGAAGCCAAAAGTAATTTTATTCAGGGGAGAAATATGATCTGATTTGTTTTAAGATCTGTGATACTGTGATACATAATAAGAAATATGCATTTAGTCTTCATCCCATTTCGGGGGGTTACAGAGCTCCTAAAACCACTGGAATTTACTAAGGGGTGAGAGAGATCAAGCTATCTTTTGTTATGTTAATGAGATGATATTTGGACCGAACCTAAGGGGGATGACTAGTCCTCAGTGAAACCAACCAAATGATTAGAGAGTTGGAACTTTCAGTCCCTCCCAGACCTCTGGGGAATGGAGAGGAGTTCAACTGGAGTTGGAGACAGAATTCAATTACTAATAGCCAATGATTTAATCAACTGTGTCTATGAAATGAAGCTTCCATAAAAACCCAAAAGGACTGGGTTTAGAGAGCTTATAGTCTGCAGGACACATTGGCGTTTTGGGGTGAGTGGACCCTGGAGAGGGCTTGCAAACTCTGTGCTCTTTCCCACATACTTTGCCTTAGGCATCTCCGCCATCTGGCTGTTCCTGAGTTACATCCTTTTATAATAAATAAGTGATCTAGTAAGTAACATGCTTCTCTGAGTTCTTTGAGCTGCTTTAGAAAATTAATCAACCCAAGGAGGAAGTTATGGGAACTGCCAGTGGTATAGCCAGTTGGCCAGAAGCCGAGGGAACAACCTGGACTACAGATTGACCTCTGGGGGTGGGAAGTCAGTCTTGCAAGAGTGAGCCCTTAACCTGAGTGATCTGACACTGTATTCAGGTAGACGGTGTCAGAATTGAGTTGAATTGTAGGACATTCAGCTGGTGTTGGAGAACTGCTTGGTGGTATGGTGGTGAAAACCCCCTACATGTTGGAACTGGGTGCAGGATTATAAGATCACTTTGTGTAGAAATTGGATCTTAGAAGTTCAGGAGAGGAAGTTGGGAGACCAGAGTGGAAACTTCTAAGAGGATCCAGGAAAGAGGTGATGGAGGGCTGCACCAGAGTGGTGGTTGTGAAGATAGGAAAAAGGAAATAGAGTTGAGACATATTTTGGAGACATTAAGAAGGACGGGAGTTGCTGATGGATGGAATGTGGCACCTGGCAAGGGCATTTCAATTTTAAAAGGTTAATCACTTTGCTTAAGGTCACCCAGTTAATAAGCATCTACAGGCAGTTTGTGGATGCAGGTAGTCTAAATCTGCTATCCTCTCTCCATCCCTTTAATTCTTTAGTGAACAAACAATGCAAACCAGGCAGGTGACATCATTAATTGACACTATGGAAAACATGCTACAAACCTGCTTATTTTTTTCTCTTAAAAGTGCAAGTAAAAGCAGTAGGGAATTGCTCTGTGAAGTTGATTCCAGACACACAGCAGAGAGCAGTAGCTTGCAATGAACAGCAGCTTGAAGCAAGACCTTAGTTCCCTGATGGAGTATCAAACCATGGCAGAGGTGGTGAGAGCACCAAGTCCTACAAACCATGAGGGCCTGTGGCTGGAATCTGGGACCCAGTTCTTATCTGCCTTGAAAAAAAATTCTGACCAGGAGATGGAAGGTAGAGAGGAAAGTAAGGTGTCCATGTGGACAGACTTATGGGTGAGTGTGGAGAGACATTTATGTCTTTGCGGAAGTTTAAATCATTTATAAGCTGGCAGTCTTCCAGGTCTTTGTTTTCCTGTGGCCAATTGTTTTGCTTTGACCCTCTGGCTGATTTGCTTCAAGACTGTTCCTACATGTGTGCACATCCTTCAGCAAAGATGGGTTTCAGTTCAAGGGCCTTTGGGGGAGTTAGGGCATTTTATTATGGCCTGGCATACCCTCCCTTTTTGATCTCTAAGAAGTGTTTCTGTGCATGTGCAGTGAACGTCTTCCTGGCCCCAAAGATGGGAAATATGTGACCTCTTGATCTTTTATACAAATCAAGGTTTATCCCCTCTCTGCCCTTGCCATTAGCGTCATTGCCAAGTGTCCACAGGAGACAAAGTTCAGATATTTACCCTGTTTCTGTTGTTATTTCCATCTCAAAGTATAAACAAGAGACTAGCTATAAATGTCTAATAACCTAGAGCTTATCTATCCCCTGCCTCAAGAAATATAAACAGGAGGCCACTTTTAAATGCTTAGCCTGGAGGCCACCTTTCTCCTGCCTCAAAGTCAGCACATCCATATCTTTATTGCAAACCAGGGTAACATGATCCTGGAAGTCACAGTCAGTCAGAGTAGAATTGTTGATTTTTTTTTTTTCTTTTTACCAGAAGGAGATAATCTTTTCCTGGAAGATTTCCAAAGGAACCCATCACAGGGTTTCTGGATACTGGATGGTGATTGTCATGCTATAAAACTACCTTTGTAAAATGAGCAAAGGGAGAAGGCAAGGAAAGGATGATTGCCCTGGATTTGGGTGATTTATGATTTCAAATTTTAAATTTGTGAGTCAGGTTTGAGGACTGTGATGATCTACAGAGTCAGTCGAATTATCATCAAAACAAGCTCTCTCTCACCACCCACCCTCCTTGTCACTCTGTCCAGAGGAAGACAAAAACATTTGCATAAGCACCAGACTAAATGATTTGGTGTCTATTAATCTACCTGCTAGAGATAATAGTTTCATTTTTTAAATGGTTGTAAATTGTATTCACAGACAGAGCTGGTAAGAAATTAAGTAGGTTATAATGTTGGATCCAAATCAACAAACTTAAATGACTACCTGTACCACAGTTTATATCTCAGGAGCTCCCCTTGGTCTCTGATGCAGAACAGTGAGATGCACCTCAAAAAATGAGGTATGCAAAGAGAACTGCTGTTTTGGGGTAAGGGCATATTTGGTCAATATAAACCAAAAGAGAAGGATTTTGGTAAGCACCATGGGGGTGTTGGGGTTTCCCAGGTGAAGCAGTGGTAAAGAACTTGCCTACCAATGCAGAAGATGCAAGAGATGCAGGTTTGATCCCTGGGTGGGAAAGATCCCCTGGAGAAGGAGACGGCAACCCACTCCAGTATTCTTGCCTGGGAAATTTCATGGGCAGAGGAGCCTGGTGGGCTACAGATCCATGGAGTCACAAAGAGTCAGACAGGACTGAGCAACTGAGTATGCACATATGGGGGTGTTATCAAAGGGGTGAGCATAGGGACATTGGAGAAGGCATATCAGCAACTTACATCTGCTTGTGGCTCTGCAGATTGCTATCTAGGGCACGTGCTTCCCTGAGATGGCTAGTGTCAGTTGAAGGTCCCTTCAGACCACTTAACCAGATAGAATGGATACCAAGGCAGCCATACTGTGAAGTAGTTTAGCTAAACGCTCAACAGCTTGCTAGTACCACCATTACTACCTTTATTAGTACTGCAATTCATCATCATATGTTAATATAAGAGGTAACAGTGATTGAAGACTAATCATGGTCTAGGCATTATGCTAATTGTTTTACACCAATTAACTCATTTAATTCTTTACAACAATCTTGTCTTGCAGACACTAGGATGATCTCTTTAAAGGAAATAGAGGCTTAGAAAGATTAAGGAAATTTCCTAAAGGTTCTTAGACTGTGAATGGCAGATCTAGTATTAGAATACAAGGTATTTCACTCTGGCTTTAGTGCTTTTAAATATAAATATAAAATAAGTGCCTTACCTTAGCGACTGTGTTCTAGTCCATCTCTTTTCTCCTTTCTTCCCATTCATAAAACACTGTATCTTAGAGAAGTGAAATGACTTGCCCAAGCTCATTTACTTGTGTAAATTTTTAATGAGAAATCAGAGAGATTTAGTTGCTTAGGAAGAGTTTTTGAATGTCATTGGTATTCTAGCGGTGTTCTCAATTGGAAAATGAAAGCCTCTGGCAGAAGAAAGAGTTTCTGGACACCTGAGAAAGATGTAGAAGGACTGCAGCTATGTTTGTTTATGAGAATACCGTAGTCTTGATGTGCAGAAGTCCTGGTTCAGTTGAATGAATTATTCTAATGAATTCTAAGGGGGAAAAAAAGGTTAAACAAAGCAGTGATTTAAAATCAATAGCAGATGATTTTTTTAAATTGCCTAGTTGCACTTTGGAGAAGGCAATGGCACCCCACTGCAGTATTCTTGCCTGGAAAATCCCATGGACGGAGGAGCCTGGTAGGCTGCAGTCCATGGGGTCACTAAGAGTCGGACACAACTGAACGACTTCACTTTCACTTTTCACTTTCATGCATTGGGGAAGGAAATGGCAACCCTCTCCAGTGTTCTTGCCTGGAGAATCCCAGGGAGGGGGGAGCCTGGTGGGCTGCCGTCTATGGGGTCGCAGAGTCGGACACGACTGAAGTGACTTAGCAGCAGCAGCAGCAGCAGCAGTTGCACTTAGAAGTTTCTCATTCTATAATATTTTAAAATATAATTATGATAAAGTCTCCCATCCTAGAGAATATCACCCTAGACGTTACTTTATAAATGATCCACATTTTCAAATCCCACCATGTTGTTTTTTTTTTTCCATAAAACTTATCTTTATTATTTTTTGTTAAATTTTTAAAACAATTTTTATTTGTTTGTTTATTTTTGGCTGTGCTGGGTCTTTGCTGCTGCTTGGGCTTTTCTCTAGTTTCGGTGGGCGGGGGCTGCTCTTCATTACGGTATAGGGGCTGCTCATTGTGCTGGCTTCCCTTGCTATGCAGCACAGGCTCTCGGGTGCCCAGGCTTCAGTAGCTGTGTTTCCCAGGATCTAGAGCACCAGCTCAGTGGTTGAGGTGCTCAAGCTTAGTTGCTCCATGGGCATGTGGGATCCTACCTGACCGGGGATCGAACCCACATCTCCTGCACTGGCAGGTGGATTCTTTACCACGGAGCCACCACAGAAGCCCAGAGTTATTATTCCCTTCATCTCTTCTCATTGCTTCTAAACTAGCACTAGCAGTTGCATTTCTTGGGACAAGGGACTGGGTGGGGGAAATAACTTTTTTTTTTAACTCACAGAAATTACTGCATCTTGATTACTAACGGAAAACAGTGTTTGGTGGTCAACTAAGTCCACTCATTATTTACAATTTACAGAGGCATGATGTTCTAACAGTTGTCCCTTAAGCTCAAAAATGGGTCATTTCAAATGATAGATGTTCAGAGCCACTCATTGATTGTTAGAATCAAGAAAGATAAATGTCAACTGTCCACTGTACTAGGAAAAGTAATTGGCACTTGTGCTTAATTAACTATAACTTTTAAAGTTAAAACCATGATTGAAAAGAGAAAGTTTTTTTAAACTTTAGATAATTATGAGCATAGGAAGCCTTTCTAGAGTATGTAGTTGTAACCTAGTCTACACTCCTGTTTATTTTGTTCAGAAATCCTAGCTCCTGATCAGGTTCTATGAAAGAAACAATTTGGAGGTGTCTGGTCTTGCATATCCATACATATTGTTTCTCAAACTTCCATGATGATGAGAATACTTGTCAAGTCTAGAGATTACCCAGTTTCTTTCCCAGGAAATTCTGATTCAGTAAGACTCAGCTGAAGCGTAGGAATCTGTTTTAACAAATTCTCCAAGATATTCTTATCATTGAGAAAGTTTGAGAAATACTGTGATATGAAAGGAAGCACCACTCTTTGCCTAAGATGTCATGATTTCAACAGGAGAAAGATTTCAGTATAAATATGAAATATCCTGATGCAAGTTCTTCACTGAAGTTGCTGTGTATCCTTCTTTCCATTTGGACACCTGGTTGGTCTTTTTGCAATAGTTGCAGTGGTTGCATCTGTTGTAGGTAACACAGTTAGTACTTCCTCCCTCTCCCATGTTATTAGAGAAATGAAAGATATATTTAAAAAACAAATTGAGCTTCTAAAAATTAATACTATGATGTCTGAGATTAAAAAGTAATATACTGGATGGTATCAATAGCAGATTAGATATTGCAGAGGAAAAGATCAGAGAACTTGAAGAGATAATGATGAGAAGGAAATCGCAACCCACTCCAGTATTCTTGCCTGGAAAATCCCATGGATGGAGGAGCCTGGCAGACTACAGTCCATGGGGTCACAAAGAGTCAGACACACCTGAGCGACTTCACTTCACTTCACTTCACCTGAAATAAAATGCACATAGGAAAAACACTGGGAAAAATAAACAGCATGAATGAGATGTGGGAAAACTTTAAGGAGCTCAATATGCTTATAATTGCAGTGTGGAAGAATGGGTGGCAAAAAAATTTTTAGGAGATAATGGCTGAAAAAATTGAAAATTTGATGTGAAGTTTAAACCCTGTAGCTCCAAGGAGCTGAACAAACAGCAAGGACAAGAAAGATGACAAAAACTTATCCAAAGTATGTCATATAAAATTGCTTAAAACCAGGGATGAAAAGAAAATCTTAAAGCAGTCAGAGAAAAAGCACACATCATATATAGAGGAACAACAATAAGCATGACAGCCGATTCCTTAGACACAATGCAAGGAGACAGTGGAACAACTTCAAAGGATCAAAAATCAACCTCCACATTTTACTGAGTGTCATATCCTGAGCAGCCATTTAACGTTTCTGGAGCTTCATTATATTTATGTGTAAACTGGAAGTGACCTTGATGCTGGGAAAGATTGAGGGCAGGAGGAGAAGGGGGTGACAGAGGATGAGATGGTTGGATGGAATCATTAACTCAATGGACATGAGTTTGAGCAAACTCTAGGAGATAGTCAGGGAAAGGGAAGCCTGGTGTGCTGCAATACATGAAGTTGCAAAGAGGGAAAGTTACAAATGAGTAACTGAGCAACAATAAAAGTGGTAATAAAATTAAAATGTGTCTTTCAGAGATTCTGTAAATATTAAATGAGATAATTTTCTAGAAATGCACATTTTGAGTAATAAATTATTAGGCAGAATCTTTATTTTTTTTTATTGTATACATTCTTTCTGGTATTTTTTGTCATGGTATCTTAGAACTTAGAATTGGGTCTTCTTAGTAGTAATTTGGTTCAGGATCCTCAGTAGGCAGTAGTGATGTCTATTATTTTGAAATAAATCTTAGGAAACTTGAGTTCACTGTGGTGGATTGAACATATCCCTTTATGCCTGCCCTCCTGCAATCCCCTAAAACACCAACAAAATGATAAAAAGTAAAAAAAAAAAAAAAAAGTTTAAAAGCTACACAGAGAAGCAGAAGACATGATAATAGGCAAGAAATTTCAGTATACTTGATTGCTGATAAAAAGATGGGCAAAGGATAAACTTCCTGGCAGACTGAGAAAGTTGAAAATTAGGTACCAGCGAGAAGAGGGAGAAGGCTAAAAACAAGGAGGTATATTTGCTGAAGCCCAGAAAGATTCAAGAAAGGCGTGAGGAAGGATTGAGAACATGAAGACTGGTTGAAAGTTTTTATAATGAGAAGTGAAACCATGGGAGCTCTTCTGTCACTGCAAACCTAGAAATCATTTTACTACATCTCTCCTTCCTTGGCAGAAGATTGCAAGTTTATTCTCCAGGAAGATACAGCCAGAGGATCTCTAAATTAAGATATCAGATTCAAATGAAATTGGTGGAAGGTACTCTACTAAAGATAAGGCATTGAGAAAATATCTACATACTAAATGGTGAGACTCTGAGTTTTCTTTTTCCTCTCATCTCCCAGAATGTTGTCAGCCAAACCTAGACCATCCAACTAGGACAATGAAGTTACCTCTGGGAATATTTACTACCTGAAAAGACAATTTGTTGTTGTTATTGTTGTTCTGTCACTAAGTTATATCCAACTCTTTGTGACTCCATGGACTGCACACGCCAGGCTCCTGTGTCCTCTGCTATCTCCTGGAGTTTTCTCAGATTCATGTCCATTGAGTCAGTGATGCTATCTAACCATCTCATCTGCTGCTGCCCTCTTCTTTTTTTGCCTTCCATCTTTCCCAGCATCAGGGTCTTTTCCAGTAAGTTGGCTCTTTGCATCAGGTAACCAAAATATTGGAGCTTCAGCTTCAGCATCAGTCCGTCCAATGAATATTCGGGGCTGATCTCTTTAAGGATTGATTGATTTGATCTCCTTGCTGTTCAAGGGACTCTCAAAAGGCTTCTCCAGCACCACAGCTTGAAAACATCAATTCTTCAGCTCTCAGCCTCCTTTATGGTCCAACTCTTACATCCATACATGACTGCTGGAAAAACCATAGCTTTGCCTTTACAGACCGTTGTGAACAAAGTGATATCTTTGCTTTTTAATACTCTGTCTAGGTTTGCCATAGCTTTCCTTCCAAGGAGCAAACGCCTTTTAATTTCATGGCTGCAGTCACCATCTGCAGTGATTTTGGAGCCCAAGAAAATAAAGTCTGCTACTGTTTCCATTTTATCCCCATCTATTTGCCATGAAGTGATGGGATCAGATGCTGTGATCTTAGTTTTCTGAATGATGAGTTTTAAGCCAGCTTTTTCACTCTCCTCTTTCATCCTCATCAAGAGGCTCTTTAGTTCCTCTTAACTTTTTGCCATTAGAGTGCTATCATCTGTGTATCTGAGGTTGTTGATGTTTCTCCTGGCAGCCTTGATTCCAGCTTGTGATTTATCCAGCCTGGCATTTTGCATGATGTATGAAATGCATATAAGTTAGATAAGCAGGGTGACAATATACAGCCTTGTATAGACATACTGGTGTTTAGGTGCACCCAGAGAAATAGGTCGTTACTCCTAGAGTGAAGTCCACAAATTGACAAGTTCTATGAAGATAGAACTATCCATCATCCTCAACCAGCATTTCAGTATCTTGTTATTAAATAAAATCCAGCTCCATATTGGATTTACAATGAATGAGTAAAACCTTCTGACCTTTAGACACTTAAGGAAATCCTCTACTGTGAAACTCAATGACCTAAATAAAGGAATGCAGAGGAAATAGTGTCCAGACCACCAAATGACCATTAGTACCTTCAGAGAAATAGTAGACTATAACCATTGCATTATGAAAAAATAACAGGATGCTTTAGAAAAGGTACAGAAAAGAACAAGAAAGAAATATTGGAAGTTAAAAGATGGAGGGATATTTGCCAAATTTTAATATAAGAATTTAAAGGTAAAGTCAAGGTAATGACTCAAAATTTTAAGAATAACAAAAGATAGAAAAGATGAAAATAGAAATATTGTTGGCCAAGAAAAGAAAACAGAGAAAATGGAAAGAAGGAAATTATTAAACTATCAGACCTCCATGACATGAATTAAAAGAAGTGTCATTGGGCATCCATAAAATGTGAGTAAAAATTCTACATACTAAACTACCTCACTGAATTTTAGAGCAGCAGTGATTAAAAAAAAAAATAGATGGACATAATACTTTCCCAAGATTTTAAAAATGCCCTAAAGAATGTGGACTTGGAATGGCATTGAGCTTTTCAAGAGTAACACTATAGTGTATACACTGGGATTTAGAATGCAACAGAAGGGGTGCATTCAGCATTTTGAGGGAAAAATTATATCCAATCTAAAATTTCACACTCAGACAAATGATCCATCAAGTTGCATGATGGAAAAAAGAACTCTTCAGACAGAAAAGATCTCATTAAATTAATCTTTCCTTTCTTGAAAAGTACTTGAAAATGTGCTCTCCTAAAACAAGAGAGTAACCCAAATAAAAAGAAGATGTGGCATTCAACTGCTGGACATTTATCCAAAGGAAATGAAATCAGTGCCTTGAAGAGATATCTGTGCTGTCATGTTCATCGCACTGTTATTCACAATAGCCCAAATATGGAAACAATCTAAATGTCTGTTGATTTTTGGATGAAGAAAGAAAATGTGGCATATGAATTTAATGGAATATTACTGAACTCTTAAAAAGGAAATTGCTGCCATTTGCAACAGTATGGATAAAGCTTGAGGATATATTGCTAAATGAAATAAGCCAAACATAGATAATGACTGTGGCTCATCATGAACTCCTTATTGCAAAATTCAGACTTAAACTGAAGAAAGTGGGGGAAAACTACTGGACCATTCAGGTATGACCTAAATCAAATCCCTTACAGTTATACAGTGGAAGTGACAAATAGATTCAAGGGATTAGATCTGATAGAATGTCTGAAGAACTATGGACAGAGGTTCGTGACAGGATGTTTGTGTACAGGTTGCAGAGGTTTGTGTATAAGATGCAGTGATCAAGACCATCCCCAAGAAAAAGAAATGCAAAAAGGCAAAATGATTGTCTGAGGAGGCCTTACAAATAGCTGAGAAAAGAAGAGAAGCTAAAGGCAAAGGAGAAAAGTAAAGATATACCCATTTGAATGAGGAGTTCCAAAGAATAGCCAGGAGAGATAAGAAAGCCTTCCTCACTGATCAGTGCAAAGAAATAAAGGAAAACAACAGAATGGGAAAGGATAGAGATCTCTTCAAGAAAACTAGAGATACTAAGGGAACATTTCATACCAAGATGAGCACAATAAAGGACTGAAATGGTATGGACCAAACAGAAGAGAAGAGGTGGCAAGAATACACAGAAGGACTGTACAGAAAAGATCTTCACGACCCAGATAACCACGATAGTGTAATCACTCACCTAGAGCCAGACATCCTGGAATGAGAAGTCAAGTGGGCCTTAGGAAGCATCACTATAAACAAAGCTAGTGGAGGTGATGGAATTCCAGTTGAGCTACTTCCAATCCTAAAAGATGATGCTGTGAAAGTGCTGTACTCAATATGTCAGCAAATTTGGAAAACTCAGCAGTGGCCACAGGAATGGAAAAGTCAGTTTTCATTTCAATTCCAAAGAAAGGCAATACCAAAGAATGTTCAAACTACCGCACAATTGCACTCCTCTCACATGCTAGCAAAGTAATGCTCAAAGTTCTCCAAGTCAGGCTTCAACAGTACATGAACCATGAACTTTCAGATGTTCAAACAGGATTTAGAAAAGGCAGAGAAAACAGAGATCAAATTGCCAACATCCATTGGGTCATCAAAAAAGCAACAGAGTTCCAGAGTAACATCTATTTCTGCTTTATTGACTATGCCGAAGCCTTTGACTGTGTGGATCACAACAAACTGTGGAAAATTCTTCAAGAGATGGTAATACCAGACCATCTCCTGACCTGCCTCCTGAGAAATCTGTAAGCAGGTCAAGAAGCAACAGTTAGAACCGGACATGGGACAACAGACTGGTTCCAGATCGGGAAAGGAATATGTCAAGGTTGTATATTGTCACCCTGCTTATTTAACTTGTATGCAGAGTACATCATGCAAAATGCCAGGCTGGATGAAGCACAAGCTGGAATCAAGATTGCCGGGAGAAGTATCAATCACCTCAGAAGCCCAGATGATATTGCCCTTATAGCAGAAAGCAAAGAAAAACTAAAGAGCCTCTTGATGAAAGTGAAAGAGGAGAGTGAAAAAGTTGCCTTAAAGCTCAACATTCAGAAAACTAAGATCATAGCATCTGGTCCCATCACTTCATGGCAAATAGATGGGGAGACAATGGAAACAGTGAGTGACTTTATTTTGGGGGGCTCTAAAATCACTGCAGATGGTGGCTGCAGCCATGAAATTAAAAGATGCTTGTTCCTTGAAAGAAAACTATGATCAACCTAGACAGCATATTAAAAAGCAGAGACATTACTTTGCTAACAAAGGTCCATCCAGTCAAAGGTATGATTTTTCCAGTAATCATGTATGGATGTAAGAGTTGGACTATAAAGAAGCTGAGTGCTGAAGAATTGATGCTTTTGAACTGTGGTGTTGGAGAAGACTCTTGAGAGTCCCTTGGACTGCAAAGAGATCCAAGCAGTCAATCCTAGAGGAGATCAGCCCTGAATATTCATTGGAAGGACTGATGCTGAAGCTGGAACTCCAGTCCTTTGGCCACCTGGTGCCAAGAACTGACTCATTGGAAAGACCCTGATGCTGGGAAAGACTGAAGGCAGGAGGAGAAGGGGATGACAGAGGAAGAGATTGTTGGACGGCATCACCGTCTTGATGGACATGAGTTTGAGTAAGCTCTGGGAGTTGGTGATGGACAGGAAAGCCTGGCATGTTGCAGTCCATGGGGTCACAAAGAGTTGGACATTACTGAGCCACTGAACTGAACTGAACTGAGACAAATACTGTATGGTCTCACCTATATTTGGGATCAGAAACAGTCAAACTCACAGAAACAGACAGTAGAGTGGTAGTTACTAGGTGCTAGGGAGAGGAAAAATGAGGATATGAAAGAGTTCAAATGTTTGATTTATGCAAGATAAGTTCTGGAGATCTACATACAGATAAGGTGTTATACTATAGCTAACAATGCTGCATGGTACACTTAAAATTTGCCATGAGAGTAGATCTATGTTAAATGTTCTTTTCACAAATAATAACCATAATAATAATATAATAAAAGGGTGAGAGGAAACTTTGGGAGGTGATAGAAATGTTTATGGCCTTGATGATAGTGATGGTCATAAGTGTGTGTGAAGTGAAGTGTTAGTTGCTCAGTTGTGACTCTTTGGGACCCTATGGACTGTAGTTGGCCAGACTCCTCTGTGCATGGAATTCTCCGGGCAAGAATACTGGAGTAGGTAGTCATTCGCTTCTCCAGGGGATCTTCCTGACCCAGGGATCAAATCCGGGTCTCCTGCAGTGCAAGTGGATTCTTTACCCTTACAGCTACCAAGGAAGCTCTCATAGTGTATATCTATTCCCAAAACCATCAAGTTGTATACATTAAATATGTATAGCTTTTAATGTCAATTATTTTCCAATTAAGAAAAAAAAAAAGTATATAGAATTCAGAAACAAAGGCTCCAACTTAGGAAAGAGACAAAAGGAATTTCCAGATTAATGAAAGGCATTTCCAGGATGCTGAAGATCTGTGAGTGGATCATAATCTCCAGATTATAATCAGAGAAACAAGTACTTCTAGAGGATTGTCTTCAATAAACAAAAGAATGAAAACTCTGAGTGTTTCTGATTTACACCTTTGCCCATCCTCTCCACTCCCCCATTAGGGATGACTAAATTCATGAAGTTCAGGAAGTCTAAATCTGGTGGACATATTTTGTCTTATGTTATAGATTTGAAAACCTGGGTATATGGGACTAAAAATATTATTATTTCAGGCATCTGGATCCGTGGACTCCAGACAAACTGCCTACTCCTGAGATCTATAATTAAAATATGATATTAAAATAACTTCACTGCTAAATGCAAAGGAATTAGAAGTGTCCTATATTCATTTAAAGCTATTTTAGAAGATCAAGAAGTCATACTCCTGAGAATAAAATGAGTAGATTTTGGATTATCCTGGATTTAAATCTGAACATATAACTTTAACAGAGTTAAAAAGTTAATAAATACTACTACTGTTGAGGAATGAAAGAGAAGAAAACTCAATTACATTGGTCACCTACTATGTGCCAAGTCTTACACTTGGCATGTAGAGTCTAAAAACCTTACGAGGATGCCTTGGTAGAAGTGATGAAAAGATTAAGGAGAGCCACTCCCCAAGCCCTTACTTTATTTGGTTGATTTTTAACTCAGCTGGTAAAGAATCTGCCTGCAATGCAGGAGACCCCTTTTGATTCCTGGGTCAGGAAGATTCCCTGGAGCAGGGATGGACTACCCATTCCAGTATTCTTGGGCTTCCCTGGTGGCTCAGCTGGTAAAGAATCTGCCTGTGATGCAGGACACCTGGGTTTTATCCCTTGGTTGGGAGATGCCCTGGAGAAGGGAACGGGTTCCCCACTCCAGTATTCTGGCCCGGAGAATTCAGGTCATGAGTCAGGTACGACTGAGCGACTTTCACTTCCCAGCTCTAGAGATACAGATTCACTGTTTGTTAGATATTTTGAACCGTGGTAGGAAAGAGGCAGTGGTGGGAGAGAAGGTATGTGGTTGAAGAGATACAAGTCAGAGAGATGGCCAGCCAGAGAGGTCCCAGTTTTTCCTAGGAGGCTGTGGGACGTGGATCTTTTTCTTCACCCATGATGTTTCTATGCTCCAGGAGTTGTTGCAGTTCCTCTTCTTTTCCTCCTCTTTCTCTCTTTCTTCCCCTTTCCGCTCCTCCTTCTCCCATTCTTCCTCCTTTCCCTTCTCCTTCCCCTTCTCTCGTCTCCCCATCCCTGTTCCTCCTCCTCCTCTTTCCCTCCTCATTCTCCTCTTCTTTTTCTTATCCTTCTTCTTCTCCCCCTTCTTCTTCCAGCTAAGAAAACAGACCCAGAAAATATAATCACTTGCCAAATTTCTTACGTATAGTAAACTTGAGGGCATGATTGGATCCTGTCTGATTAAATGACCTGTCGTTTGCTTGTAGCGTGTAGTTATACAGTGCTTACAATTTCCAAAAGTGTTGTTGGGGTCTCCGTGGTTTCCTTATCGGCTCTGTTTTCTTATGAATCAGCACTTCCATGTCAACCTTGAACTGGTCAACTTCTAGACATTTATAGGAGAGAGAAATAAACATGGCTTAGTTTATACCACTGATAGTTTGAGTTTCTTTTCGCAGTCAAACCTAATTTAAGTCAAAACTAATTTAAGCCCATTTAGTCACAGAATATTCTATTATTTTATAAATGCATATTCATGGAGAACATACTAGATACCTGGCACTATGCCAGTTTCAGGGGATAGAATGATGAGGAATAATAAACACAAATTCCATGGAACACCCACTGGGAAATATTTTTTTAAAAAAGCAATTTGTTATTCAAGGTGGTTAGGTCTTTAGTTCATTAACTAACATGTAAATGTGGATTCAAAAATCATATTAGAAAAATGAAAGCTAGGGCACTGTGGGAATGAGATATAAGGCAATAAAAGGAAATTTCAATGTTTGGGAGCTCTGGATATTTGAGGGATTGATGAAGGCCAAAGCTAGAAGGCAAGGTGGAATAGAATAGTTGATAAAGCCAAATTACTTCCTTTCTAATTTTGCGGAAGTCTTTGGATCCACTTACATGGGCTTCCAGTGCCAAGTGTGAACTGACCTTTCCCACTCCACCTGGGCAATGTCACCTTTTCTCTCTGAGCTTGTCTGACACATTTTGGGATGGAGGAGAAACTCATTTACCCAGTGTTCCTTGAACAGCCAGCCAATGATATTGTTCTAGGAGGCCCTGAGGAGTTCATCTTTGCCTGCTGAACAGATGAGATATTCCAGGTTTAAAATAACTTTATGCCACCAGGGTCATTACAGAAGATGTTCTCAGTTAAGATCTGTCATTCATCCGACGGGGGCAAAAATCCATAAAGCTATAAGTAGCACAGCAATAAAGGCAGATGGGGAGAGAGAAAGTGCTCACTAGCCAGCATCTTCATTGCAAAATACCTACTGTTAGGATACTGTTCAGATGGCTGTAAATTCAGGAGTTCAGTGAAATGGAGTCAGGAAGAGGGCGGGAAGAAGCAACAGGTGAAAACCCCGATTTCCTCATGTTCTTTAGGAAGCTGATGCTTACTCAAACATTCATTCATTCCAAAGATATGTATTGAGTACTATCATGTGCTGCATACTGTGACTGGGATACAAAGACGGAAAAAACAGACATGGTCTCTGCCCCGATGGGTCTCATCAACAAACAGTATGAATATGCAGAGAGATCCTGGGAGGTGGCAGGAAAAGGGAAGCAAAAAGGACATTTTTGGGTGTTTATTGTCCTCTTAATCTCATAAAAACTATGAAGGATACAGTTATCATCCTTGGCTCTATTTTAGAGAAGGAGTACATGTGTGCTAAGTCGCTTCAGTCATGTTTGACTCTTTGTAACCACATAGACTGTAGCCTGCCAGGCTCCTCTCTCCATGGGATTCTCCAGGTAAGAATATTGAAGTAGATTGTCATGCCCTCCACTACGGGATCTTTCCAACCCAGAGATCGAACCCACATGTCCTGAGGCTCCTGCATTGCAGGTGGATTTTTTTTTTTTTTTTTTTTTTTTACTGCTGAGCTATCTGGGAAGCCCATAGTAAAGACCAGAACTCAAAAAGTTTAGGTAACTACCCAAAATTATTTGCTAACTAGTAAGAAACAGAAACAGAATTTTAACCTGGGTCAATCTGACTCCATTGCTTAAACTATTGGCGATTAGATGAATATCCTATATCATTTCTTTGTTTTGGGGGGGTTGTATTGGGTCCTCATTGGGCACACGAGCTTCTCTCATTGTGGCGTGCAGGCTTAGTTGCCCCGGGACATGTGGGATCTTAGTTTCCTGACCAGAGTTCAAACCTGTGTCCCCTGTATTGACAGGCAGATGCTTAATCACTGGACCACCAGGGAAGTCCCCATGTATCATTCCTTGATTTATCTCCAAGGGGTAGGGTCTGTCAGGGGCTGACTTCCTTCTAAAGCCTAAGCGTAAGCCCCATAAACATGCTTGAGGAAATAAAAACTCATTTTAACTTTCAACTACAGTGACTATTTGGCTTTCCTGGTAGCTCAGCTGGTAAAGAATCTGCCTGTAATGGAGGAGACCTCGGATTGATTCCTGAGTCAAGAAGATCTGCTGGAGAAGGGATAGGCTACCCACTCTAGTATTCTTGGGCTTCCACAGTGGCTCAGCTGATAAAGAATCAGCCTGCAACATGAGAGACCTGGGTTCGACCCCTGGGTTGGGAAGATCCTTTGGAGAAGGGAATGGCTACCCATTCCAGTATTCTGGCCTGGAGAAGTCCATGGTGTCACAAAAAGTAAAACATGACTGAGTGACTTTCACTTTCACAGTGAATATTATTAAGAAGGTAAATCTGCCACTACATATTTAAAAAAAAAACCTTAAAAATAAAAGTTATATAGAAATGGCATTAGAAATGTTTGGAGTTTATTCCTGGAAATTTAATTTGGATACATTTCATGGTCATGACTTTGGAGTTGGCAAATGGCTAGCTAAGAATCTTTACTTCTCATAATCTGTGGTTTGAATCTTTGGATTTTTTTTCCTAATTGCAAAGTAATCGAGCAGATTTTAATAATTCAACCAAGTCAGACATATCTATTTGTTGTTGTTGTTCAATCACTGTCATGTCTGACTCTTTGAGATCCTGTGGACTGTCGCACACCAGATTTCCCTGTCCTTCACTATCTCCCAGTGTTTGCTCAAACTTATGTCCATTGAGTTGGTGATACTATCTAACCATCTCATTCTCTGCCACCCTCTTCTCCTCCTGCCTTCATATATCCCAGGATAAGAGTCCTCTCTAACAGGTCAGCATTTTGCATCAGGTGGCCAAAAAATTGGAGCTTCAGCTTCAGCACCAGACCTTCCAATGCATATACGAGGTTGATTTCCTTTAGGATGGACTGGTTTGATCTCCTTGCAGTATAAGGAACTCTCAAGAGTCTTCTCCAGCACCATAATCTGAGAGCATCAATACTTTGACATTCAATCTTCTGTACAGTCCAACTCTCACATGTGTATAGCTTTGACTATATGGACCTTTGCTGGCAAAGTGATATCTCTGCTTTTTAACATGTTGTCTAGGTTTGCCATGGAGAAGGAAATGGCAGCCCACTCTAGTATTCTTGCCTGGAGAATCCCAGGGACGGAGGAACCTGGTGGGCTGCCGTCTATGGGGTCACACAGAATCGGATACGACTGAAGCGACTTACCAGCAGCAGCAGCAGGTTTGCCATAGCTTTCCTTCCAAGGAAGCTTGGAAGGAAGCTTTTCTTCCAAGGAGCAAGCATCTTTTAATTTCATGGCTGGTGTCACCATCCACAGTGATTTTGGAGCCCAAGAAAATAAAATCAGTCACTGTTTCCACTTTTCCCCCATCTATTTGCCATGAAGTGATGGGACCGGATGCCATGATCTTCGTTTTTTTAATGTTGGGTTTTAAACCAGGTTTTTCACTCTCCTCTTTCACCCTCACCAAGAGGCTCTTTAGTTCCTCTGCAGTTTCTGCCATTAGAGTAATATCATCTTCATATCTGAGGTTGTTGATATTTCTCCTGGAAATCTTGATTCCAGCTTGTGCTTCATCCAGCCCAGCATTTTGTATGTACACTGCATATAATTTAAATAAGGAGGATGACAATATACAGCCTTGATGTACTCCTTTCCCAATTTGTAACCAGTTTGCTGTTCCCTGTCTGGTTCTAACTGTTGCTTCTTGACCTGCATACAGGTTTCTCAGGTGGCAGGTTAGGTGGTCTGGTATTCCCATCTCTTGAAGAATTTTCCACAATTTGTTGTGATCCACACAGTCAAAGAATTTAGTGTAGTCAATGAAGCAGAAGTAGATGTTTTTCTGGAATTCCCTTGCTTTCTCTATGATCCAACAAATGTTAGCAATTTGATCTCTGGTTCCTCTGCCTTTTCTATACCCAGCTTATACATCTGAAAGTTCATGTATGCATTTGGTTCATGTAGTCCTGAAGCCTAGCTTGAAGGATTTTGAGTGTTACTTTGCTAGCATGTGAAATGAGTGCAATTGTTTGGTAGTTTGAACATTCTTTAGCATTATCTGTACTAATGACTAAAGCCCACATATTAAGTTCTAACCACTCTTCTAAATGCTTGCCTTTATCACCTTGTTTAAACCTCTCAACATCCCTCTGCAATAGATTTTATGAGTATCATTCCCATTTTATGGATGAAGACATTTTGGCTCAGCAAGGATAAGTCAGTTCTTCCAGATCACACCACTGGCAAATGACAGAGCCAGGATTTGAAAGGAGTTTGGACACTAGAGTTTAGTGTATATTCTTCCATCTTCCTCCAATGGAAAGGGAAAATCCTCTGCCTTTTCTCTGTTTATGCTCATCAGGAATAAAATGGTATTTGCAGAAATCTGTTCTGGGAAGTACATTAAAAAGAATTTTCAATTTTTCTCTGGTTCTCTTATTTACATCTTCAGATTTGAGCATCTCAGTGGGAACTGAGATCACAGTCTAGGCAGGCTTGGGAAACCTCCAGTCTGGGGACTAGAGGGCTCCCTATGGGGTGCCAGCTGATTAGATATTTGCCTTCAGGGTCAGCAGAGCTATAGCTTCCAGAGAAGGACAGGTTGGCTCTGTTCTGAGCCTCTGGCTGCCGTCCAATACACCAGGTAGGAATCCTACTGACTGCTCCTCCCCCAGGCTAGTAGAATCCATGGTTTTCTCTGCTCCTCTTCCTAAAGTCCAGAACTAATTTTTACCATAGGCCCTGAATAGCTCAAAGAATGTAAGACATTTCACTTTAACTTAATCCTCCCCCAACATATTCTTCCCTCACTGATTCCAAACTATGCCTCAGATCAGGGTAACTCCTTCAGAAGTCTTTTTGCTGTTTCATACTGTTCATAGGGTTCTTAATGCAAGAATGTGAAGTGGTTTGCCATTCCCTTCTCCAGCAGACCACATTTTGTCTGAACTCTCCACCATGACCTTTCCATCTTGGGTGGCCCTGCTGTCACTTCAAGGCAAATAGATGGGGGAAAAACAGAAACAGTGTCAGACTTCATTTTTCTGGACTTGAAAATCACTGCAGACAGTCACTGGAAAATCCCATGGACGGAGGAGCCTGGTAGGCTGTGGTCCATGGGGTTGCTAAGAGTCAGACTCTACTGAGCAACTTCACTTTCACTTTTCACTTTCATGCATTGGAGAAGGAAATGGCAACCCACTCCAGTGTTCTTGCCTGGAGAATCCCAGGGATGGGGGAGCCTGGTGGGCTGCCATCTATGGGGTCACATAGAGTCGGACATGACTGAAGTGACTTAGCAGCAGCAGTGACTGCAGCCATGACATTAAAAGACACTTGCTCCTTTTGAAGAAAAACTATGACAAACCTAGACAACATATCAAAAACCAGGGACATCACTTTGCCGACAAAGTTCACTATTGTCAAAGCTATGGTTTTTCCAGTAGTCATGTGCAGATGTGAGAGTTGGACCATAAGGAAGGCTGAGTGCTGAAGAATTGATGGTTTCCAGTTATGGTGCTTGAGAGTCCCTTGGACAGCAAAGAGATCAAACCAGTCCATCCTAAAGGAAATCAACCCTGAATATTCATTGGAAGGACTGATACTGAAGCTGAAGCTCCAATACTTTTGCCACCTGATGCGAAGAGCTGGCTCATTGGAAAAGACCCTGATATTGGGAAAGATTGAAGGCAGGAAGAGAAGGGGATGACAGAGGATGAGACGGTTGGATGGCATCAGCAACTCAATGGACATCAGTTTGAGCAAACTCCAAGAGCTGGTAAAGGACAGGGCAGCCTGGCGTGCTGCAGTCCATGGGGACTGAACAAAAACATGGATGTCTATGGGACAGACATGGACCAGGGTTTCAACCTTGCACACAGGCTGCCTGCCTATCTCTTGGTTTAGATTTGCCCCAACTGGAGCCTGAAGGAATATTTTCTGGAGGAAAATTAAGAACACATATCTGGACTAAGTGAAGAAGGAGGGCAGCCACTGCTGGGAAGGCGAAGATTATATTGAACAGAAGTGTCAATGAGAGAAAGAAAACTCTGATCCTTTCTAGGCATTGAATAAGAAATCTGAGTTTTCTGTAGAAAAGATATCCTTATTGTTTGATAGGAATATATCCGAAAAAGAGGTACACGAGGTACAAGAGAACAAAAGGAGAAATACGGAAAGAGATGAAAGATAAAAGTGGAGGAGAGAGAGAAGCTATAAATATGAATGGATATGAGATAGCCAGGTCTTACATAGCACACCGAAAGTGATTTTTTTAAAAAATTGTTTATTAATTTTGGCTGTGCCGGGTCTTGTGTTGCTCTCAGTTGTGGAGAGTGGGGGCTACTATCTAGTTGTGGTGTCTGGTCTCTAGGGCTTCAGTAGTTGTGGCGAATGGGCTTAGCTACCCCGGGGCACGTGGAATCTTCTTGGACCAGAGATTGAACCCCTGTCTCCTGCATTGGCAGGCAGATTCTTAACCACTAGACCACAAGGGAAGTCCCAGAAACAATTGTTTTATTTTCCCCTTTTCTGCCTCTCTTGTTTTCTCCATGGCTGCTCAGGATCATTCACATGTATTCCATCCAAACTTAACTTACTTGGATATCTCCCGGTGTTCTTAATTGCTTCTACCTCTCACCTCAACCAATACTTGCTTGTCCTGAAGATGTTAAAGAAAAGTGTCATTGGTTCAATTTTCAAATCTGCCCTACATAGACTGTGTGACTTTAGGGCAAGTCACTTCCCCTCACCGGGACTCAGTTTCCCCATGAGTAAAATGAAGGGATGTGATTCAGTAAGGTCTCCCATCGTTTTTGCTGTAAGAGTTTATCATGCCGTTTGAAGTGAAGTGAAAATCGCTCTGTTGTGTCCAACTCTTTGCGACCCTATGGACCATACAGTCCATGGAATTCTCCAGGCCAGAATACTGGAGTGGGTAGCCTTTCCCTTTTCCAGGGGATCTTCCCAACGCAGGGATTGAACCCAGGTCTCCTGCATTGCAGGCCGATTCTTTAGCAACTGAACCACAAGGAAAGCCCAAGAATACTGGAGTGGATAGCCTTTCCTTTCTCCAGGGGATGTTCTCAACCCAGGGACCGAACCCAGGTCTCCTGCATTGCAGGCGGATTCTTTACCAACTGAGCTCTTAGGGGAGTATGGCCGTATGATTCCTAGAGGTCTCTTCTCCTTGGGGGTTCAGGTGAACATTTTCCTTGAGCATCAGTATCACCTGAAAGTTTAAGAATAAAAATTTCCAGTCCTCTAGCTCAATCTGTTGCTTCAGAATCATCAGGGCAAAGTCCTGGGAAGAGGGGAAAGACATCAAGAGTCCCACGTGATTTTTTTGTCTTGGGGGAAGTTTGGAAAACAGATGCTAAGGAAATTTTATTTCTTGACTGATATGGTTTAATGTACTATCTGTCCTAGTTAAAATATTTACATTTCAAAGGGGTCTCAACTGCCTAACTTGAGCAAACTCTAGGAGATAGTGAAGGACAGGGAAGCCTGGCATGCTGCAGTTCATAGGGCTGCAGAGAGTCAGATATGACTTACAACTGAACAACAAGATCAACAACTACCTAAACCTGTGTTTGAGAACAACGTAGGGTGAGGAGGAAGCACTTCTTTAGAGTGTACCTGTGCCTGGAAGCAGCTAAATGTCACATACATACTCTCTCAAATATGTGCACTTAGAAAACTTATTTAACTTCTCTATGCCTAAGTTTCATTGTCTGAAATATGGGATAATATTGGCTAAAAAATCTACCTCACTGATTGTTGGGAAGTTTGTAAGTTTAGCATGGGACCTGGCATGTAAGTAGCACTCAACACTTTTTTTCCAATGGACCTTAGGAGAAATATATTACTATCTCCATTTTACAAATCTGGAAAGTAGATTCATGTGGGTCATGTTTGTTGCTGAAATGGATTTTATAGGTAATTTGTAGGTGATGAAGTGGAATTTGAACCCAGGTCTGCTGCTGCTGCTGCTAAGTCGCTTCAGTTGTGTCTGACTCTGTGCGACCCCATAGACGGCAGCCCACCATGCTCCCCCATCCCTGAGATTCTCCAGGCAAGAACACTGGAGTGGGTTGCCATTTCCTTCTCCAATGCATGAAAGTGAAAAGTGAAAGTGAAGATGCTCAGTCGTGTCTGACTCTTAGAGACCACATGGACCGCAGCCTACCAGGCTCCTCCATCCGTGGGATTTTCCCGGCAAGAGTACTGGAGTGGGGTGCCATTGCCTTCTCCCGAACCCAGGTCTACACTGACCCTAAAACTTTCATTCCTTGTCTATACCATCTGATCACCTACTGTAGCTGAGTGACAAGCCAATCCTGATTTAGTCAGATAACTGGCCAGTACAGAAATCTGTTTTGTAAAGTGGTTACTGAACATTATGGGATGATCCACTTGTGCTGGTAGAACAGCCTCTGGGCAGCACATCCTTTAGGCTCTCGGATGATGATGGTTCTTCTTTTGTTGTCAAGGTTTTGCTCAAGAGAGTTGTACAGACTTCCTTTTCTCTTGGAGGATTTATAATTCACCATGTTTCCTTCCTGGCTCCCCAACTCCTGCTGCATCGGGTTTGATATGCATTTCTAGTTTGATCTCTTATTCATGACAGGCAGTTTTCACAAACAAATAGAGAAGGAGAGTTTTCCATACCAGAGGCAAATGGTTGATGTAATTCCTGGGCTTGAAACAGGAGTGATGGTCTGGCTCCTCTGCCCATATCTGTGTCTAAATGCAGTATTTGCATACTGTGTGGACATTTTACACATTCCAGTGTTTCCCATTGATGCCAGTGAGTTTGTGTACTTGCCAGGCTCAGCTGTGACAACTCACATGTATAGAGTCCTATAAATTGAGTGTTTATGCCCTTCCCAAATTCTTATATTAAAGTCTTAGCCCCCAGTATCATGGCATTTGGAGATAGGGCCTCTTAGGAAGTAAAGCAAAATGAGGTCATAAGGGTGAAGCCCTGACTCTTGACTAAGATTAGTGTCCTTAGAAAAAGGGAAAGAGAAAATACATTGCCCAAGAAATGTGTATTTCCAAGTAGAAATTGATCATTCCATATCACATGAAGAAGAGAGTGGAATTACCTTGCATTCCATGCTCTAGAACCCAGGGCTCTAGAATTATAACTTTTTAAGCTGGAGAATAAAAAAGGCTTTAGTAAGAGGTGCATTTGGTAAAAGCATCGGGGTACAGCATAGGTCTCAAACTGAAAACTATGGCTGAGCTAGCCCACAGAAGTGTGCTTTTTTTGGCCTGCACATTGTTTTATTTTGGTTGTTGTTTTGTTTTAACTGATTCAAAGCAAAACAAACTCGAAACACTTTCTGACCATGAACAGTTCACTTCTCTAAGTCTTAGTTTCTTATGTGTCAAAATGCTTGCAAGTTCATAGTGAGCGTTACATGAAATCACGTATACAAAGCACACAGCACAAAGCAGAGCCCACTCTAGGTGTTCAGGAAACGGCAGCTTCTTTTGATGAACATAATGAGTGCGCTAACAAATACGAGTTTTCCACCATAGAGAGTGTCCAAGCCTTTCACCTGGTTGATTAACAGGGAATCCCTTTCCAATTTGATCAGTTGAGAAGTGTTGATGGCTTATCCCATCACCTCATGGTCAGGTGTCAGCCCGGTATGCCCACCCACCAGCTGCCATAAAGTCCTGATATTTGCCAAACGTCATTTGGAGAAGCTACTCCTTCTTTGAGTGACAGCCCAGAACTATGATGACTCACACTGGGGAATGTTGGCTTGCCCACCACTCATTGCCCTCAAGGCTTGCCTTCCTTTGGATTTCAGACAGTATTTCAAAGAATGGCAGATACTCCAGGGTTGAAATTCTTTGAGAGTGGATGGCCCACCATATAAGTGGACGATCAAAAGGAATATACAGCTTGGCAAAGTCCTCCCAGTGGGAACATGCATCTATATGGTAATTACCTCTTGACTCCTTGAACTACTATACTCCAATGAAAAATCCTTGAAGTTGGAGTCCATGGGTGACTCATCTTTGTATCCCTAATTTTAGCACTGGGCCTGGCTCAGGGGTGGTCCTCACTAAGGGCTAGTTGGATGTGTCTCTGAATAACTGTTACTTTTTCCTTTTAAAAATATGGAAAAGATTTGAGCAAATATAAAAATAGAGCCACTATATAATGATCCTTCAGGGACTAATCACCCAACTTCAACTGTTATTAACATTTGCCACTCTTTATTCAGCTATTCTTCCTGTTTTTTTCCCCCCCTCTGTAATAGTTTAAAGCAAATAAAATATTATAGCACTTCAACTATAAATAATTTAGTATGCATTAATAACTGATAGAGAATCCTTTGAAAAAGCAGAGCTATAATATTGTTAATCATACCTGACAAGTTCAATGGTAATTTCATATATATCCTCTACTACTTGGTTTATATTCCAAATTCTACATGTGCCTTAAAATCTTTTTCTTTTTTTGGCCATGCTTTGAATGTTCTGCTTCATTTTAAAATATTTTGCTTATTTACTGTCAGAGTTGGTTTATGACTTTGGGATATGTTTGCTTTGTTTTGTATAGCCTTATTTGGGATATTTAAGGACCTCATAGTTGAAGAGCTCATCACAGTTTGTTACAGAATGAAACTGTGTGTGCTTCTGTTAATAAAAACAAGGTCTACTTAGAAATTTCTGATACAAACACACACGCATGTGCACACACACACATACAACACAGCCTATGCTTGAAATAGAAACAAAGAAAATTTTGGCCTTCAGATTAAAATAGGAAGGACTAGGATACACTTTTCAAATAAGCCATTTATTTTGGTAAAGATGTTTCAACTTTTTAAAAAGTATATTTTATTTTTTAAGATTAGAGGATGATGGTTTTTGCCGTACATCAAGATGCATCGGCATTAGGTATACACGTGTCCTCTTCCTCTTGAATCCTCTTCCCAGCTCTTTCCCCATCCTAGGGTTGTCACAGAGCACTGATTTACCTGCATCATGCATTGAATTCCCACTGGCTATGTGATTTACATATGGTAATGTATGTGTTTCAAGGCTATTCTCTCATATCACCGCACCCTCTCCTTCCCCTACTGTGTCCAAAATGTCTGTGTCTCCTTTGCTCCCCTGCGAGTAGGATCATCAGTACTTTCTTTCTGATTCCATGTGTATGCATTAATACACAATATTTTTCTTTCTCTTCCTGACTTACTTCACTCTGTATATTAGGCTCTAGGTTCCTCATTAGAACTGACTCAAATGTGTTCCTTTTCATAGCTGGGTAATACTCCACTGTGTATCAGTTCAGTTAGTTCAGTCACTCAGTCGTGTCTGACTCTTTGCGACCCCATGAATCACAGCACGCCAGGCCTCCCTGTCCATCACCAACTCCTGGGGTTTACTCAAACTCATGTTCATCGAGTCAGTGATGCCATCCAGCCATCTCATCCTCTGTCGTCCCCTTCTCCTCCTGCCCCCAATCCCTCCCAGCATCAGGGTCTTTTCCAATGAGTCAACTCTTCACATGAGGTGGCCAAAGTATTGGAGTTTCAGCTTCAGCATCAGTCCTTCCAATGAACACCCAGGACTGATCTCCTTTAGGATGGACTAGTTGGATCTCCTTGCGGTCCAAGCAACTCTCAAGAGTCTTCCCCAACACCACAGTTCAAAAGCATCAATTCTTCAGCACTCAGCTCTCTTTATAGTCCAACTCTCACATCCATACATGACCACTGGAAAAACTATAGCCTTGACTAGATGGACCTTTGTTGGCAAAGTAATGTCTCTGCTTTTTAATATGCTGTCTAGGTTGGTCATAACTTTCCTTCCAAGGAGTAAGCGTCTTTTAATTTCATGGCTGCAATCACCATCTGCAGTGATTTTGGAGCCCCCCAAAATAAAGTCTGACACTGTTTCCACTGTTTCTCCATCTATTTCCCATGAAGTGATGGGACCAGATGCCATGATCTTAGTTTTCTGAATGTTGAGCTTTAAGCCAACTTTTTCACTCTCCTCTTTCACTTGCATTGTGTATATGTAACCACAATTTCCTTTGGCATTCATCTGTCATTGGACTTCTAGTTTGCTTCCATGTCTTAGCTATTGTAAATAGTGCTGCAATGAACGTAGAGCATATGTGTCTTTTTCAGTTCTGGTTTCCTCAGGGTGCCCAGTAGTGAGATTGCTGGGTTGTATGATAGCTTTTTCCTATTTTTTAAAGAAATCTCCACACTGTTCTCCATAGTGGCTCTATCAGTTTGCATTCTGACACAGTGCAAGAGGGTTCCCTTTTCTCTACACCTTCTCCAGCACTTATTGCTTGTAGACTTTTTGATGATGGCCAGTGTGAGATGATCCCTCATGTAGTTTTTATTTCATTTATCTAATAATGAGAATATTGAACATCTTTTCATGTGTTTATTAGCTATCTGCATGTCTTCTTTGGACAAATGTCTGTTGAGGTCTTCTGCCTGCTCTTTGATTGGGTTGCTTTTCTAATATTGAGCTACTTGTATATTTTGGAGATTAATTCTTTGTTAGTTGTTTCATTTGCTGTATATTTCTCCCTTTCTGAGAGTCGTCTTTTCACCTTGCTTGTAGTTTCCTTCATTGTACAGAAGCTTTTAAGTTTAATTAGGCCCCATTTGTTTATTTTTGTTTTCATTTCCATTATCCTAGGATGTGGGTCATAGAGGATCTCACTGTGATTTATGTCAGAGAGTGTTCTCTATGTTTCCCTCTAAGAGTTTATAGTTTCTGGTTTTATATTTAGATCTTTAATCCATTTTGAGTTTATTTTTGTGTATGGTGTTAGGAAGTGTTCTAATTTCATTCTTTTACATGTAGTTGACCAGTTTTCCTAGCGCCACTTGTTGAAGAGACTGTCTTTTCTCCATTGTATATTTTTGCCTCCTTTATCAAAGATAAGGTGCCCTCAACTGTTTTTTATACACTTGAAGTGATTTTCATATTGAGATAAGTCAGAGCACTTTAAGAAATGAATTGACTATTATTGACTATGACCTTCTATGCAAAATTTTAGATTTTGAATAATATTTATGGAGGTACTTATAACTGAAATTATTTATGAAAATAATTTCTTATATCTTAGCTACTACTTGGCTTATGTTTGAAATTCTTAAAAAATATTTTTATAGTAATATTTTTTTGTGATTGGGATCCAAACAACTCTTGCGTTTTAACTATAACAGTTTATATAAGAATACAACTGTGATAATTAATCTCCCCACCTTTTCTTTTTGGTTCATGCTGTTTATTTGTGAATAAAAAAATGAGTCACTGCCTGATAGAACTTTTTACATCTGAGATTTGGCTGATTCTAATCTTATGACTTTTTAACAACTTCCTCCATTTCCTTTATTTCCTGTAATCTGGTTGTTAGGGTTAGAAGCTTTTTGATTTTCATGCTTGTTTTCTTCTGGAAAAAAATACCTCTAGGATACCTCTATTTGCTTCCTATGGCATCACATCTGGAAGCATTGGTTGTCTCACTTTAAGTGATTAAAAAATAGCAATCTCAAAAGTATATAATTTCTGCTGAATTTATTAACAGGAATTCTCTTATAAGAAGGAATCTCAGTGAAGTAGATGAACCTAGAGCCTTCCATACACAGTGAAGTAAGTCAGAAGGGGAAAAACAAATATTATATATTAATGCATGTATATAGAATATAGAAAAATACTACTGATGAACCTATCTGCAGGGCATGAATGGAGACACAGACTTGTGAACACAGGGCAGGAAGGAGAAGGCAGGACAAATTGAAAGGGTAGTGTTGACATGGTAGTGTAAAGTAGACAACTAGGGGGAAGGTGCTGTGTAACAAGGGAGCTCAGCTTGGTGGTCTGTGGTAACCCAGAGGGGTGGGATGGGGGTGGGAGGAAAGCTCAAGAGGGAGGGGATATATGTATATATATAGCTGATTCACATCATTGTACAGCAGAAACTAATGCAGCATTGTAAAGCAGTTATCCTCCAATTAAAAAAAAATCTGGTGACTCTGAAATATGGTTGACCCTTGAACAACCTGGGTTTGAACTGCAAGGGTCTACTGGTACCTAGATATTTTCCAGTAGTAAATACTACAGAGCAATGCAGTCAGGTCCACGGTTGGTTGAATCCACGTATAACAGAGAAACTGCAGATATGGAGGGCCAATTATAAATTATATACAGATTAACCCCTCCCCATGTTGTTCAAGGGTCAACATGAATATAGTCTATTTATAAAAGCAGTCTAGATGCTTGATTTCTGTAATTTTAATTGTCAGTTCTTCATATCAGGTGGCCAAATTATTGGAGCTTCAGCTTCAGCATCAGTCTTTCCAATGAATATTCAGGACTGATTTCCTTTAGGATTAACTGGTTGGATCTCCTTGCTGTCCAAGGGACTCTCAAGAGTCGTCTTCAACACCACAGTTCAAAAGCATCAGTGCTTTGTGCTCAGCTTTCTTTATGGTTCAACTCTCACATCTGTGCATGACTACTGGAAAAACCATAGCTTTGACTAGATGGACCTTTGTTGGCAAAGTAATGTCTCTACTTTCTAATATGCTGTCTAGGTTGGTAATAGCTTTTCTTTCAAGGATCAAGAGTCTTTTAATTTCATGACTGCAGTCACCATCTGCAGTGATTTTGGAGCCCCCAAAAATAAAGTCTGTCACTGTTTCCATTGTTTCCCCATCTATTTGCCATGAAGTGATGGGACCAGATGCCATGATCTTCGTTTTTTGAATGTTGAAGTTTAAGCCAGCTTTTTCACTCTCCTCTTTCACTTTCATCAAGAGGCTCTTTAGTGCCTCTTTGCTTTCTGCCATACGGGTGGTGTCATCTGCATATCTGAGGTTGTTTATATTTCTCCCAGCAATCTTGTTTCCAGCTTGTGCTTTATCTATCCTGGCATTTCTCATGATGTGCACTGCATATAAGTTAAATAAGCAAGGTGACGGTATACAGACTTGACGTTCTCCTTTCCCAATTTGGAACCAGTCAGTTGTTTCATGTCCGGTTCTAACTGTTGCTTCTTGACCTGTATACAGATTTCTCAGGAGGCAGGTCAGGTGGTCTGGTATTCCCATCTCTTGAAGAACTTTTCCCAGTTTGTTGTGATCCACACAGTCAGAGGCTTTAGTGTAGTCAATGAAGCAGAAGTAGATATTTTTCTGGAATTCTCTTGCTTTTTCTATGATCCAATGGATGATGACAATTTGATCCCTGGTTCTGCCTTTTCTAAATCCAGCTTGAACATCTGGAAGTTTTCAGTTCACATACGGTTGAAGCCTAGCTTGAAGAATGTTGAGCATTACGTGTGTGAGATAAGTGCAATTGCGCAATAGTTTGAACATTCTTTGGCATTGCCTTTCTTTAGGATTGGAATGAAAACTGACTTTTCCAGTCCTGTGGCCACTGCTGAGTTTTCCAAATTTGCTGGCATATTGAGTGCCACATTTTCACAGCATCATCTTTTAGGATTTGAAATAGCTCTGCTGGAATTCTATCACCTCCACTAACTTTGTTTGTAGTGATGCTTCCTAAGGCCCACTTGACTTCATATTCCAGGATGTCTGGCTCTAGGTGAGTGATCATGCCATCATGGTTATCTGGGTCATTAAGGTATTTTTTGTATAGTTCTGTGAATTCTTGCTACCTTTTCTTAATATGCATGTATATATATGTATATACATATATATATATGTAATTTCAAAATAAGAATAACTGATACTAACATTGCTAGAAATAGTTTAAGCTCTTTTGCATTTTGGATATCTGCCTCTTGGAATGTAAATTCAACGTATTCTGTGCCTGTCACTTAAAATAATTCTTGGGTGGTTATGCCAAAAACTTGATATACAGTTGTGTTATTTGCTTCAATTTGTGTTCTGCAGGAAATTATCCAATACCAGTGTGGTCTCCTCTAATTCAATTCAATTCTGAAATTAACTACCCAGAGTTAACATCCAATCTCATATGGTAAAGGGTAAGGTTTCCCAAGAAGACACCCCCTTACTTCAGACACCAGCCTCAAGTAGGGGCCCAAGGCCACCTTCACTAATGCACAACTACAAGTTTGGGGCTTCCCACAACTAACTTCCTTCTGTAATTTATAGAACTACTCACAGAACTCAGGAAAGTGCTATACTTAGAGTTACCATTTTCACATAAGGGATACAAATGAGCAGCCAGATAAGGTACATAGGGTGGCAAGGTTCAGTATTATGCAGTCAGGGTGTTTCCCCTTCTCTAGACCTTTGATATGTTCATCAGCCAGGAAACTCCCTCAATCCCTTATGTTCAGTTTTTGTTTTTGTTTTTGTTTTTAACCAAGATCTGTTAATTACATAGGAATGATTGATTAAATCACTGACTATGTGATTGAACTCATATTTCAGGACTCTTCCCCTCCCCAAATGTTGGGCTGCTGAAATTTCCAACCCTCTCATCATGTGGTTGGTTTCTCTAGGGACCAGCCCTCATCCCAAAGCTGTCTAGGAGCTCTGACATTTAGTCACCTCATCAGTATACAATGGCATGCCCATCACTCATGAAATTTCAAGGATTTTTGAAGCTCTGTGCCGGGAAGCAGGGACGAAGACCAGAGATTTTTAAAAATGATATTACATAGATTATTCTCAATTTAATGCTATTTATTAAAAAAAAATTATTTATTGGCTGCACCAGGTCTTAGTTGCACCAAGCAAGATCTCGGTTGAGTCGTGTGGACTGAGTCGCTGTGCTGTGCAGGCTTAGGTGCCCCAGGGGATGTGGGGTATGAGCTCCCCAACCTGGGATTAAACCCGCGTGCGTCTCCTGCATTGGAAGGCAGATTCTTAACCACTGGACAACAGGGAAGTCCCTTAATGTCATTTTTAATGGTGAATATTGCTATTATGACATTGCCAAGATAAAGGCACCTAGCAGAGCATTTTGTACATTGAAGGTGCTCCACTCATTATTTGTGCTCAGATGATTCTCAGTCTCCTTGGGTGTATGAATAAAATGGTGCCTATGTTCTTTATATGTGGGTTTCATACACGTGGGTCTTTTCTTCCATCTTGGTTCTTTCCAAGACCAGGACAATTCCATTTCTGCTCATATATAAAATATCAGTATTGCTGTGGCTGGGTTTGATCAATGAATATTGAATTAAATTGAAAATTTAAAATAAAATGCTGAGGATATAAAGGTAGGAGGTGTTAGGAAAATACTAACTCTTCCATCTATTAGTAATTCTAATATATTGTTTCCCAGAAAAAGAATCTACCTTTATTTCTTTGCCTTTATATCTGCTATTTTGTTTCTATCGGTGATTCTCAAGGCTTGTGGCAGCTGTCAGACCCCTAGGGGAGCTTTCAAAAAAATTACCCTAGGCCTGGGGAAGACCCCTTTCTCCATCTACCTGGAGTCAAGTTTAATCAATTCTAATTCAGTTGATCTGGGCTGTGTTTGGAGCATAGGTATTTTTAAAAAATAAACCCAAACATTAGTATGGACTCATATTTAGATTAATATAGATGCAGATAGTTCATATAGAAGTATTTATAGAAAAATGTGTATATACACACACACACATATATATAGATAGATTAGATACATGAAATTTTTTTTCTGTTAGTTGAGAGGACCCAGAAGAAACACCCCAGTAGCAACAAGCAGTCCTAGAGCTCATATCTTAATTTCTCATACATTCTCCAATAAACTCTAAGCTCCAATAATATGTATCTGTGGTCCTTGGAGAAATAACTGATTCTAAGACTGGGCAAAAAATATATAAAATAAACCTAGAGCACATGTGCTAGAGAGTTAAGGAAGTGCTAAAAACAAAAAACAACCACAAACAAACAAAAAAAAGCCCCACAGTGATGGGGATATGTCAAAGATGCAGAAGTCAATTGAAAGAATTCCCAGTGGCTAAAGCTGGAACAATTTGAGCAACAAAATTACAAAGTAGTATTGGATGACAACTCAAAGTGAAAAATAGCCACCAATCCACACTGATATAAGTAAATAGTTAAATAAATGGGGGAAAGAGACAAGTCTTCCAGGCAGAAGAATTCCAAATAATTTAGGTAGATATTCCTTTTTCAAGAAAGGAGAGCCTCAGACCCCACTCTGTAACTGTGGGCTTCATATAATGACTTCCTCCCAAAGAGTTCAGTATGGAAAGTGGCAAATAAGAGTGGCTGGATAGAGGAGAAATCTGAAAAACACTACTCAGTGAGGGGATCAAGGTCAACATCAACAGTGATAAGTCATCTTGAAAGCATGTACCCTTTGCTATTATGGCATTTTACCTCTGTGTTCTCCCTCTTCTGAACCCATAACCCCAGTCTAATCAGAAGAGAAATATCAGACAAATCTCATACTCAAATAGCACTCCTCAAACTGTCAAGGTCTTCAAAAACAAGTTGAGTCTGAGAAACTGTCCCAGCCCAGATTGCTTAAGGAGAACATGATGACTATATGTCACATGGTCTCCTGGATGAAATTCTGCAACAAAGGAAGGACATTAGGTAAAAACTAAAGATGTAAGAAGAAACTATGGGCTCTAGTTAATGATCATGGATTAGTACTGGTTCACTTACTGTTAAAAATGTATCAGATTAATGCACCATTCTAATAATAGGAAGACCTGAATGTGGGGTATTTGGGGACTCATTGTGCTGTCTTCACAATTTTTCTGTATATCCAAAAGTTTGCTAAAGTGAAAAGGCTTATTAAAAAAAAAAAAAGGAAAAAAAGAAACCTTGCCCAGGTATTTTCTGCCTTCCTCTCCTTTGCAACGTCCTAGACTAAATGAAAAGAAGAAAATGATCCATTCTACCACAGTTACAATTCCCATTCAGTATGCTACTCAAGTATAAATTGGATTATCTAACTGTTAAAACTGAGGTGTGACTTTCTAATAGGCTTAACATTTTCAGGTGGTATTTACATTTTAAAAGAGGCTCTTATTTACTCAAATCTCAAAATATAATGCCCAGGAGATATTTCTGAGCTGAGTCTTTTTGGTGCACTGTATCTGTGACTTCCATAAGCAGTCCTCACAAAGAATAACAGCACAAAAATAGATTCATAAACTTTCCAACAGACTTCTGAAGTCTTCAGAGACAAAGCTGATAGCTTTGGACACAAACAGGAAATAAAATTTCAAAACGCCAAACCAGGAGAAAGACAAAGTGTGGCGCAATGGGAAGATCTCGGCCACGGACATCAAATGGACCTGGGTTCTAGTTATGATGCCAGGAACTTTCCCGGCCGGCCAGTGGTTAAGACTGTGTTTCCAGGGCAGGGTCCTCAGGTGCAATCCCTAATAAGGAAATTAAGATCCCAGATGCTCTAGAGCAAGGCCAAAGAAAAAAAAAAATTTTTATGATGCCAGCACTGATAACTTGATGACGTTGGCCATGCTACTTGATTTTTTGAGTCCCAGTTTCCATACTTGAAATAGAGATGATTAAATGTTTATCGTGGTACCGAAGTGACACAGTGGGGCTTTCCTGGGGGCTCAGTGGTGAAGAAACCGCCTGCCAATGCAGTAGGCTTGGGTTCAACTCCTGGTTTGGGAAGATCCCCTGGAGAAGGAAATGGCTTCCCACTCCAGTATTCTTGCCTGGGAAATTCCATAGACAGAGGAGCCTGGTGGCAGCCCATGGGGTCTCAAAAGAGTTGAATGTGACTACTAACACAACAAGTGACACAATGCAAGTAAAATGCCGAGTATAATACCTAGCACATACAGATTTTTTTTTTAAAGATGATTGTTAATGTTTTGCTGTCTTTATCTTCATCATTGTGATCACCATCAATGGCTCCTGCACTGCCAAGCTGAATAATCTGGGGAAAATTACTTACCATCCCCCAGCTTCAGTTGCTTTGTAAAATGTCTATAAAAACTTTATACTCTGTATGGAAGGGCTATGAATATTAAATGAAGTAATGGTTTTATGTATTTTTCCTTGTGGTCTGACACAGTTGTTTGTGTCTGCCTGATTCTGTATCTATCCATCTGTCTTCATATTTATTCATCTATCTTTAATATTTGAATAGTTAACGAAATTTTCTGTGCAAGAAGTATTTGTTTTTAACAGTGGAAAGGAATGAGTTTTAAAAAAGCTCAAAGGCCTTCTTTGATATTCATGTGTTCCAGATAAAATTCTCAGAAAATGCATAGACATGAAGAGAGACTTAATCTGCAATAATTAACAAAAAAACTACTGGTTTTGAATGATATTGGAACTGTAGGTTTATTACAGGAGCCTGCCTCTACTTAAAGGTTACTCCTAATTAATATTTTTTGAGTTAAAAACTTTTTGGTGCTTTCTTGCTAGGGGCACTGAGGCCGGCTGAGAAATTATTAATAATTCTGGATGCTTTGAAGCCTGAAGCCATGAATACTTTTCTT
Source organism: Cervus elaphus (assembly GCF_910594005.1). Taxonomy (NCBI): domain Eukaryota; kingdom Metazoa; phylum Chordata; class Mammalia; order Artiodactyla; family Cervidae; genus Cervus; species Cervus elaphus. Next base: position 26,939,817 of record NC_057824.1, on the reverse strand, counting down.
ATTTTTCAATGTGGTTGCCTGTATTGCTGGATCCTTGCAAGCTGCTTGTCAATAAATATTCAAAAACTTCATGGTCACACTGCGATAAGCAACACAGTGGTTAAATAACCTTTGTTATTCCTGTCATCCTGCTTTTCACTGACATCTGCCCAAGACCACACACTGATTCCTCCCTCAAGCAACACGGGCTCACTTTTCTCTCAGGTTCCAGCCAGAAAACAGGCAGACATAGTGGGCACATTCCTGGAAAGTGAAAGTAAAAGTCACTCAGTCATGTCTGACTCTCTGCAGCCCCATGGGCTGTACAGTCCATGGAATTCTCCAAGCCAGAATACTGGAGTGGGTAGCCTATCCCTTCTCCAGGGGATCTTCCTGACCCAGGAATCGAACCGGGGTCTCCTGCATTGCAGGTGGTATTCTTTCCCAACTGAGCTATGAGGGAAGTCTTGCTTGGTTGAGTCCAACATTGCTTGGTTGAAACTCTGAGACCTTTTGGATGAACTGGGAATCTAGCGTGAAGGGAAAGGAAAGAATTAAAAAGGGGCCCAGGACTGACTCCTGAGTAGCTCTGCCCTTTAGAGTTAAGAAGAAGAGTGACAGATAGATGTAAAGCCATGGTCTGGGAGAGAGGAGGAGAACCCAATATTCTAGAAGCAAACAGAGCCCAGATGCCCGCACAGGCCTTGACACATGCTGTTGAGAGACTGAGTGAAATAAAATCAAAGGGCTCTGCGTTTGACAGATGGAGGTCATTGGTAATATTGGTAAGCGAAGTTCCCAAGGAGGGAGAAGGGTGTGGGAGCTAAAGTGGAGAAGCAAATGGGAAGTGAGAGTGGGGGAGACCTGTGCCTTTCTTTGTGTTTGAAAATTTTTATAATTAAATAAAACACTTCTAAAGCCAGTATCAAAACCTATATTTGGATATGTCCACATACACACACCCCCCGGCCCTCACATTCCACATCATGGACGACATAGGGTATGAACTCAGGTCCACTGAATTTCAATACCATCCTACCTTCCTACCACACCAGGTCACAGCTCTGGGAAGCTACCTCCTTTAGAGCTTTTACTTTTCTGAAGCCTTTATAATTAGATTCCTCTGCTACTCTCATTCTGACACTATTTTGAGGTCAACACTATCCATCTAGCTTTCTTTCTAGGAACAACTGATTCTCAAGACTTGATTGCATGGTAGAGTAAGATCTTCTTTTCTTCAATGCCCCTTAACTAACCGTATGGTAACGGCAAAAGATCCAAGTTCTTCCTATGCTCTATAGCGATGGTCCCCAACTTTTTGACCCCAGGGACATGTTTCCTGGAAGACAATTTTTCCACAGACCAGCATGGGGACGAGGGTGGTTTTGAGATGATTCAAGCACATTACATTTGTTGTGCCCTTTATTTCTGATCTAGTGCTGCCACTGACCTGACAGGAGGTACCAATCCGCAGTCTAGAGCTTGGGGGTCTCTGGTCTCCAGGGTTGTTCCACATGACCATTTGGCTCCTGGCCCCTTAACGTTTCTCACCACGTGCCCCCTGTAACAGTCCCCCAGCCATACTAGCTTCACTGCAGATCCTCGATCATACAAATATCCACCTTGGGGCCTTTCCACCTGCTCTTTCCCCTTGCCTTGGACACTCTGACCAATAATTACATGATTCACTCTCTAACTTCATCTGGAACTCTGCCCAGATGTCACCTCCTCAAGTGTTACCTTCCTTAACATGCCTAGCTGAAAGAGCAACACTTGTCCCTTTCTACTCCTTCATTCTTGATTATCATATTTTCATAGTGCTGATCTCATTCTGATTACATTGTTCATTTGGTATTTATTTTTTAAGTGTTTCTGTACCACTCTTCCCACACCCAAAAGCAAGCTTCATGTGATCGACCAGTATGGTGGACAGGTTCTTGGTGCAAAGCAGGTATTCGATAAATAGTTGTTGAGTGAGTGAAAGAATGTGGCTGGGACTTCCCTGGTGTTCCAGGGGTTAAGAATCCTCCTTGCAGTGCAGGGGATGCAGGTTTGATCCCTGCTTGGGAACTAAGATCCCACATGCTGAGGAGCAACCAAACCCCCATGCCACAACTACTGAGACCACACCTCACAACTACCACTAGAGTCCGTGTGCACAAGGAAAGATCCCATCTGATGCAATGAAGATCCTGTGTGCGGCAACTAATACCCAGTGCAGCCAAAAAAAAAAAAAAAAAAAAGAGAGAGAGAGGAGAGAGAGAATATGGCTGATATTTTCTGACTTTAAGATGATTTTTTTTAATCCTTTTCTTATTTTTAAAAATTATCTTTATTTGTAATCACCAAGGAAAGGACCACAGAGTTAATTCAGGAGTCTTGGAGTTGTGGGAGACCTAAAAAAGCATCTAAATCAGTCTTTCCCACTAATTTCTTTGTTATTAGGTGAATCTGTGAGAAAAATAAGACTTTTGAAATAAAGCACATTTGGAGTATAATGCATATTAGTACAGAGTAATAGAGAAGTTCTATCATAAAGAAAATTTAACCGGTTTGATGGTAATTTAGTCACTAAGTCATGTCTGACTCTTGCAACCCCATGGACTGTAGCCTGCCAGGCTCCTCTGTCCATTGGATTCTCCTGGCAAGAACATTGGAGTGGGTTGCCATTTCCTTCTCCAGGGGATCTTCCTGACCCAGGAATTAAATCCGGGTCTCCTGCATTGCAGGTAGATTCTTTACCAACTGAGCTATGAGGGAAGCCCCAGCACTAACTGGGCAGTTCACCTAAAAGATTTTTAATTAATTATTTTTGGCTGTGGTTGTAGCAACAAAGTTACTTTGCCTGCATGTAGCAACAAAGTTACTTTGTTGCTACATGCAGGCTTTCTCTGGATGCAGTGAGTGGGGGCTGCTCTCAGTTGTGGTGTCCAGGCTTCTTATTGCGGTGGCTTCTGTCCCTCTAGAGCACAGACCCTAGGCATGCACACTTGGTAGTTGCAGCTCATGGGCTCTAGAGCTTGGGCTCAGTTGTTGTGGTGCTGGGGTTTAGTTGCTCCGCAGCATTGGAATCTTCCTGGACCAGGAATTGAACCTATTTCCCCTGGGTTCCCTGAGTGCCTATTGTCTGTGCATTGGCAGGGCTTCCCTGATAGCTCAGTTGGTGAAGAATCCACCTGCAATGCAGGAGACCCTGGTTTGATTCCTGGCTTGAGAAGATCCTCTGGAGAAGGGATAGGCTACCTCCTCCAGTATTTTTGGTCAGCTGGTAAAGAATCTGCCTGCAATGTGGGAGACCTGGGTTGGGAAAATCCCCTGGAGAAAGGAAAGGCTACCCACTCCAGTATTCTGGCCTGGAGAATTCCATGGACTGTATAGTTCATGGGGTCACAAAGAGTCAGACACGACTGAGCGACTTTCACTTTCATTTCCCCCTGCATTGGCAGGTGGATTCTTAATCTCTCGACCACCAGGGAAGTCCTGAAAATATATGTTTTGATCATAGCATATTTTATTTCTTTGGAAATTTTCATGGCACTCTATTTTGTGGAACATATAGAAACACATAAATGTACAGTATAACCTAGCAAGGAAGATCAGTGTGGTGCAGGCATTAAGAGTGTAGAATCTGACCTCCAGTCTGCCTTAATTATATCTCGGCTCCTAGGCTACAAGCTGTGTAACTTTGGGCAAGTTATTTAATCCTTTTGTGACTCTGTTTCCTCATGGGCAAAATGAGGATGATAATAGTGGAACTTACCTCAATCAGCTGTAATGATGATTAGGTGGGTTAATCCATGTAGGTACTTAAACTAATGCCTAACTCATAGTAAGCACCCACTAGCTCTTAGCTGTTACTATTATATATGCATAAGTTTTTCAGTAAAATTAAGTACCAACCCAATGTTGGTTTTCAAACTCTTTTGACCCTGGCAATTTAAACAAGCAAACGTGTTTCAGTCTTGTTATAGTGACAAGGAATTCTGACTTTCTTTCCAGGAATTGCTCTTGGGCAGTTTGAAAACCTCTCTTGCCCATTTCACCGAATATTTAATAATCTCATTTGACCTCTTGGTTTCTTTATTTCTGGCTGCTAAGCTGTACTCAGGCAGAAAATATGCAAAATAGTATGATGTCCTGACTATGCAGATATGCAATTATCTTTCACAAATACATTATTTCCTTCTTCCTCTACTTATGTTTCTGGCCTCTGTCTGTCTCACTCTTATTTCAATCTCTTGTCTGTCTCTCTCTTTTTTTTTTTTTTCTTTTTTAAACTGAAATATTTGTTGCTTCCCTGGTGGCTGAGAAGGTAAGGAATCTGCCTGCAATACAGGAGACCTAGGTTCAGTCACTGGGTCCGGAAGATCCCCTGGAGAAGGGAATGGAAACCCTCTCCAGTGTTCTTGCCTGGAGAATTCCGTGGACAGAGGAGCCTGGCAGGCTACAGTCCATGGGGTCGCAAAGAGTTGGACATGACTGAGTGACTAACACACACATGTACATAGTTGATTTACAATGTTGTGTTAGTTTCTGGTGTATAGCAAAGTGATTCAGTTATATTAATACATATATATATATATATTCTTTTCCATTATGGCTTATTATAGGATATTGAATACAGTTCCCTGTGTTATACAGTAGGGACCTTGCTGTATGTCTATTTTGTACATAATTGTTTATATCTGCTAATCCCAACTCCTAATTTATCCCTCTTCCACTCTCTTCCTTCTTTGGTAATCATACATTTGTTTTCTGTTTCTGAGTGTCTGTTTCTATTTTGTAAATAAGTTAATCTAAGTTTTTAGATTACGTATGTAATTGGCATGGTATTTTTCTTTCTATGTCTGACATATTTCACTTATCATAATGCTCCCCAAGTCTATCCATGTTGCTGCAGATGGCAAAATTTCGTTCTTATTTATGACTGAGTAGTATTCCATTGTGTGTATGTGTGTGTATATACACATTCCATAGAGAAGTTCATCTTCTCTAACCATTCATCTGTTGATGGATAACCTACGTTACTTCCATTTCTTGGCTATTGTGAATAGTGGCTCTGCTATGAACATTGGGGTGCATATATCTTTTCAAATTAGAGTTTCTCTGGATATATGCCCAGAAGAGGGATTGCTAGATCATATGGCAACTTTTAGATTTTAAAGAAACCTCCATATCATTTTCCATAGTGGCTGCACCAATTTATATGCCCACCAAAAGTATAGGAGGGTTCCTTTTTTCTGCATTCTCTCTAGCATTTGTGATTTGTGTCTCTCTGTCTTGATCTCAGCGTTTGGCTATTTCTATCCTAATTTCTATTTGTTTCTGTCTTTGTTGTTATCTCTGCTTATGTCTGCCTTTTTATCTTTGTCTCCTTCTTTTTCAGTGTCTTCCTCATATACACACAAAACCAATACACATGGTATGTCTGTTTTTCTCTTTGCATGTGTATGTGTGTACATGAGCTATTTTCCCAGACATGACTGTTTCCTCTTGTATCATCTTTTACTAACTTTTCTTTCCCTTTATCACAAGAGACTTGGCTTCCCTAAGACACACATCCAAGTTCTCTTGGTTTGAGCCTTTTGAGTTGAGCTAAGTGGAAGATAAAGGCCCCTCTGAATGGCTTCTTTTCTTTAAACTAGCGTTGCAAACATGCCAGTGTCTATTTGGAAAGTCTTTCATTTGGGAGGATTTTTCCTCCTCCAAATTCCTTTTAAAATTACCCATTTGCAGTTCAGTCTTTGTCTGTTTGTGCAGCTCAGTTCCACCCGAGGTCAATCACCTCTCTTCTCTGCCTTTCAATTATCTTTGGTGCTTTTATTCCCATGCACAACTTGAGTTGCTACCTAGCAATTTGAATCAGGGTGTTCAGCCTCTGAGATTCGTGAATGAATAGCACTCCTGATAACAAGTATTAGTTGACAAGCTCCATCTTCTGTCCACATTGTTAAATGGTGGGAAGAATGAAATATAAATAAAGTCAAATTCTTATATCTTCTTTTGGGTAATTCTCCTATTAATTTCACTGTGAGTAGAAAACCTGTGGTTTTTATTGGAAGCAAGGACATTTGACACTAGCATTTTAATCAGATTTGTCCAGAGTAGTTTGGAAGTTGATTTTCAAGACATCAAAACATTATCCAGAAGACTTTGTCATGGTGGGTTTGTTTTTGTGAGTTAAAAAAAATATCCCAACAACTTTTGACCTATATAATCTGTCTTTAGAAAGTGATTTCCGCATATGCATGACGTGGTTAGACTGCCTTGTAAAAACACAATTTTTATTTGACAGTTTTAATATTTTGAACACTCCATGTTGACATTTTTATCAGATGGGTTGCTTGTTGTCATTGACAGTAGGAGTTTGCAAACTAATGAGGAAAATAAGAAAGGAAATTAGCTTGAAGCTGCTGAATATTTGTGACCAGAAAGTAAACGAAGGAGGTACCAGAGTCTGGAAATAATTACCATCACTGCCATAGTCCTCCATTAGCGCTGGCAAAAGACCCAGGGTCTGACAGTTAAATTAAAGCTTGCAACCCAGTGAAAAATTAGCAACAGAAAGCTTGAATTCTGGTAACATCACACTGCATGCCGTTTACTGTAGGGCTTTGACAACTCTGCTCCATTCATAAGATTCATTGGTGAAGCAAGATCCCTTAGAAGATGTAGAAAACAAATTCATCTATAGCAGGCAGTGTTTACAAAGCAATGACCCAGGCAGTCTGCTATGGAAGTCAACCTTACTCAGTGAAATTCTTCTTTTATTATGTGGCATTGGATGATGACAGAAGTCTGAACTTTAAGAAAAGTTTTTTTTTAATTGGAGGAAAATCGCTTTACAGTGTTGTGTTGGTTTCTGCCATACAACAATGCAAGTCAATCATAATTATACATACATCACCTGTCTCCCCTCATCCCACCCCTCTAGGTCATCACAGACTGCCAGGCCAGAGTCCCTGCGTTATATAGCAGCTCCCAGCCAGCTATCTATTTCGCACATGGCAGTGTGTATATGTCAGCGCCACTCTCTCCTTTCATCCCACCCTCCCCTTCCCTGATTGTGGCCATAGGTCCGTTCTCTCCTTCCACGCAGATACTTTCATCAATACCATTTTTCTAGATTCCATATATACACATTTATATACAGTATTTTTTTTTCTCTTTCTGACTTACTTCACTCTGCATAACAGGTTCTAGGTTCATCCACCTCATTAGAACTGCCTCACATGCATTCTTTTTTATGGCTGAGTAATAGTCCATGTTTTGGGCTCCAAAATCACTGCAGATGGTGATTGCAGCCATGAAATTAAAAGACGCTTACTCCTTGGAAGGAAAGTTATGACCAACCTAGACAGCATATTAAAAAGCAGAGACATTACTTTGCCAACAAAGGTCCCTCTAGTCAAGGCTATAGTTTTTCCAGTGGTCATGTATGGATGTGAGAGTTGGACTATAAAGAGAGCTGAGTGCTGAAGAATTGATGCTTTTGAACTGTGGTGTTAGAGAGGACTCTTGAGAGTCCCTTGGACTGCAGGGAGATCCAACCAGTCCATCCTAAAGGAGATCAGTCCTGGGTATTCACTGGAAGGACTGATGCTGAAGCTGAAACTCCAATACTTTGGCCACCTCATGCAAAGAGTTGACTCATTGGAAAAGACTCTGATGCTGGGAGGGATTGGGGGCAGGAGGAGAAGGGGACAACAGAGGATGAGATGGCTGGATGGCATCACCGACTCAGTGGACGTGAGTTTGAGTAAACTCCGGGAGTTTGTGATGGACAGGGAGGCCTGGTGTGCTGCGATTCATGGCGTCACAAAGAGTCGGACACAACTGAGTGACTGAACTGAACTGAACTGAACTGAATATTCCATTGTGTATTTCTTCCACATCTTCTTTGTCCATTCATCTGTAGATGGACATCTAGGTTGCTTTCTTGTCCTGGCTATTATAAATAGTGCTGCAGTAAACATCATATATATGTCTTTTAGAAGTGTGGCTTTCTCAGGGTATATGCCCAGTAGTAGGATTGCTGAGTCGTGTGTGTGTGTGTGTGTGTGTGTGTGTGTGTGTGTGTGTGTGTGCGCGTGCGCTCAGTTATGTCTGACTCTTCATGACCCCATGGACCATAGCCTGCCAGGGGCCTCTTTGCATGAAATTTCCCAGGCAAGAATATGGGAGTGAGTTGCCTCTTCCTACTCCAGGAGGTCTTCCTGACCCCAGGGGTCGAACCCACGTCACTTGCGTCTCCTGCATTGATAGGATTCTTTACCAACTGCACCAGTTGGGAAGCCCTTTAGAAGGGTTATGCCCAGTAGTAGGATTGCTGGGTCACATGGTAGATTTATTCCTAGTTTTTTTAAGAAATCTCCATATTGTTCTCCATAATGGCTGTATCAGTTTACATTTCCATCAACAGTGTAGGAGGCTTCCCTTTTCTCCATATCCTCTCCAGCATTTACTGTTAGTAGATTTTTTGATGATGGCCATTCTGACTGGTGTGAAGTGATGAGCCTGAACTCTGAAGTCAGAGTTGCATATAATACCCAGTTCCAACACTTACTGGCTGTGTGTCCTTGGTCTGGTAACTTCACCATTTTGAGCCTTAGTTTCCTTACCTTTAAAATACATATAATACCATAAAATACCTAATAAAATTACTGGGAGTCAATAAGATAATGCATACAAAGTACATGGTGATGCCTGGCCCATCATAAATGATGGAATGAGTAGTTGATCTTGTTCAGGCAAATGGTAGAGAAGGAGATTCATTTCACTGTAGACATTTGGAGGCTCCTTGGAAAATGTGGAAGCTGAGATTCATCTTGAACTAAGAGTAAGGATTTGACATGAGCATATAAGTTGGGAGAAGAATGGAAACCTGCAAAAAAGGAGACAGCTTAAGCAAAGATTTGGGAGATGGGAGGGTTTATGGCTTATTCAAGGAACAGAAGAAGGGCAGGGAATAGGGAATGACCTTGAGCTAAAATAGATTCGGGACCACTTTTTCTGTGATTCGTCATGCATAAGCCATGGCCTTCTTGAGTAGCCAGATTCAAACTAGGTTCTCTAGTACAGTTCTTAAGTATCAGACTGCAGGGAATACCTAAGGATACTCCACCGTTTAGGTAGCTCACCATTTTTTCCAAGATCCTCAAAGGCACTAATCCTTCTCCCCTTACCCTAGCCAATGCTTGCCAATCTGATAGATTAAAAAATGGCGTCTTCTAGTTGACACTTCACTTTAAAAAATTTGCGGTACAAATATAATGCTATAATCTTTTAGGAAATTAATCTGGCAGTGTCTATAAAAATTAATTATATTTATATTAATTGGGCTTCCCTGGTAGCTCAGTGGTAAAGAATCCACCTGCCAACACAGGAGACATGGGTTTGATTCCTGGGTCAAGAAGATCCCCTGGAGAAGGAAATGGCAACCCATTCCAGTATTCTTGCCTGGGAAATCCCAAGGACAGAAGAGCCTGGCAGGCCACATTCTGTGGGGCTGCAAAAGAATTGGATACAACTTAGTGACTAAACAACAGCAATAATTATATTAGTTATATAATTAAATATGGGCTTCCCAGGGGGCACTAGTGGTAAAGAGCCCACATGCCAGTGCAGAAGTAAGAGATGCAGGCACGATCCCTGGGTCAGGAAGATTCCCTGCATGGCAACCCACTCCAGTATTCTTGCCTGAAGAATCCCATCAACAGAGGAGCTTGGCAGGCTACAGTCCATGGAGTTGCAAAGAGTCAAACAAGACTGAAGTGGCTTAGCATGCATAATTAGATATATAATTAGTTGTAAAATTAATTACATTAATACCCCTTAAGTTACAAATCCAACTTTGAGGAATCTTACAGAAAGAAGCATATTAGTACCTGAAGATCTCTGTGTTAGCATGTTTATTAAAGTATTATTAACAATGGTTAAAAAGAAAGCAAATTCCATATCATCTACTGATAGAGATGGTTGAATTGATGGGCTGGATTTCTCCTTTTACAGAATATTATTCAGTATTTTGGGAAATTAATTACCTCTCTATTCCTTAACGTGAGCAAGTTGTATACTATAGTGGGAATAGTGTGATCTAGTTATTTGAAAAATAACTTTATGTATGTGACTATGTTTACATATGGTTGGATGAATGTAGATGTAAAAGATCATACATCAAATATGTGTGTTAGCCTGTTTCTTTGGTGGAAGGTTGACAAGAATTGAATGAGAAGAGAGAAACAGTTGCCCTTTTCTTTGTACAACTCTGATTTTGACTTGTTGTCATAAGCATGCATTGTGTAACTTGAAAGGAAAATCTAATAAAATATATAAAAAAGGCATTCACCTGGTGAATGGCGGATACAGGAAAAGAAAAGTAGACTAAAAGCAAAGGGAAATTGTGTAGCTTGTAAGCCTAGGAAAGAATGAGTGATAGCCATTTTTGTTCATTTAAGTACCCGATGGGTTTAAAGTCTGCTTGAGGGCGAATTTTTCTCACTTCCTGCACAGTGTAAAAGGAAGCTACACAGATCTTAGCTTGTCATGGAATCTGCCTTATGTGAGGTGGTCTCTGATGACCTGTCCCAGCGCCATCTCCCACCTGACTTACTCATTGTTACTCGTTGCTAACATTGAACAGTTTATCTAGTGGCCAACACTCTATCATGGGAGAAGGCAATGGCGACCCACTCCAGTACTCTTGCCTAGCAAATCCCATGGACGGAGGGGCCTGGTAGGCTACAGTCCATGGGATTGCGAAGAGTCGAACACGACTGAGTGACTTCACTTTCACTTTTCACTTTCATGCACTGGAGAAGGAAATGGCAACCCTCTCCAGTGTTCTCGCCTGGAGAATCCCAGGGATGGAGGAGCCTGGTGGGCTGCCGTCTATGGGGTTGCACAGAGTCGGACATGACTGACGTGACTTAGCAGCAGCCACACTCTATCATAAACACACACACATGTGTGTGCACACTTGCATGCACACACATGCACCAACACTCATGGCTGTGTTTTACGTGGTTCCCCACCTGTATGTTGTTCCTTTAGACCAGAACACTCTTTCCTCTACTCATTGCCTGGTTAAGTCCCATTCTCTAAGATTTGAGTTGGGAAATATTCCTCCTCTGAAGACTGGACTAAGCAACCTGCATATGTGCCCTCCTCCCACCAGCAGCCTAAGTAACCGTCTAGCTCAGCATTTCATCTGTGCGTGTGGTACTGTCTTCTTCTCAAAATGAATTTTCTTTCTGTCTTTTCCTTAAACCATTTTAACTGGGTTTCAGTCCCAGTTAAGATTTTTCATGGAATTTCTCCAAAGCACTAGAAATTGGGTGAATTTTTATTTGGTTTCTATTTCAGACAAGGAATTAGAAGCTCAGCATAGTTGAGTGACCTCCTCAAGTTCCCACAGTAAAGTATTGACAGGATGAAACATCAAAACCGTATCTCCATACTCCTAACTTGGGACTTTTCTGCTCCACCCACACTGAAACTGCAGATATAGACACACTCCAGTGAAATTAACTGGTGATGGTATTACTATTATCCAGGTGTGCCTTATATTATATTAACAGGTTGCCTCTGAAAATCCCATTGGTTTTGCCTCATGTTGACTTGCTCTAAGCCAGACTATAATACCCTGATGACCATGTGTATGAATTAGGATGCCCTCAGTTGTAAGTAACAAGAAAGTCTAACTTAAAATAGCTTAAATGTTAAAGATGTGCATTATCTCATATAAAGAAAAGTTTGTCTCAAGACATTAGCAAAGGGACTTTCCTGGTGGCCCAGTGGTTAAGATTTCACACATCTAACACAGGGAGCGTGGGTTTGATTCCTGGTTGGGGAACTAGGATCTCACATGCTATGTGGCCTGGCCAGAATTAAAATTTAAAAATAAATAAATAGACATGATTCTGACAAATGAACAAGGTCAATTAAAATAAAATAAAACTTCCCCTTAAAAAAAAGAAACACACTTTAGGAAGAACATTAGCCTTCCCACCTTTCTCCTCAGCCATCCCACACTTGTGACTTTTATCCCCAACAGAGTCACCTCATGGTTATGGACTGTTGCTGCAGTTCCAGGCCTCACAGCTGCATATAAGAACAATCAAATGTGGAGAAAGAATCCCTATCTTTAGGAGATAAGGAGATAAAATAGGATAAGATAAGAGGAGGAGATAGGAGATAAAAATTCCACACGTCTTTCTCTATGAGTCTGTGCAGTGAAGGATTAAAATTGCCCCAAGGTTTGGGCTTTGGCCTCAGCTCCTGGGAGGTAACCTCTAAGACCTTGGAGAGTCCTGCATGATAAGAATATCTGTTTATCTGGGGTCTTTGGGCCAGGCCAGATAGTGTCTGCTGACAAGGTGACTTAAGGTGGGAGGCCTTGCATAATGCATCAGCTTGATCTCTGCAAGGGCTGGAGATTAAGGTCAGCCATGGGAGTGGTCAGTTGCATCTTTGTGACTGAGCCCCAATAAAAACTCTGGATACCAAGGTTTGGATAATATTCCTGGCTGACAGCATAGCATGCATCATCATACATTGCTGCTTGAGAAGTAAGTGCTATTTGCATGACTCCACTGGAAGAGAACAATCATAATCTCCACGCTGGGTATCTCTTCAGTGTTGCTTATGAAACTTGGCTGATTTTAATATGTTCTTTTGCTATTAAAAAAAAAAACCTTAATAGTTGCCATTGAAATTGTTAGATGGCATTTCAGGAGGCTCCAAAGAGCTCTAGTTCTTTATGTTTCTTTGCAGAAAGAATCAGTGAGAGGTGAAGTGATAGATAAGTGGTTTATTAGAATAGGATGCTTGTGAGGCTTACACTTGTGGTTGAGAGGGTGCCACACCCTGAGAACTTATTGGGCTACAGGTTTATAATCAAAGGAAAAGTGGGGTGGAGGAGAAGACCTTCTTTGTCTTTCTTGAGTATATGTCATGATCCCATCATCAGTTCCCCCTCCCAGTTGGGCAGGGGAGTTTTTTGGTTCCTGTATGGTCAAGCTAGGTCTACAAATTAGTGTGTGTGTGTGTGCGTGCATGCTCATATGCACACGTGCAGAGAGCATGTTCCAGGGATCATTAACTTATTAAGCTCACTGGGCAGGTTGTGGGTCTTATGCCACCATTGTTTCATTGCTTGGTTTTGTGGTTAAGTAAACCTGCTTTTGTGAGTAATCATTAACTTACAGGGGTCTCCCGTATTTTTTTCTGTTAACTTTTAATCACCTATTTTGTCGCTTTACTCTGTCCCTGTCAGAATTCTGAGTTCTGTGAAAGTGAAAGTGTTGGTTGCTCAGTTGTGTCCAACTCTTTGCCACTCCATGGATTGTAGCCTGCCAGGCTCCTCTGTCCATGGGATTCTCCAGGCAAGAATACTGGAGTGGATTGCCATCCCCTTCTCCAGGGGATCTTCCCAACCCAGGGACTGAACTCGAGTCTCCTGCATTGCTGACAGATTCTTTACCTTCTGAGCACCAGGGAAGTTCAAGTTCTGTGAGTCCTAGTCTGTTATTGTATTGTACCTGCACATGATCTTGGAGACCAACAAACTTGTAGGTGATGTCAGAAGTGAGAGTGGTCTTGTAGACATTGTTCTCTACCTCTTTTGACCAGAGCAGGACCTTAGGCTCACCTTTCAATGAACCACAGGCAAGTGGAATTGTCATGAGTGGCTTGAACTGATAAAGATTTAGCCTCTGGGCTGGTGAAGAGCCTCCTCTGGAGCACTTGGCCCTTGAGTCTTGACATTTCTGTTAGCAACAAAGAAGGTGGGGCCTAGCTGTTGGGGAAAAAACTAACATCGTCAACCACGAACTATTGCCACTCTTTTTCTGCCCAATGGAAGCAACTACAGTACCAGAGGAACCTTTACCTCTGTATTCTGCATCCTTCTTTGCTTCCCACGGACTGAGGGACAGGGAATCTTCATTCTAGACAGCAACACTGATAAACTTGTCAATGCTGTTATCTACCTGGAGTCCAGAGGCTTTGACACAAGCAGCTTGAGCTGACCTTCTCCCACACTTGGTATTTGTGCAGAATAAGGACCGAAAATAACTAAGTAGAAACCCGAGAGAGGTCTTCCTTAGGGCAGTGTTCTATTCACAAACCTCCCATGTGTATAAATGCAGCATCCCAACCAGCTTCCTTTGGCATTCAAGTTGATTGTAGATATACAAGTGCCCAATAAAAACAATAAATTCAGGGACTTCCCTGGTGGTCCAGTGACTAAGACTACACACTCCCAATGCAGGGGTCCAGGGTTGAATCCCTAATCAGGGAACTAGGTCCCACATGCTGCAACTAAAGATCCTGCATGCTGCAGCTAAGACCCCACACCATAGATATTTTAAAAGTAATAAGTTCATGTAATAATGATGTCAGTTGATTGACTGCTAATATGTGCTAGGATTGGGTAAGGGCTATGCATGTATTATTTCATATACTCCTCAAAACAATCATGTGGGGTAGGTTTTGTTGGTAATTCTTTCTGTGTAAATAAGGAAACTGAGTCTCAGAGAGTTGCAGTAACTTTCAGTAAGTTGCAGTCACACAGCCAGTAAGAGCTGTAGTTAACCTGGAAGCCTCTAAATCAGACCAGAGCCATTGGGCCACACTGCTATGTGCGGTCATGTCTGCTGGGAAAGGAACTTCATCCCAGGAACAGTAGGGTACCACTGAAGGGTTATGAGGAAAGGATGACTAACTCATTCTGGGAAGGGCATCTGGGCAAGATGAGAGTGTTCCAAGCTGCCCATGGTAGGGATGGCCAAACTACTACCGGAGTTTCTTTGAGAGATATTAATACCTTGAATGTACACTTGCCTCATCTGAGAAGCATCCTTTTGATTTGTTTTACACCTTGGATTCCACATAATATTTCATTTGAATGAAACATTTAATTGTTTTTAGAAAAGAAAATTAGAATTCCATTGTGGACCAAATCCGGAAAGTTGGTAATTTTGTAAAGTTATATTGAAAGAAGATCATGTCCATTTACATGTTATCTAAGGTTGTTTTTGCTGTAAATAGCAAAGCCTAAAATATTTACTATCTGGCCCTTTGCAGAAAATGTTTGCAGGCCTCTGAGCTAGACCAGGGTTTCTCAGACTTGGCACTATTAACATCTTGGGTTGAATGATTCTTTTTGCAGGATTCTGATCTGTCTGTTGTAAAATGTTTTAACAGCATTCCTGGCCCAACAAGACACCAGTCGCATCGTCCCCACAGCAGTCAGGCAACATCCCCCAGATGAGAACCACTGAACCAGATGATATTCATGTTCTTTCTGGGTCTGAAATTCTAGATATTTATTTATTTATTATTGGAGTATAATTGATTTATAATACTGTGTTAGTTTCAAGTGCAAAGCAAAGTGATTCAGTTATACACACACACACACACATATATTAATATATATTGATATTTGCTAGCATTTAACTGTTCATAGTATATTCTTATCATTTTTTGTATTTCTTAAAAATACAAAAAAGTATCAGCTGTTATTTCTCCTCTTTCATTTCTTATTTTGTTTATTTGTGTCTTCTTTCTTTTCGTCTGAGCCTGGCTAGATGTTTGTCAATTTTGTTTATCCTTTCAAAACCTAGCTCTTGGTTTTAGTGATCTTTTCTATGTTCTTTTTTTAATCTCTATTTTATTTATTTCATTTATTATCTTTATTATTTTCTTTCTTCTGCTGACTTTGGGTTTTGTTTGTCTTATTTTTCTGATTCTTTTAGTAGAGGGTTAAGTTGTTTATTCGAATTTTTCTTGTTTCTTGCCAAAGGCCTGTGCTGCTATAAACTTCTCTCTTAGAACTGCTTTTGCTGTGTCCCATAGATTGTATAAGGTTGTTTTCATTGTCTTTTGTCTCAAGGTACTTTCTAATTTTCTCTTTGATTTCATTGCTGACCCATTGATTTTTAGTAGCATATTGTTTAGTCTCTATGTAATCATTTTTTTCCCTGTTTATCTTTCTGTGGTTGATTTCTAGTTTTGTACCACTGTGGTCAGAGAAGATGCTTGAAATAATTTCTACCCTCTTAAATTTTAAAAAATCTTTTCTTCAGTTCTGAATGATAGTTTTCTGAGTAGTGTATCCTAGGTTTTTCCCTTTCAGCACTTTACACATGTCATGCTAGTCCCCTCTTGCTTGCAAGTTTTCTACAGAAAAGTTTGCTAATAGCTGATTCCCTTGCCTGTGTGATTCTTTGTTTTTCTCTTGCTGCCTTTAGGATTCTCTTTTTAACTTTTGTCACTTTAATTATGATATGGTTTGGAGTGAGTCGCTTTGGGTTCATCTTGTTTGCACTGTCTGTGGTTCCTGTACCTGGACATCTGTTTCCTTCTTTAGGCTCAAAATTCTTTCAGCCATAATTTTATCAAATACATTTTTGTTCCCCTTCTGTATTTCTTCATCTGGGACTGCTATAATATGCCTGGGGACTCAGAAAAGGATGGGGATATTACAGGCTTGGAGGTAATCTTCTAGTGTGACTGCCTAGCCTTGGTTGTAGAAGAGTCTTTCTGACAGTTTCATTTGCTTTCATGAAAATTGCTCCACACGGAGATGTATTTTTGCTGCTCTTGGGGGAAGTTGAGCTCACTGTCCTCCTACTCTGCCATCTTGATCTCTCCTCCCTGGTGCAAATTTGAATTTTCCGTAGAATAGGAGAGATACTTCTCTGAAGTACTAAAGTTTTAAGAAAGTTTGTGAAATGAATGATTGAATTTTCTTAGTTCTCTTTTTTTTTTGCTGGTAAAGAAATATGGCTACGTGACTAATACATTCAACGGTACAGAGTAAAAGAAAGTGGGAATTAAGCTACAGTTTATGATTTGATAATTATAAACTTTTGGAGCTGGAATATCACTGTAGGTTAGACAAGAAAATGATGCTTGATTACGATATTTCCAGGCTTATAGTGTCAGTACCATAATTTTAAAAACTCAAGTTTTGGACTGTGATGTTTTCCATTTTCACAATTTCTTCTGCTTTTAAAAATTCTAAGAATTCAGCGATCTTCTGTACCTGTGCCATTATCAAGTACTGAAATGGTGGTCTTGAAATCAATTTCACTGAACTAATAGCTATAGAGTTGTCTACAGTTTAGACACCTCCTTGCAGCCAAGAGATGACACAGTGGTGTAATCAGAGAGGCATGTAAGCTAATTATCTATGGTTGAATTTTGATTCAGATTCAGCTTTTCTAAGAAGAGATTTCACACTTAGGTTTTGAGCCATGATGGGGAACTCTCTCTTTTATGTGTATGAATGTGTGCGTACACGGGAATGTGAAAGATGTGCTATGTGGAAAGTTGTCCAGGGAAAATAAATAATGTGAAGGTCTCTGTCCAAATGCTGAAATTCTTGACACCTTTTGCAACCAGTGGGTGGATCCTGGGCTGAATGTCAAAAAGTCTGGTGAAACAGATCACCAGCCCAGGTGGGATGCATGAGACAAGTGCTCCGGCCTGGTGCACTGGGAAGACCCAGAGGAATCGGGTGGAGAGGGAGGTGGGAGGGGGGATCGGGATTGGGAATACATGTAAATCCATGGCTGATTCATATCAATGTATGACAAAACCCACTGGAAAAAAAAATAATAAAAAAAAAATAAAAAAAAAAAAAAAAAAGAAAAAAAAAAAAAAAGTCTGGGTTGCGTTCTGCTTCTGCTCATTGCCTGTTTTGTGTCCTTGGGAGAGGCCCTGCTTTCTGGGCCTCAGTTTTCTCATATGTCAAATGAGCACATTAGATGGAACAAAGCGTTTGCCATTGTGTTTTGTAGTCCTTTTCTCCTCCCGTCTTTCTTTCTCTGATCTCCAGCCCCACATGTAAACCAACTGAACATATTTGACTCCTTCTCTTTTATCTTTCCCAGTCCATTATCTCCTGTTGACTTTCACTGGCAGCAGTACTATTATGGGATAATTTTCCAAAAAGATAGAACCTTGATTTCCTTAGTCATATGAATAAACACATTAGGTTGAATAGGATCCCCCTATTCACATTTGTGAATGTGACCTTATTTGAGGATAAGATGTTTTCAGATGTAATCAAATTAAGATGAGATCATACTAAAGTAGGGTAGGTCCTAAATCCAATGACTGGTGCCCTATAAGGGGAAAAATCTCAAGACAGATTCACAGGAGAATGCTGGGTGTAGACAAAGACAGAATTAGAGTGATGTTTTTGCAAAACAAGGAGTGCCAGAAACTACAAGAAGCTGGGGAAGAAACTAAAAGAAACTGAAAACTGCCAGAAACTACAAGAAACTAAAGAGAATCAGGGGTGGATCTTCCCCTACAACTGTTAGAGGGAGAATGGCCCCACTGATAGCTTGATTTCAGGCATCTCTCCTCCAGAACTGTGAACAAATAAATTTCTGTTGTCTTAAGTCACTCCATTTATGGTAATTTGTTACGGCAGCTTAGCAAACTGAAACACACACGTTAAAGATTTTATTTAGCTCAAATGAGGACAGCAGGCAGCAAGCAGTTCAAAGCACAAATTAATGGGGAGTAAAGGAAAGTTAAAATGGATTTGCAAATGAATACAAAGCTGCCTTTACATGGGGATGAGGGAGTGGGGGGTTATCTCTCTACTGGACATAACTTACTGGCGCATCTATACGAGAATTGTTTTTACTGCTATCAGTCATCTACAACTTACACATTACAGAGTTGGGAAGTAGCTCCTGTAGAATCAGACAGCTTGGAAGTCTTGACAGTGCATGGTTGTCCAGTGACATACGCACGGTCCCTCTCCACTTTCTTGTTCACCCAGGCTTAGAGTTCAGGGTCATTTTGTTGGGTGGGGACATGCTGTGTGGCATGTGGGATCTTAGTTCCCTGACCGGGGATCGAACCCCATCTTCTGCATTGGAAGAACAGTGTCTTAACCACTGGACCACCAGGAAAGCCCTCCAGGGTCATTTTTAAAATTTTCTTTCTCTTCCATGCTTCTTGAAACACTCTTCATGCCTGTTTCCCTTCTTCGACCTCCACCTACATTTTTTTTTGTCTTTAAAAAAATTTTTGTTTTAAATTTTAGTTGGAGGCTAATTACTTTATAATATTGTGGTGGTTTTTGCCATACATTCACATGAATCAGCCATGGGTGCACATGTGTTCCCCATCCTGACCCTCCCTCCCACCTCCCTCCCCATCCCATCCCTCAGGGTCATCCCAGTGCACCAGCCCCGAGCACCCTGCCTCATGCATCGAACCTGGACTGGTGATCTATTTCACGTATGACTCTGTGGGAGAAGGTGAGGGTGGGATGATTTGAGAGAATAGCATTGAAACATATATATTACCTCCACCTACTTTAGATTCTTCCTGGATCATCCCTGGTTTCCCCTATCCCAGCTTTCACTTGGAGACCTAAAACTGGCCCCAGATTCCTGTTGTGATGGGGATTAAGGCAGTGTAGTGGGCTGAGTAGCATCTCCCCAAAAGTCCTGTCCACCGGGAACCAAAGAATGTGATTTTATTTGAAAATAGGGCATATAAAGGATGCAATTTGTTAAAAACCTTGAGATGAAGTCATGGATGTAAGGCCAGCCTAACTCTAGTGACTTGTATCTGTTTAAGAAGAGGAGAGGACACAGAAAGACCCACAGACACACAGGGAGGAAGTCCATGAGAAGATGGGGCAGAGATTGTAGTCATGCTACCACAAACCAAGGGAGACCAGGAGCCACCAGAAGGTGCAAGAAGTAAAGAAGGACTCTCACCAAGGGCCTCCAGAGAGAGCATGGCCCTGCCAACACCTTAATTCCGGCTCCGTGAAATTGATTTCAGACTTCTGGCCTCCAGAATTGTGAGGCAATAAATTTGTTTTGTTTTCAGCCACTGAGTGTGAGGTAATTTATTATGGCAGCCCTTGGAAACTATGACAGGGGAAATGGCAGTGGGAAATAATTCAATTTCACAAACTTTTTGCTAAGGTCCTGCTAGATGACTTCCAGCCTTGTGCCAGGCATTGGAGATTTAGAAAGTGTTGAAGAGGAGCTCTGGTCACCTTTGATAACATATGGTAGTGACCACATGATATGGGCTGCCTGGCCTCCTCCTCCTCTCCTCCTTTTCCTCCTCATCCTCCTCCTTTTTTTTTTTTTTAACTTCCAAATGGATCTTCCTTTTCAATTCATCATTTGGGTTTTGTCATTGTATTGGGTCCCTCTTGGGTGTACGTGCTAAGTTGCTTTAGTCGCGTCCAGCTCTTTGTGACCCCACAGACTGTAGCCCGCCAGGCTCCTCTGTCCATGGGATTCTCCAGGCAAGAACACTATCTGCAGCTCAGATCTTCCAGATGCTTCTGGGGACCTGAACCAGAGAAGTGGGGGGCCATTTTCAACTTTTTACTGTTTCCTTTGGGCAGAAATTGAGAGTCCTGAGTAACTGCAGTTATCACCATGTATTTCCTATTGCTGCTGTAACATATTATCACAAACTATTGCCTTCCCAGGTGGCTCAGTGGTAAAGAACCCACCTACCAATGC